>NW_009951946.1:1020034-1108189 GCF_000747805.2 Chaetura pelagica | reverse complement strand
TTCCCTTCGTTTCTCCCGTCTCTGTTTCTCCCATCCCTGTATCTCTCATCCTTCCTCCTCCTTCCCATCCCTCCATCTTCCACTCTTCTGTTTCTCCCATCCCTCCATCTTCCTCCCATCCCTTTCTCTCTCATCCTTCCTCCTCCTTCCCATCCCTTTCTCTCTCACCTTTCTTCCTCCTTCCCATCCCTCCATCTTCCATCCCCCCATCCCTTTATCTCCCATCCCTCCATCTTCCATTCCCCATCCCTTTATTTCCCATCCCTCCATCTTCCATTCCCCATCCCTTTATCTCCCATCCCTCCATCTTCCATTCCCCCCCTTTCTTTTCCCCCTTTTTTCCCCTTTTTTTTCAGCCTTTTTTTTTTTTCAGCAAATTCATTATTGTTGCCAATACCTTTGTCCTGAAAACATGAATAAATGTGAATTACTGGAAGACTGACAGCCTGCATTAATGTATCAGTGCTGCATGTCACAGATCCATACAGAGCACTTAGATTACTGCTGGAGAGACCCCATGATGCACTACTATACAACAGATCCCACTGAACATTCAGCCCCCTTAAACTTTGTGATAAATGTCCTACACATTTACAATCTTGTAGTATTCACCCAATTTGGTGTTTAATGTCCTAAAATACCTTGATAGCTAGCAAACCACCACAGGTGTTTTACTGCACTTTTATGAGGTTTACTTCCAAAGCTGCAGGGTTCTACTACAAAACCACAGATGACCCGAGGCTGGCTCACTTAGTAAGTGGAAAAGACAGGCAAGATAATGAGCAGAAGATAATGGAATTGTACAGCAGAGCAGTCATCAGTCATCCAAAACTCTCATTGCACCCAGTGCAGAGTGAAATCACAGTTAACTCCTCAACAACATTCTGCCACTGGAGCTGCGTTCCTTTCCCACAGTGAAATGTTCACCGAGGTGTTGTAGAAGGTACGTTGCTGTATTTATGTACCTTCCTTTCTCCTAGGCCTCTGTGCTGCTAACTCCCTGCTGAAATACCAAAGAACACAATTTGTGGTCCACGGTGTTGTATGCAAACTGGGGATACTCACACAACAGATATTTGTTGCTGGAATAAAAAGAGCTTGAAAAAAAACCACCCCCACACCGCCCAAGACATGGCTTTCTGTGTCAGGTCCTGGCAAAGCTCACACCAATCCAAGGGCAGATTTTGTGTCTTTGTTTCCAGACAACTGAAGGTCAGATGCTGTGGGTGACCAGGCAGGAGGGGAGAAAGCTGTTCTGGCTCCCTCTGGACCACAGGTAATGGTTGCTTCTGCTTTTGGGGGTAACTGGCAATTTAAGGACAGTGGATGTGATAAAGGGATGTTGCTCTCCATCCCACTTGCCCAGGAGGGCACCACTGCATCGACACTGGGTTCTAATTATATGTGTGTTTCCATGCACCCCAGGGATACAAGTAAGGCATTCTTTGAATGTGGATATTGGAAAGTGACCCATCGGAAACAATATTAAATAATATCAAAATACTGGTCACCCTTTTTTCGCACCTCATCTCCTTCCTAAAAGCAGGATTTTAAAACCATATATATTGTACCTCTACAGATTGCTCTTCCACTCATTCCACCCACTCTGTGTACTTTTACTTGAGGTCTTTAATAAATATATTCATAAAATAATTTATCTTCCTTCCTGGTCTGCTCCTCCTTTTATGTGTAGATTTCTGTGATGTCACTCCTTCGTTTCTCTGTTATAGTCATGTCACTCAGAATTCCAAATATTTGATTGATTCAGTCTTCTAAAACTAAACTGTGCTAAGGTAGGTTTCATTTGAATCAGCTTTAGGTTTGGGAACCTCCCATATTCCATCTCTCCTAACAGAGAATGTTATTGGTCTCAGTGCATAACCTGGCTGAATCAGAAAACTCAGCACAGAAAACCTAGCAAGCAAGATGTCAAAATGCTCATCTTGAAAGAAAAACCACACCATTGATTTTTGTGCATCACATCTTCCTGCTCACTGGCATATTCTGATTAAAGGCTTAGAAGTGTAAACCCAGAATTGACTTGGCAGAGTAACTTCAAATTTACACAGCTGAAATCAGGATCTCAGTCCAGTCCTCATTTTGTAGAAAATACCTCAATGTATATTTTTCCCTAGATACAAGTAGAATGTATGAGCACAAAACAACGACAAAAAAAAAACCCAAACAAAAATAACCCCAGGAAGTAATATACTTTGGGGTCTGTATCCACCCTTGTACTGTTCTTTTTCATAGCATCAGGGATGAATTTGTCCCTTCTTGTTGGCTGCAGTAACTCATGGTGTTATTTTACATCGCTACATTTCTTTTTTTTTGTTTTCATTCATGCCAAAAAGACCATGAGTAGGCGTCATATAAGATAAATCTCACTAATTTTAAAAAAGAAAAGCAAGTGAACAGGAGGTGATAAATGCTACACTGCCTACTCAGGTTCTGTCAGATAAGATGTCACTTCTTTATTTTGATTATATTTTCTGCCAGCTCACAAAAGCAAGCAATTTGTACTGCATGTGATCTACCTTTTGCTATCAAATGTTTCTGCATAGCTAATTGCAAAATGCATCTACTTGCTTCTGTCCCAGTTTTTTCCCATATTCATTTTTGTGGCTGCTTCCTGATGTTCTATAGAAACTGTCTCTTCAGGAAATGTTAATACATAAATAACAGCTTGTTCATTGCAAAATGACTCAGACTATTTGCATATGGAATTAATTTTTTTCAAGCATTAGAAAAATACATAGGGAATCCAAAAAACATCTACATTTTAGATAGTTTTGCTAATGCACTCTCACAGCTAGCTAGTTTTGATAAAAAATTTCACTAGATTAAAAAGCTGAAAGCTAAAAAACTCTGATATCTAGAAGGCACTAACAGAAAATCAGTGTCTGCATGGCAGGCAAGAATTCTTGTCATCCTAGAGCATGAACTAAAATGATCTTCTAGCAACACCAGCTGTTTGATCAACTGCTACCATCGGCAGACGCTTTGAGCAGAAGGTCTACCTGTAGCAGAACTGGGCTGATCACTGCCTGTCACTGAAGCAGCCTCATGTCTAGAGAGCCCACTGATACAGTGATAAAATCCCACATTTCACCAAAATAAAATTCACTTTGCAAATAGAAACATTAAATTGTTGATATATGTGTGTGTATATATATATAATAATATCAATCAAATCAAAGGCTGAGGAGCACAAATAGAGTTTTGAACACAACGTTCACAGTGAATGTAGTGCTCCTGTGAGTGAAGGAGATGGAATAGGGGCTTTGATCCATTTTATTTGAAGCAACACATCTCAAGAATTTCTTTTAGTCACAGAATTAGAAGCAATAAAATAAATTGTTTATTCTTACCCTACTAAACTGGAAATCATAAGTAGGAATGAGACAGTGATTTGTAGGATGGAACCTACTAATCAAGAGTAGAAAAATAAAGAACAGCACAAGATCAGGTAGCTTAACTACACACAGGGGGAGCAATCAGCTGAATTATCCTGCAGACAACTTCAGATCCAAGCTGGGCTAATTCAACAAAATCAAAACCAGCTGGATCACAGTCTGAATGCAAAATTACACTTCTCAAGTACTCAAAGTTGTGATTTTTGTACTATAACTGTCCAGTCAGATCTGTACTATTTCAGATCATGTTCAACCCTGAACAAAGGAAGAAGATGCTGCCTTTTCATCTGACCATTTATTTTTCACTAATCACAATATCCTTATTATGCTAAAAAGGAGATTGAATAGAGATTGAACATAAAATTTAAGTACGTCTCAAGTAAAATATAGATTCTCTAACAGTTTATCATTGTCAAATGAAATAACCACCAAGTCAGTAATTTTTTTCTCTCTGATGGGACCCGCTGCTGAAGGATAAGTGAAGTTTTCCACCTCTTAAGGGCCTGGAGCACTGCTCTGTAGAAATACTGCTCAGTTCAAACTCTAGCTCTGTATAGTTTGGAAGTTTAGGTTGTTCAAAACTACAGCTTGACTTGTTTTCCTTGTTTTCTACAGTTAGATCCAGCAGAGTACTTGTTCATCTGCTGGGACAACTCTTAACTCAGAAAAGAATTAATAAGGAACCTCAGCATTTGCTTTCTTGACACCTCAAGCCTCTTCATGGGGAAGGAGCATCTACTTTATCTGACTATAAAGCCAGTAGTTTCTCCTTTTTTAAAATAAAAATTCCATATATACATCACTTACCTCACAGGACTCTTTAAATAAAGTTTGTTTATATTTAGAACTGATATCCTTATATCCTTGTTTATGTTTACACATATAAAAATAATAAACATGTCACCCATATAATCTGTCAAATCAACATTTGCTCTTTATAGTATAGCATGTAAGCACTAAGTTAACAATATATTCACAAATATTTTGTATTTCCCAGAAACTTCTACTGATAATTCTGATAATAATACTGATAATTCTTCTGAATTATAATTCTGAATACTGATAATTCTTCTGATAATTTGGAGAAAGTCACTGAAGGTGGTTCAAGCCCTATTTCAAATCAGTTTCAGGAACATTTATAACTAATTCTTCTTCAAATGATCCATCTAGGATTTCTCAGATGCTTTTCTTCCTGTCATTTCTAAAGGTCCTTTAGTAAGAAAATTTCCAAAAGCCAGTGGATGTAATATTTCTGGAATTCAGCAAAGCTTTTGATACTGTCTCTCACAGTATCCTCCTGGACAAAATGTCCAGCACACAGCTGGACAACTGTGATAAACAATGGGTGAGCAACCGGCTCACAGGTCAAACACAAAGAGTGACAGTCAATGGGGCAACATCAGGTTCATGACCAGTCACTAGTGGGGTCCCACAGGGCTCCATCCTAGGCCCAGTCTTCCTCAACATTGTCATCAATTACTTGGATGTAGGACTCAAAGGAGTTCTAAGCAAGTTTGCTGATGATGCAAAGCTGGGAGGAGCTGTTGGCTCCCTCAAGGACAGGCTGGCCCTGCAGAGAGATCTCAACAAGTTAGAGAGATGGGCAGTCACCAACCACATGAAGTTTAACAAGGGCAAGTGCCAGATTCTGCACCTGGGACGGGGCAGACCTGGTGGTAAGTACAGACTAGGGAATGAGTGGCTGGAGAGCAGCGTGGTGGACAGAGACCTGGGGGTCCTGGCTGGTGGAAAACTGAATATGAGCCAGCAGGGTGCCCTGGCAGCCAGGAGGGACAACCGTGTCCTGGGGTGCATCAAACAGAGCGTTACCAGCTGGTCAAGTGAGGTGATTGTCCTGCTCTACTCTGCACTGGTGTGGCCTCACCTTGAGTACTGAGTGCAGTTTTGGGCACCACAATATAAAAACAACATCAGGCTATAGAAGAGAGTCCAAAGGAGAGCCACGAGGATGGTGAAGGGTCAGGAAGGAAAGACTTATGAGGAGCAGCTGATTCTTCCTTTAAAAGCAAACATGTGTCAGTAATTTTGCAGGGGGATTGGAGACTATGGTCTTATTACTGCTCCTTCCTTCTGCTCACTCGATGACTACACAAGTCACAACATGTCTCTGTTACCTCAGCTACCCCTTTTTGTCTTCCCATATTAAATGTGCTGTAATTGTGGCAGGGACTATGACATACAATCCATTTCTATGGTGCCTCACACAATGAGAACTTGATCACAGCTGGGGTCTATAGACACAGTGTGCCAAGACAAATAACAAAAAAGACCTGGAGTATGGGGAAGGAGCAGCAGAGTGAACTGTTTTTTGATAACTTCTTGTAATTTTCCACTGGAAATACAATAGAAGCAGCCTTAGAAAAGTGTCAGTGTGTCTTTATCTCAAGTCTAAGCAGTACTTTCTAAGCACGGCTCTGCCAGATGTACTAAGAAATTTCTGGATGTGTCTGCAATGAGTTCACTGAGAAGGAAAAGAATAGCAAGCTCTGAAATTGTATGAAACAATCAGGTTCCCTCAGATCACTGTTCCATTTATGCCAAGGACACAAGGAGTACTATCTGAAAAACAATTCTGAGGTGGGTAATATTTCACTCAACTTGCCAAAGTCATCTGCTGATGTCAATGAAAGTAGTAACTGAATTATTGAAAAATGTTAGTAGGTTCCCATGCATGGGACTTCAGCTGCCCAAGTGATCTCAAAAAGAGGAGAAAGTTATACAAAAAATACACATGCAACAAGTTGGCAGCAAGACAAATGGAACCACAGAACCATGCTGTCACTATTAACAGCAGCAAGGAAGAAACTTCCCTTGATTACTGCTTTTCTAAGAAAGACGAGATAATACTGTGCCTGTAGATCATGCAAAACATTACAAGATACCAGAGATCTTTTTGTACATCTAGTCCTGTTTATGGAATGAAGTCTCTTGTAGCCTCACTTCTAGCTCCCAGCATGCCTGAAGTATCACAAATGAAATTTTTTTTCCTCCTAACTTGTATTTAACTGATTGTTCAAACTCATCCAAAGCTGTTCAGTCTTCACAGAAAACAAAATCAGCTTCAGCTGAAGTGAGATGACTAACGTGACAAGTAGAGCCCTTAACTGTAACAGCACTACTAATATGCCCCTTTAAAAGACTTGAGTTGTCTTTTGACACATTTAGCTAATTTATGTCATGTATCAGAAGTGACTACTCTATTGCAATTACGTTGCTCCAGCACATAAAAGAAAAAATGTTTAGGAGGCATGCCATGAAACCAATTTCAAAATAATCATTTTCCCTTGTCACTATTTCCATTATTAGAAATGTTTCAAGTCCCATTGGGGTTTTTTTGGGTTGTTTTGTTTTTTCCTGGAAGTGAATCACCTCAGCTATATCCAAGTGCTGTGAAGCATCAGGAGACAAATGATGATACCACAACACAGACACGAGTTAGAAAAACAGTGAACCAGCTTTGCTGATGTGAGCTCAAGATTCACATGCAGAAATGTACATGTGCTTCAGCATTTCTATTTCTGCACAAAACTATCACAGTCATGTACCCATGAGTATTTTAGCTTCTTGAACCAGAGGAGGCTTATTTTTATCATTATAGACTCACACGTCCTAATGTGAATGTATTTTCCTTCAAAACCAGACTTATTTCTTTATAATTTGACTGTATAAACCACAAAAACGTTTTTCTGAGGTAAAAGTAAAGGTGCTTTAGAAATCCAGTTGTTTTCCAAAATTTCCTGCTTTAAACAGAGTTATATTGTATACAATAATTGCTAAAAAACATAGAACAGTGTATCAATGTTCTACATTTCAGTGTTTCACTGCAACTATAAAAGGGTAAGTATTTGTCTAAGCTACACATACTACATCTTTCCTAGCTGAAAGAATTCTCTAAACCAAACAAAACCTCTTTGCCTAGAGATAAGGCTTCTAATTTTATTGGCCATATATATGAAAAAGCAGCCCAGCAACCTTGATAGTTATTGAGTTTAAAGCCTTGCCTATGAAGCAATGAACACAGGCAACTTCATTTCACACCTTTAGTTAATTGCAGTGTACTTTAAATATTTTAAAAACACTTCCGTATGTGTGACTGTTGGTAAACATATTTTTATTGCAAGATCCCCCTTAAATTACAAAGTAACAGCAATTTGTTTTTGTTTAATTGACAGCCAGATATCAGTGGCTTTAAATACACAATGGAAGTTCTCCAATAATGAGACCTTTGAAAATAAGCTTTAGCAATCTGGAAAGAACAAGCTGGATCTGTCAGTAGACAAGCCTGTACTGTTCCAACCACATGCAGTCCTATCTTACCATTCAGCTAAAATTAGGATTCCAAAGTGAGGATGTACATACCATCTGTGGCAAAAAAAAAAAAAAAAAAAAAAGCCACCAAAGGAAAAAAACACAACAACAACAAAAAAAAACACAAGAAAAAAAACCAAACCAACCACCCTCCCAGAGACCTGGCCTTTTTTCTTTTCTCAATGGTGGAAGAAAAAGATTCCTCAATCTATACTGAGCCTTGCAAACAGCCCAGCAGAGGTACTGCTGCCTGCGTTTCCCCACAAAAAGATACAGGAGTTGGAAGACCATTTCTTCCTGAGGTCATGCATACTACATCCTCCCCACAAGGATTGCTCTCTGTATATGTATATAGATGCTCTCTCCAGTATAATTCTCTCTCTCTCTCTGTATAAGCCTAAAAAAAGTGAATCTAAGCTTGAGAACTCCTTTTGTAGAAAATACATGCCTTTTTGATACAGTTGATAATTTTAATGGCTTTCCAAATGGCAGAATGGAGTTTAGTTTGCCAACACTAAAGAATAGAGCTCCCACCTCTTGAACACCTCTTTTCTTCACCATTTAGATGCACACCCAATACCACAAAGACATGGAGGGCAGCTAAGAGAAAGGGACCAAAGGCACTTGCTCTTCCCCAGAGATGGTTCTGCCTGTGTGTCAACAAAAGTCCTTCCCTCTCGCAACCGTGGAGATGTTTCCTGGCTACAGCCTCAAGGCATCTTGGGGCAAAGCCACTAAGAACATCAGTTTCTTCTTCTCTGATGACCTCCTTCTCATAATCCTCCTGCCCAGGTTTCCCTGCTGAGGAGAAATAAGGACCCAGCTGATCTGGACAGCAGAAGCGCCAGCACTACACACCTAGCACAGACACCCACCAAGCTCACTGGTTGCCTGCTGTTTTCCTCTGGGCTGTGGTATGTTTCTCTCTTCCTCTTCAGCATAGCTTGGTTTTAAGAATATCTGCTCTATGCTGACTGGTGAATCATGATGGGATAAGCTGCAAACCGATTAGCTGTTTTGACTTGCAGGGACTAGTTACAATGAGTGAAAAAGCACACAGTCTTACACACCACAGGTAAAGGCACAAGAATTATAACCTAATAAGAGGTATTGGAGGACAACAGATATCCACAGGTAGCAATCACAGATCATGGAATCATAGAATGGTCTGGGTTGGAAAGGGACCTTAAAGATCATCAAGATCCAAACCCCCTGCCATGGAACTTCCCACTAGATCAAGTTGCTCAGAGCTCCATCCAACCTGGCCTTGAACACTTTCAGGGACAGGGCTTCCACAACCTCCCTGCATGACTTGCCGATTGTCTCACCACCCGCAAAGTGAAGAATTTCTTTCTGTCTAACCTAAATCTTCCCTCTTTCTGTTTAAAACTGTTAACCCTTTTCCTATCACTACCCTCTCTGGTGAAAAGTCCCTTCCCAGCTTTCTGTAGCCCCTTCAGGTACTGGAAGGCTGCTATAAGGTCTCCCTGGAGCCTTCTCTTCTCCAGGCTGAGCAATCCTAACGCTCTCAGTCTGTCTTCACAGGAGAGGTGCTCCAGCCCTCTGATCATCTTCATGGCCCTTCTCTGGACTCACTCAAACAGCTCCTTGTCCTTCATGTGTTTGGGGGGTCCAGATCTAGACAGAGTACTCCAGGTGGAGTCTCATGAGAGTGGAGTAGAAGGGCAGAATCACTTCCCTTGACCTGCTGGCCACACTTCTTTTGATTGTAGCCCAGGACACATCTGGCTTTCTCGGCCGTGAGTGCACATTGCCAGCCAACGTTAGTTGTGATATTCTAATTTTGCATTTTGACAGTTTTTTAAAAATTGGCATTTCCTTTCTGAAATCAGAAGACACTAATTAAAATGTAATGGGAGCAATGACAGGAAGTTAATATATTGGACTCTCTGGTTTGGAAATGCAATCTTGGAGTGTATCACCTAAAATATCTCCCATGAATTTGAGTAACCATGTATAAACAGCTAAAAAACAAAGCCTAACTTAGTCACCAAACCACAGCTTTTCAGCAGCCAGGAAAAGGCTTCTTTAAATTGGTATTTTGTGTACATTTCAGTGAAAGTCAGACACCCACCTGCCAGTATATGTGCAAGAGGATATGACAGCATTAAAGGTAGCATCAAATCTCCAATACTGTGAATCGTCCTAAACCTAACTAGTAGTTTTGACATAGTCATATCATGTGGAATAATACTAATCTAGCCACTGGCTGAATAATCCTGAGGGTCTCCATGTACTGTGATACATGCAGAGGCAGATGTGAATGTGGAGTTGAGAGCACTGTCGTGGGTGATACATTCAGCTGACTTGGTGACATTCAACCAGGAAATCCCCAAACTATTCTGTTTCTTTCTTTTTTTGACACTGGGAAAACTGGTGGCTCAATTCAGTTTTAGGACACATTTTTCTAGTGTTATGGTGGCAGTGACTTTACTCAGTACAACACCCTAACCTGATTTCTTCCTAAAATATCACCAGCAGAAAGAGGGGTTAGAAAGCCGAGCCATGGATAAGGTCGCAGGTGAACACACAGACATGCAGCTTTAAAAAAGCTTAGGAAAAAAAAGCAAACAGCTTTATGTCCCTAGAGCAACCTTACACACACACAAGCATTGCTTTAAACTCCTTTTGTCTCTACTTACTGTGTCATGCGCAGCTCGTGTTAACCAGTACCTTACATCTGAAATAAACTCTGGCAGTTTTCCACTTCAAGAAGTTAAGAACAGGACCTCCATTTGCACACCATGTTGTTATAGAAAGAAACTTTCCTTACAATGCCCCTTTCACACTTGAGGTACAAGTGCTGTTTCAAACAACAGAATAAAAATAACCATTAAAATACTCAGAAGTTTACTGATTGACAACTACCTCGTGATCACATCTTGCTTTTATCATTTCCATCACACTGTGAGGAGAAAGCACTAAATTGTTATAAAATATCCCCAAGTTGTTTCTGTACCAGTAATAACAGGATTGCTATTGATTTGATTTTGTTATGGATTGCTAATTTACAGGCTTGCTTAACAGAAACAATAGAATGTAACACACAATGATGACAGGACCTCGTTTGTCCATGATCGGTTGCACTACTGTAATCTTGAGTGGCATATTACAGTGTTAATTTTGTTTTCTGAAGTGGCAATTAATCTGCCCAGAAATGTAGAACATGCATACTAGCATGTTAACAATCCTCTCTCAGAGAGGTGATGAAGACAATCTACAAGTTAATGAGGATGCTGTACTAAAACATGTGATAGTCAGATCTGGGAAGCTGTTTAATAAGTTCAAATACCAGCAGGGAAAGATAAGAGACTGCAAAAAAGCCAGATGGACAAAGTAGTTATATCATTTGGACAGTAACAAAAGAAAAACAGGGACTGTAATGCTATGAACTATGCTTTATCATCAATATCAAGGAAATAGTCTCTGGGTCACAGGAAAAAAATTAAGCTGATGAAACTGAAGCCAGCATAAGCAGCACAGCATGGGATATCATATAACTGTAAGATCTTCTTGACAAAATCCCATCCTCCTTCAAATAAAAGGGTGTTCATTTTTTTTTTTTCTGCTGCCCTGTATTTGGAAATTCTATGCGGTGTAATAGCAGTTTTGCCTCTGTGACAAATTAAATGCATCAAAATGCATCTCACCCAATTCCTTACTCTCCTGATACAAGATGAATGTATAAGATACAGAGAAAATGGCTACGCTAAAAAATGAGCTCACTGAGGAAGTTCTACACCAGGCAACATTCATTACTGGAATGCCACACAACACATCTTTCACTGATCCAGATCCTCCTTACCCACTACCACCAATACAAAGAGTAATGAGGAAGCCCTACTGCTAGCCAGACACCAGGTTTCAGAGGAGTACACTAAAAAAGATATCAAAGACACTTCAAACAATCAAACAAAAATATCCTGATGAGGGAGACCATTCAGAGGGACCTTTACAGGCTTGAGAGGTGGGCCCATTGCAACCACCTGAAGTTCAACAAGGCCAGGTGCAAAGTCCTGCACCTGAGTTGGGGCAATCCCAAGCACTATTACAGGTTGTGTGGAGAATGGATTTAGAACAGCCCTGAGGAAAAAGACTGGGTTATTGAGAAGCTCTACGTGAGCTGGTAATGTGTGCTTGCAGCCCAGAAAGCCAAATATGTCCTGGGCTGCATCAACAGGACCGTAGCCAGCAGGTCAAGGGAGGTGTATTTGGACACTTGGGATTCCTGGTGTGTTTCTTGAGACATCTAAGAGTTAAACAGGATTTGTTGCTGGACTGAAGAGATGTCTCAGGATCTCACCAAACTGTTTTACTACCCCCCAACCCCCGCATACCTGCAATCTAGGGAGTTTGGTATGGCACATGCTGAGATGGGAGAGCAGGATATCCAGCAGTAACTGGGCCATGAGATTTCATGTGAATCACCTACTTGGCAAGAAAAATAAAGAGGCCAGTGTCAAGCTGACCCCTCAACCTCATAAACTAATCCTGAGGTGCCAAATAGTTTCAGCATCCCATCTCACATAGAAATTAGTCAAGGATGTGTTGCTGCCCAATCAATGGCTTATCTTGTTAATTAGCCTGAGGAAGACTATCTGCAAGGTATAGGGCAGCACCATACTCCACCCCACCCCCCCATCCCCAAGGAGCATGAAGCCTCCCCTGCAAAGGGGAAAGGGGGAGAGTGGGCAAGAACTGTATAAAAATCTGTGACACTATGGGTGCAGGGAAGTGTTTCCCCACCGACCGTGGTGGTAACTATCCTTGTTATTCCCTGTATTTCTGCTTTTCTTTTCCTTTCTTCTCTGTTTTCCTCCCTGCTCTAGGGACTTTGTTGTGTAACTTGAATAAATTTGGTGTATACCTGACATCTGACCTTGTTTGCATGTTAATTTCACCATTTGGGATCACCTTTAAACCTTTTCACAGGTCCTGCCAGGACAACAAAGAGTGCAGCTGCTGTGCGGCTTATCCCAGGGGAGGGAAGGCAGAATCCAGCCCCAGCCTCCCACTGTGGTGAAGAGTGTTAGAAAGAAAGTGGGTTCTGCCCCACCTCTCGTAAGACTGCACACCATCCCCATTGCCTGTCTGTGCACCCAATATTGTGTTATCCTTGTTTTGTCCTGGGGAGATCATAAAAAATAACCACTTATCCGAATATTGGATTGTGACAGGTGGGTTGGATGGGGCTCCAACCTGGTCTTGTGGAAGGTGTCCCAGCTCATGCAGGGTGGGGCTGGAACTTGATGATCTTTAAGGTCCCTTTCCAACCCAAAACATTCTATGATTCTATGTTATCACCATTTTAGATTACATCAGTGCTTCGGACCCTTTTGTTGTATCACCTGTGCTGCTTCAGTTGTTTGGTTTATGAACAGATGTCCACAATCCCATATCTTGGTACCCATCTAAGACCTGATTCTTCCCATGGGGCTGCCTCTTTCTCTTCCCACACTAATTACAGAGGAAGACTGAGGCATCTCAGCTCTGACTGGAGGTGGTCCACTTGAGTTTCATGGTTTAGGAGGGATGAACTGCATATTCTTTGGGTTATAATCTATAAACATTTTTCCCCCATACATATGTGCAGCCCTCTCACAACCAAGCACTGAATCCTTTTAGGATCTTTTGTTCACAGCATGAACAAAAAACAACACCTGAGTCAGCTTTCAGTTAGCTGGACACAATTAACAATGTAGGTTATATTATGATACCTGGGCAGAGATTGTGGAGACTGGCTTTACTCTGTTACACTCTTCTGGATTCAAGATAACATTAAAGATATCAAGCTATTCACATAAAGCAGGAAGCTTAACCCCACTTGTCATTCTCTGCATGAACTTAATCCACATGATAATACAGTCTTTACAGAAACAAAATCTCATTTCAAAATTTTAGCTGAAACAAATTTTTCACAACTATTATAAATGTGAAATATTCTTGTTATTTCTTTCAACATTCCATCTCAGCAATGGATCTTTATATTCTTTGAGATTCTAATGTTTTATCAACAGGTCATATCAGGCAAGGAAACTTTTCCCTGGAAATACGTCCTGCAGTTCTCTGAGTCAAAGTGGTTTTCCTAATACACTGCAGTGATATGAAAAAAATTCTAAATAGCAGTACTTTTCTGAAGTGATGTTTTATTTGAAGAACTTATTCTTGCTGTTATCTATGCACTTGCTCATTGTCCTGGGAATAAAAATGCAAATATGAAAGCAGTTGTATATGTATTCCCACTAACGCATGACTTCACATTACAGTATTTATTCTGCTTTTAGCAAAGGGGAAGTTTCTGAACCCTGACCATGAAATGGGGGAATCTCCTGTGAGGAAAATACTTATTTGAAGGAAACACGTCACTTATAAATACCAAATAAATGTTCTTTCTTGCACCATCCTATATTGTTCTTTTCCATTAGAATCAAGGAAACACATATGTAGGATATCCATTATATTCAAGGATCAGTAGTCAGTCAGTACCTTTATCCAAGCTTACAGGAAAGAAAAAAAGAAGTGTTTGATAGCATCTGGGGAAAAATCTGAAATGCTTCTCAAAGGCCAAGATCAGCTGGTGCTCTTTACTGAATGCATTCATGCACCTTCAAATATGTTTGACACTCATTTTCAGTTGGTGTCCATATCCCCCAATCACAGTGCTGTGAGAAGTCTGTATTATTTGTAGACCTAGGGAGAGTTTTAAATGTGGATCCTAAATCTGTGTCAACACAGAGGATATGAGGATATGGTCATAAGCTACAAGAGATTTCACCAAGTCCCCTGATGTTTGTTTGGTTTTTCTACCAGGCATTCGGCACACAATGGCAAGACACTTACAAGCAGAGGTTGTTAGACGGAATTTGTTCCACTGCAGTGTCCTCAAGTGAGCTAAGACAACATCATACTTATGACATCCAAATCCCTCACTGGACATAAATTTTGCCTCTATTCTGATTGTATCTCAATACCTATTAAAGATAGCTTAGGTAGGAAGACTCAGATCCAGATCTCAAGAATGCCAAGATCCAGGCATGCTCAAGGTCACATGAATAGAGCAGCTTGAAAATAATTATCAAAGACTGGTGTATTTTAGTAAGTGAGCACTTCTGTGTTTTAGAAAAACAGTGGAATTAACACAGACATATTTCTTATTCTGGATAAGTCTCAAAAAATCACTGTTTTCTGAGGTCTTCCACAAATCCTGATCTTCTTTTGTCTTACTAGTTTTCTTCCCAAAATTGAAGCTGAATTCAGAAAGGCTATTTCGTCTTACCATATCAATAAGAGAGAGGACCACATCATATGCCATAATCCAAGTTATACTAGCTTTGAACTTTAAACCTTTATCTATCATAAATCTTATCAGAGACAACCTTTTTCTAGTAGTCAGGTGCCTTTGTTTATTTCTGTTTTAAATGTCTCTCCTTATTGCCAATGTATTCATTTAAGATGGTCCTAGAAAGAATTGCCTTTAAAATGAATCTGAAAATATAATTTGATGTGGATCTGGAGGTTACCACATATGTGCTGATTAAAGTTTAAATTTTGTAGGGATAAAGGCAGTTTATCACTGATCAAGCAAACACAGAATTCATGTATAATATTTTACACAGGAAAAAAAGAGAGAGAATGGAAGAGAAACATATATACTCAGCCATGCAGCAGGTGCAATATATTGACACTTTGCCAAAGTCGGGGCATACAAGCACAAAACATTTGGCATAACCAATAAAACTAAGTGAAGAATCCCAGGAAATGAAAATTTCAAATTTTGCATTTTTATTAAGGGACGTCTTTATTACAAAAATTACAGACTGCTTATGGAGGGAAATTAAAACATTATAGCCACAGTGCAAAGAATGTCCTCTTCACTGACAAACATCTGCAAGAGCCAAATTACCCTGAGCTATGCAACAGAGCACACAGCCACAATATGTCCTCCTGGTGTTCTAGTACATCTGGAGGCTGATTAATCTCATCAGATACAAAATGATTGTGATGTTGCATCCATATTGTTCATATTCCTCTAGGTTCTGCCTTCACAACAACAGTTTCCCATTCCTAAACATGTTTTGCCAACCAACCAAACTAGAGGAACAGACACAGCACTTCGTGTTTTTGGAAGTAATATACAAGGTCAACAAGACTTGATTATAGACAGGTGGATCGTTCACTGTACAGACCCTGAACCTGTTCCTTTGAACTCAGCAGCACTTCTACAATCATCTTGAGAAGAAGCAAGTATAGAATAAAGAAGAAATTGTCCGGTATGATAATTTGCTGGTCATTGGTGTCGTTACTTGTTAGGAAAAGAAGAAACTTATTTAAAGAAAAAAAAGATAGATTGTAAAAAAGAAAGCATAAGAAATGCAATATGATCCACACGTTGATACTGCATTGTGCCTTCAGAGTAAGCTACCATAGCTACTTGACTATTTATTATCAACAATTCATTTTGTAGAACTTAGCAAAATCCTAAGGGAAAAAAAAAAAAAAAAAAAAAAAAAAAAAAAAAAAAAAAAAGAATCAGACATCACACTTTGTCTAATGATAGGAAGCCAGATGGAAAAGAGCTATGATAACTAGCATCTTATAAATTCATTACAAAGAAAAAACCCTCTGTTGAATGCTACTTAGGCACATGGACTCTCATGAGTCAAATAGGTTCAGGAACAGCAATTGAATGTCATCAAACCTTTCCTTCCTAATTCTCATAGACATTTAGATAATTTTTCAAAGCCTCTTAAAATAAAACTTTTAGTTCTCAGAAATGTTCCTGGCAGTAATTTGAGCTGATGATAAACAAGCCTCCATTAACTACATTTAAAGACAGAAGAAAAGTCTTCACATCCTAAATTAGTTATGCTTAAATGGGATGAAGGATGACAGCAATGAAAACAAAACCACTAGAATATTTCTTTCAACAAATGGATCTCCCATCACAGTTTGTTTGTGTATGGAAGTTTGTTAACCTTCAATATAGGAAGTAGTAGGTGAGTGAGTTAATTATTTATGAAAACCTACTCAACAGTTTTATTTAATTCTAGAAGAAACTGTGTTTGAACTCAATACATCCAGCTTGAGAAGAAACACCACAAAACTAATTTTTTCTTGACATCTCATTACACTCACATTCTTATTCTACCTGGAAAGAATTAATTTATCTGCTGCTGTGTGGAGTTATTGTTGGCAAAAGAAACATCAATGGAAAAATTGTATTTAAGGTATCTTAAGTACACAAGAGCTTCCTGCACCAGAAGGAGAAAAATAATGGATCGTATTAATAAATTCAGCTTACCTATGGGGTTGTTTGAAATCTTTGAAAACAGGCAAGCAAGGCCTTCAAACGTCCAAGCTAAGATTAAAACGTGTAACAAGAAAGGAATTTTTTTTCTGCAGGATTCAGAGGATAAACAGGTAGGTATGTCTTTTACTTAGCATCACAGCTGTCAGTATTAACACAAGCTGAATACAGAAAATTAAGAAGAGCCTCAGAGAAGCCACAGGGGGTAAAAGAAGACATGCTCCTATCTCTGCCAGCATAGCTGCTTTTCACACTTGCTGATTACTTATACTGCAGCAACTACCTTGCACTTGCACCAGTGCTTGGGCATCGAAGTTGACACAGCAAAGTGAAAAGTTCACAGATTTCTGATTTGCACCTGCTCTCTGAACACAGCAGCTGAAATTCTGTGTATTTGAAACCAAGATTCAGACAGCTTGTGTGATCTATAGGTATGCAAAAATCCAGGTCACAATCTGGCCCTTAAATTGTATTAAGTAGTCTCTGAAGCAGAGCTTCTTTACAGAAGACATTTAAAATTAAATGAGACATATCACTGGAGAGCATACTGTACAATAAACTTGTCTTCTGACTTGGCTGGGGTGAAAGGAAGAAAAATTAATGTCTCAATTAGCAAGAATGCGTAATGTTTTGCAGTTACACATAGATTTGTTATTTCAAAAACAGAAATAAGAAATGCCCAGGGAAATGTAAGGGAAGCACAGATTCAAACAATGCCCCAGTAAAGAGAAGGCAGTGACCGTCACGCAACTTGCATGAAGGTCACACAATACTCCAGTGAATTACAGCATAGCGTGTTTTGCTTCTGCTCAGCACATTTCACATGCCCTTCATGAAAACAAAAAAAGCACTGCTCATTCCACCACTGGAAGCCAATGAAAACAGGGAAAAGTTGAATCCTGTCATCTGTGTGAAGATGCATTACAACATGACAAGCATCCACAAGTAATAAATTTGTAATGCAAAAAGGCATAGTAATTCAAAGCCTGCCCCAGCACATTTCAGATTAGAGCTTGAAACTGTCAGAAAGCAAATGGTTCAAAATTTTTCAACACAGAAAAAAAGTATTTTGAAATGGGTTTGTAGGTATAGAGAGGGCTAAAATGATATGCTGCTCAGCTGGAAGCAGCACCTTTCACCTAGGTTTGAGAGATTTAATGGGTGTGGAAGATGAAGAGCAAATGCAAGGAGAGTGTTCAGTGAATGAAAATAGAAATAAAGAATAAAGGTTAGTTGTGACAGTCTCCTTAGGTCTTATAACATTTTATTCAAAGACATAGTATGGTGTTGAACACATTCTGGGTAGAAAGACAGGCAAAATTTTGGTTGTAGTTTGCTGTTCAAGCATCATGCACAAATCCACAGCCTCTTTTGACCAATGAAGATCTCATCTCTTTCAAAAGAAAATCACAAAACATTCAGAACACTTCCATAATTTTCCTTATTATCCATATTGAAACACTAGCTATCATCAGAAAAGGCATAAAGCACAAAATAAAAGGGTCTTCAACACTTTTCAAAAACATTAACACTTTTTTTGTAGGAAATTAGTGCAAGAGATACTACAAAGTGTAATTGCAATTTATATAAATATAAGGATAGCCAATATAAGGATAAGCCAATCACCAATTAAACATTGCCCTAACAGCAAGGTCACTGAGGCAACTCCAATTGAATTGAGAGTGGAGACTCAGAAAAGGTATCTCATCTACTAACAGAAATTTTCTCAATTTTAGTTCAGATAATATTTCATACATTGATTTATAGTAGTGTACATATATAATTATACGTTATTATACATATGTATAATATAATTGCTCTGTAAAGTGTTCTTGAAGTGAATCCACAATTATCTGATTATTTTTACTCTGCATAACTAGAAATTGTCCATTGTTTTCAGATTTTTTTGAGCAACAGAAAACCAAGATAAACACTTAGACCTGCAATGAAGCAGTGATCCCTAAACTTTGGCTTCTCTGAATAAGAGATTCTAAGAACATCTCTGTAGTTTTCTGTCACAAATCCTGATTCATTACTATGTCAATTTGCTGAGAATGGGCAATTTAGGCCCCTTAAAAAGTGGCAACAATGCTTTTATTGAAATGTTATGAAAGCGTAACTGAACAACTTTTGATGGCAAAGTTGACTCTATTACTGTACTGCACGAAGGACATAGAACTGGAATAGGTTGCCCAGATAAGTTGTGGAAGCCCCATTCCTTGCAGTGCTCAAGGCCATGCTGGATGGGGCTTGGAGAAATCTGGTCTACTGAGAGGTATTCCGGCTCATGCAGGGGGGTTGGATATAGATGATCTTTAAGGTTGCTTCCAACCCAAACCATTCTGTGTTTCTATGAAATAACAATGATTTAAGACAATCAGTTAGCAAGGGGAGATTGCCACTATGCAGTCAGCTGCTTAGGAGGTAGAGCTCAAAGAAGGCTCACTTAGGCTGTCATGTTTCAGGAATAAAGTCATTGGCTCGTAGTCAAAGTACATGTGATATAAAAGGTATGCATGAGACTCCTGGTACTAACTTTGTTCCCTAATAAATGAGGCTTGGAAAAGCCAACGTGTTAATCACATGGTGTTTCAAGCTTGTATGCATTTATGCTCACCATGTCACTCTCTTCCTTTTTGGGTTTTCAGAGAGCAGATTGGAACTAGAGAAGTTCTTAGCCTGGTTAATGCTCAGGCCTTTAACTCCTTTGGAGTCTGTACCAAACTACTGCAAGTTTGGTTAAGGGTTTGAGTGCATCTGCCACAGTTTCTAGGTCTGTTCTTCCAAAACATTCCAGACAGGGCACAGACCTCTCCCTGGTGAAGTAACTAGGAATTTTATCATTAAGTTCAGTCATGCAGGAACTGTAATGAAATTATATAGGAAGGAACTTTTCCTAATTTTTTGTATTTGATTTCTTGATTATTCAACCTGCCATCTGAAGTAAGTTATTCCTAACGTTTAATAAAAAGGAAAGTTCTATAAGATTGATTTCATTACTGTTCTGCTGCACTGGCAGAAGCAAAAAAGACTTCAGTTAACTCTTACAGACACTGGAGTGCTACAGAGCGTAAAGGATGAAAAACTTTGGAGCCTATGTGTGGGGGCAGGCAAGAGTAGGTCACACTAAGGAGGCTCAATTTTGAATGTCCATACAAGTAATTTGTTGGTTAAGAAAAGCAGTTTATTTTTCACAAACACTTTTTCTAGTAGACTATAAAAACACATTTTTTTTGTTCACAGAACTCATGTAAAGTATAGTTATATTTGAGCAATTCTCTCAGCCACATGCAGAAAGAATAATGCTCTTGTCCGCTGCTCTAAGAAGATGCCCTGATGTTAGCTCCAGAGCTATGGGTGGACATGAAAATATTCAGGCAGTGTGTATTTTAATCCATGTATTAATAATTCCCTATTACGAACCTTTTTTCCCACAGCTAGCAAAGCGTTTTGTCCACACTAGGTAAGACCACTTTACCTTCCCTTTGCCCCAGCCCACTGTTCACTTACCTTTAGAGAGCAGGGAGCAAAGGCCAGACCTGCTCTACTGGCACAAGAATCCTCTCCCTTGTTTTCTGATTTTCCTTTCATAACCCTTCTCCCTCCTTGATGCCTCTCTCCTTTGTTACGTTCTCAAAGATCCAAGAGTGCATTGGTGATATACAAATGTGAAACAACCCTCTGCCCCCGTCCTTGTTCCCAGAGAGCTCACAATATGGAGGAGCTACAAAGCACTCACTTCAGGAGAGCCAGTCACCACAAAGGAGTCTGCTGCCTCCTGCCTAGAGGAGAAGATTGAGGCCAAGCAAGAAATGACCTGGCAAAAGCACAAACCTGAGGGGGGATGAGGAACTGAGAAGGTGATCCTGCATCACGTGCCTGACCAAGGGAGCTGCAGCCCTCTTAAGGGCCCTGGAAAAACTGTACACACAGGGTGATGGGAATAGCAGCACAGACAGTTGTTCAGCAAATGGTACCAAGAAACCAAAATAGCAATGCAAGGCATCTGGAAAATTGTCTCCTTCAAAGAAAGATTATTTTTTAAGGATATTCTTGGGTGGTGAATAATGTTTTCTCCAACATATTTTTGGCAGCCATCAAAGCAAGATTGTGTAAGTAGGGCACAGGCTGAAGCACTGCCGTGTCCCAGTAACTCTCAACTGCTTGAAGAGGCCCCTAGGCAATGGGCAGCTGGATCTAACTTACAACAGACTGAGCCTTCACTCCTCTATTGTACTCAGAAGAACCTAACTAAACCACTATTATCCTTTCAACCATTATTGTCCCCATAAAGGCACATCTTTTTCCTTTGAAATTATTTTGCTTATGTCACCCATTGCCCATGTTTTTTTGACAGTTTTCTTCAACCATAAGCCAGAGGTGTAAACTTTATTACATTAGTGCTATCTCTAGAAAAATAGTTACAGAATTTCCCTGGAAAAGGCTCATGTAAGTAACAGTAACACTATGAAAGTACATGCTTTGTAAACTATTAATAAACACTGTGAATGGACTGAAGTCTCCATGCTCCAGTCTTTCAGAATGTGTCTATTGGCTGGTGGTAGGTATCAATTGCATTATAAAACATGGCAAAGCATCTAATGTAAATTTTATTTTCTTGTTTTAAACCTGAAATTATGTAAGCTTTTTGAAAAGCATTTGTACTTCACTGAATCTTTGTATTTCTTTAACTTATTATAGAAGAAAATGGCAGGAACAACCTTGTCTTAATTAACTCAACATGGACCAGCCCCTATTTAAGGTGGGAATTACCCAAATTAAAAACCTTTACAGTCCCTGAGGTTCCCTTTCCACTTTGGCACAGGTGGTAAGTTTGCCCTCTTTCTTTTCTCCTGAGCTAGGTATCATACCAAATACCTGAGATTGCCAAGACAAGGTCAGACAAAGGGGAAAGTACACTTAATGGTCAGTCCTGGATTCACTGTATCTCTGAAACTGTCTCAGGGTGTCCTGTGAAGAAAAAGCATTGTCATTGTTATTACTTTCAATCATTCCCACTTTGAGAATACTTTCTTCTTACAAAATGTCCCTTTGACAAATTGAGACAATTTGCAACTTAACAGACCTTATTACCAACTAGACGCAGAGCTGCTGGAATTAAAAATTCTTTCCAAACAAATAAGCTCTAGAATTTGCACTGTGTCCGTTATGTCAGCTGTCCATCTGCCAAAAGTGTAAAAATTGTGGAGGGAAATATTCTGCAAACTGTCATTCTATGATCCTCATCCAGAGGCTTTCCCCCACAAGAACGAGAAGCTCAACACAGTAGCATCACAGGCCTTCCTGCAGTACCTCAGGTCAGCCAGCTGAATGAAATCAGTTTCTCCTCTGCTCTTGAAGGCAAGCTTCTGCTGTGCCTATGGAACTGAAAAGTGTGCAAAAGCACTAGAAGTTAATTTTCACTCATAATTTCATTTTTTTCTGCTCAATATAGTATACAGTATGAATTATTACATGAGACAGGAAATAGATGGCAAATAGACAAGAAATGCAGTGGGAAGACAAAGAAAATAATTCCACAAGCATTAAGTCACAAAGAAGGATAAAATTTCTTGAATCATTGATCTAGTTGGATAAAGTCTTTAACCTTTGAGAACTTGGCCCAGGACTTGTGGGACAAGGTCCTTGTCTAGGACATAGAGAAGAATCTAGGAAGATTCAGGATTAACCTCCAGTCCACATTAGTATTGCTGCATATCAGGGCATAATAGCAACAAGGGAAAGAATGATACTGTGGGTAAAGTATAAGACTAGGAGTGAAAAATATTGAAACTTCCTTACTCTGATGCAAAACTTAATAATGTGGCTTTAGGCAGAGACTATAGGCTCCATGTTCCCACTTTCCACCTCTATGAAAAGGCAATAACATACTTCCTCTCCCTTCAAAGTTATATACACATACAGCTTTATTCACCTGAGGGCTCCATCTGGTCTGTAATGTACTAGTGTTCACATCTAAGCTACTCAGAAAAGCAGGCTGTCTTTTAAATAAATGAACATCATTTGCCACAGGTTGATCTTCGTAAGCAGTTTATTGTTTTGCTGCAAAAACTGAGATGTAATTTCTTCCTGTTGACATACCCTTGTCTGAATGGATAGCCTGTGACTCTCAGAGAGCAAAAGACTATAGACTCTCTCTCCAGCCTACTGAATGTTTACTCATGTATTTCACAAAAAATGCAATGAAGTAAACTCTAGGGAGTGAGGGGATGTCAATATATCTTAGGTCATAATGCTTACTGAGAGGAAAAGCAATCTGCTTTCTACACCAGTTTTGGCCTAAGCAGCTCTTTAAAGCTAGATCTAAGAAGCAGAGAAGAGAACAGAAGATTAAAAGAGAAATAAAAAGAGCAGCATAGGAGGAGTGGATGAGTAGCTGAATTCTGAAGGGAGAGAGGAGAAACAATAAAACAGAGAATTCAATGCAATCTGAATTTGCTGTTATGATACTGCAATTGAAGCTTGGAACGCTTGCAGAGTCAAGAAGCTAGTGAACCACTATTAAAAAGCCTGTCCGGTTTTCCAAAACTGCTTAGACCCAAGTGGCTTTTCCATACCCATTTTTTCCCTTCTCCGGTTCTACTGTGAAAGACAAAAAAGCTCCTGCTACAGTGCTGTTCAAATTAGGTTTTTGTTTAAAGAATAACATATATGTAGCTTCCTAAAGAACTCAGAAACACTGTCATGACACAAAGCTGGGACTTCTTCATCCTTCCACTAACAGTCTTGTATTTGGCCAAAAGAGGAATTGGAGAAAGAAATACATTCAGATGCACACCTTTATTTTTAGCATGTATTTTCACTACCTGCTTGCAATAGCCACTTGTTGTCTCCCCCGTTTATTTCGTTATAAGTTCATCACAGCAGGAACCATTTTCATGCCCTGCCTAGCACAATGCAGTGCTTCCCATGATGATTGTAGCAGTAATGAAGAGCTACAGTATGTGTAAAAAGCAAATAGGAATTGAGGATTGATCATTATAATGGCATTCATGCTCAGAACTGTAGTTATGTCTTTGTAGATGCTACTTCCTCCATAATACTTGGAATAAAGCCTTCACTGCAGAGGGTCATGCAAGTCCTGGCATTGCATAGCAAGGCACCACTTCTGAGAAAGACACATAAGGAAGATGAAGAAGCAAAGAAGTAATTAACTTTCCAGCAGGTAGACATTAATCCACAGAGAGACTACTCCTAGCAGTATGACTGCAGATGACAGCCTGGAAATGTCAAAGATCTTCAAGTCTCAGCCCAGTCTTAGGCTGAAACTTTGCAGCTCTGGAGGGAAATCAGACATGGCCAGATGGGAAGAGAGGTGAGACAAAGCCAAGAGTCCAGAGAGAGGGGAGCTGGCAGCCAGGAAACAAAACCTTGGTTTAACTACATTAAAAGTATCCTGTAATGTTTCCATCTGTCTTACTTACTATTTGTAATTTTTCCACATTAATCATTCCACCCAGAACAGGGCAGCACTGTACCTCAGAGCTGAAGTTCAGTGCTCCTGTGAAGAACCAAAGGAAAGAGCCAGGGAGATTGGTGACTTAGGCATCACTTAGCAACAGTAGAGAGATCACAGCTTAATTCAGTAGTTTCTTTCCTGAAAAAAAACCCCAAACAAACCCCCCAAAAAACACCAAAAGGAAACAAAACAAAAAAAACCACAACCCACTAAAAATCTACCTTCAGTGTTTACTTCTGCACCCTAGCGCTCTGCTCCTTCTTATTTCATGCATTTCAGTTTGCATCCAGACTGGACCACTAGTCCCCTCCAAGTCACAGTCCAATGTTTGTTCACTCTACCTAGGAGCCGCTCTATCTAGACAGTATGCAAATATATTGTAACACTGGTTCACCACCACTCATCAAACACTACATGCCTATAAAAGCACCAGTACAGGAGTCAGTCAGAGCCAATCAGAGGTAATTTGAACTGAGGAAAAAAATTCTTACGTCTTAAGACCATCCAGCCCTTCCATGCTAACCAAAAGATAACCCAGCCATGACCAATGCTATGAGAAGTCGCCTAGTTGTTCCTATAAAAAAAATTGCCACAAGCAATGTGGATCCTATCTATTTTACATCATTCTTTTCATCAGTGCAGATATAGCTATGGACATATTAGTCAAGTTCCTGCTATCAGTTGTCATCTGGAGGAGCCTCCCACTCCACTGATTAATTGTAGAGAGACTTTAAGAAGCTCAGTCTCCAAGCTTCATCATCTGAATGAATTGCCTGAAGAACAACACTGTGAATACTTCCTCTGCATGACTAAACTCACAGCATTTATTCCAATTGAGACAAATGTGAAATTCCGACAGGATTTTGCACTGGGATGCAACCAGGACATTACCTCCAAGAATAGATGAAAAAACATGATGTAGAATTACAGTATCTTTTCTTTATGTTGGACATCATTAACCACAACCTTCATGCAGGAGCTTCCACTGCAGAATCTACAAGTGTTTAGGAAACAAACCTTTGAACATTTGATGGCTGAAGTACCTTCAGTAGTATTGTTATATCTAGTACACAGCAAGCCAAAATGTGCTAAGCACATTTCAGGATACATGGAGAATGAGTCCTGATTCTCTCAATTTCCAAACACACTGCTTGCATATGACACCTAAGAGTGAAACAGATATGAAATGGGAAGCAGATAATATAGGCTCTCCTCTCTACCACAAGACTCATGGATAAATCAAAAGCCTTTAACACAGCTTTTAGTAGGAAAAACAAACTTCCTGGAAAATTTAAAAATTTAAGCCTCATATCTTGGCTTAATCAAGGTTATATTAGGAGAACATGTCTAGCAAATGTCAACATTCACTTAGGCAGTTAAGCAAGTACTTCTGAGGAACAGATTTTTTTTTATCGATTGATTTTTTTCAAAAAGACTGCATCCTGTGGAATGGCACTAATTATTTAATAGTGATTAGACAAAGATGCATGTAGTTTAAGATATGAGAGCTGGAAAAAAAGAAACAAAACAATCTGTAGTTTACTCACTTTAACAGCATACACTGTTTATACTTCACCCTGGGGATATCTGTCAGCACATAGACTTTGCAAGTGTCACGGTTAGACCAAAACATTGTGATTGGTTGTCTCAAGAGCAGTGTTGAAGAGAGTTTCTGGAAGCAAAGAGAGCAAAAAAGGCTAAGTAGAAGCAAGGCACTGAGAGAAAATCAAGGCATGGCAGAACCATAAAAAAGTGACATTTTTTAAATATCCAAATCTGGTAGACAGTCATCATAACTGGAATAATATGTAGCTTTAGAGAACTTGATGGAAAGACACAAATGAAACTCTTAAAAAAAAAAAAAAAAAAAAAAAAAGGAAACGGGCCATTTCAGAAGAGTGCAAGTATTCTGAAACAGATGGCCTTTGGAAAGAGAGACAAGAGTAGGCAAAAAGAGGATGAGCAGATGTTATCGATGCTTCATCTGAATGATTGGTAGTACTAAATTCTACACCAAAACTAGGACTGATGGGAAAAATCACATCATGCCCAAGGAAAGGTATGCGTCACCACCAGAGTGCACTCACATGTCTAGACAGGCACTTGGATAGCCACAGCCAAAAACAAATTTGGAAGTCAGATGGAATGCAGAGGAGTCAAAATAAATGAAGCAGTACCAGCCATATGAAAGCAGATGGTTCAAGATGCTGCTGGACAGACCTGACTCCTATCTCAATGTCATTGCAAGAGTACTGCCGTGGGGATATAGTAAGTGACTAATTAGAACACTTCTCTGCAAGTAGATTTTATGACCTTCCCTGATGCTTCATTTCCAGTAAGAACAGTAAGTCTTAAGCACACAGTTGGGATTCACTGTCAAGAGTTTTTAAGAAAAGGAAACATTTCAGTCTGCTTCATTTCAAACTGCCACACACAGGGAAATCTTAAAACTGCTAGGGACTAGACACTGACAATTTTCTCTTCCTTTATTTTATTTTTCAGGGTCCTTCTGTCCTCATCTTCATCCTTTCCAAAGGCCCCACTGCTCTGAAAGCTTCAGTGACTGATTCAGCACTGAATTAACCACTACTGAAAGTTCAACTATGAACACATCCAGTGCTCTTGAAGTGACAAACACAAGCGGGACTGTCAGAAACTGTCATGCCTGGAACTCCCCTACTCTTTTTAAGCTTAATGAGCTGCACTATCCCAAAGAATTACTCACTGAACTCCCTGACCTTCATCCATTATCCTCCTTCTAGCCATGAAGAGCAGCATGTGAAGCATACAGAGGCTTTCAGTCCAGTAAGATTCCATAAGAAAAAAAAATTGTATTAGCAGAATTAGCCTTAACTGTCTGATTTGAGTTCAGGTCACAACTATGAGCACGGCAACATGGATGCTCTGCAATTCCAGTTCTCTTTGACAAGCCTGTTATCTCTGCACCAAGACTGCAGCTGGTTAAAACAGAAAGTGTCATTTATTCTTCCAGAAAATCTTTCAGGTTTTTAGTCCCTGCAATCAACACCCTTCTCATTATTGTCTTTTGTTAATTAAGGAAAAATGTCAATATGACTCCAAAAGGTACACAACAATAGTTTCCACCCACGCTAGAATTTTTTTCACAACCTGTGTTCATTATTTTTTAATTTGAATCCTGCTTACAGAGGGCTAGAATTGCTAGGACCCCTGTGAAATAACAGCTACAGGCACCAGTTGGATTTTTTAGGCTGTAATAGTATCCATAGTAAGGTAGAGAGCAGCAAAATCCCTATTTTAAAGATGATTTTTGCCTATCAATTCTTTTTTTCTGAGAGTCTGATTTAAGGATCTGTCACCCACAGCAGCTACATTTACTTGCCAAGACTCTTCGCTGCAGGACCAGGACATCACCTTGTGACTATGCACCAATCAGACCTTCCCTCCAAGTTTCCACTGCTCTTTAGCAAAATCATCTGCAAAACTCAATAAAGCAGTTGTCCTGTTATGAAAGACCACTATACCAAAGCTTACATCATATTACATGACTGGTCCTAATATCATGTTGGGACAGAGGAAAGTAGATATAAATGACTGGTGGTGTAATAGGTGAGTGTAGTAGAGGAATACACACACAACTAGCATGTCATTAGCAGTCATATTACTGTTTCAATTGAACATTTTTAGGACACAAATGACTATTTGACCAGTTATTACTC
The DNA here is from genome assembly GCF_000747805.2 of Chaetura pelagica. NCBI lineage: Eukaryota > Metazoa > Chordata > Aves > Apodiformes > Apodidae > Chaetura > Chaetura pelagica. The sequence goes on along the minus strand of NW_009951946.1, from coordinate 1,079,938 downwards.
ACAACAGGTTGCAAGGTAGACTGCTGCTCAAAACTAAGTGAGTGTTAATGTGTGTTAAAAAGCCTTTCAGTCTCTGCTTGTAGTAAACACTTGTCTATCTGAGACTGAACTGCTCCCAGATAATTTTCTAGTCTTATGTGACATTTTTAATGACTGTGATGTTCTCCAGCTTGAAAACATCAGAAATAACAATAAACTATTAAAAAAGCTTACAGAGATATCTTAGCAATGGGAGCTTCACAGTGGCCTTCAAATAAGGGCAGGATTTCATCTTGAAAATCTTTTAATGTTTTATTTTGACTTGCAGAAGAGGAAAATAACAGTCAGCTAAGAAACTTTAATTATCATAGAATTATCATAGAATGGTTTGGGCTGGAAGGGGCCTTAAAGATCATCTAATTCAACCCTCCTGCATGGGCAGGGACACATCCCGCTAGATCAGGTTGCTCAAAGCCCCATCCAACCTGGCCTTGAACACTGCCAGGGAGGGGGCAGCCACAGCTTCTCCAGGTAACATTTGCTAGTGTCTCATCCCCCTTGTAGCCACCTCCTCATTTTCATGTGCCTTAGCAGAGACTTCAGGACAGAAGTGAGACAACTGGTCTGTAGTTACCCTAGTTTTCCTTTATTTCCTTTTACAAAACAAGGGTCATGTTTCCCCTTTTCCAGTCAGTGAGAACTTCATCAGACTGCCACAATTTTTTCCAACATAACAGAAAATGGCTTTGCAACTTTACACCCCAGTTCTCTCAGGAACCATGGATATATCTTTTCAGGTCCCATGGACTTGTGCACTTTCAGGATTTAGATGGTCTCAGACCTGCTCTTCTCTTGCAGCGAGTGGATCTCCTTTCCCTCAGTCCCTGTTTCTGCCTTCTGCAACTTGTGTGGTGTGGTCAGAGCCATTGCTGGCAAAAACTGAGGCAAAACAATAATTGAGTACCTCATCCTTCCCCACATCCCATGTGACCAGGTCTCCTGTGTCCTTCTGGAGAGACATCACATTTTCCCCAGTCATCCTTTTATCACTCATATTCCTGAAGAAGCATTTCTTGTTACCCTTGATGTCCCTGGCCAGACTGAATTCTAGCAGGACTTTAGCTTTCCTAACCTGATCCCTGCCTGCTCGGATAACTTCCTTGTATTCCTCTCAGGCTACCTGTCCTTACTTCAGCTGTCTGTAGACTTTCCTTTTACATCTAAGTGTGTCCAGGAACTCCTTGTTCATCCATACAAGGCCTCTTGGAGTTCTTATCTGCCTTCCTCTTTGTCGGGATGCATTGCTGTTGGGCTTGGAGGAGGTGATCCTTGAATACTGAAAAGAATTCTTGGGCTCCTCTCCCCTTCAGGGCTTTATCCCATGGTATCCTACCAAGCAGATCCCCAAAGAGGTCAAAATCTGTTCTCCTGAAGTCCAGACTGGTGAGCATGCTCCACACGCTCCTTGTTGCCCTAAAGAATCTGAATTCCACTATTTCGTTGTCACTGCACCTCAAGCTGCCCTTAAGTTTCACGTTGTCCACCAGCCTGTCCTTGTTGGTGAAAACGAGGTCCAGCACAGCACCTTTTTTTATTGGTTCCTTTACCACTTGAAGAAGGAAATTTCACCCATGCATTCCAGGAACCTCTTGGATTGCTAGTGCCTTGCTGTGTTGCCCCTCCAACAGAAACCAATATAGTTGAAATCCCCCATGAGGACCAGGGCTTGTGAATGTGAGGCTGCTCCTACCTGTCTATACAGGGCCTCATTCACTTGGTCAGATGGCCTGTAGCAGACCCCCAACTATGATACCACCTGCCCCTGTCTTCCCTTTAACCTTGACCCATAAACTCTCGTTCATCTCCTTATCCACCTACAGGTAGAGCTCCATGCACTGCAGCTGGCCATTGATGTCTAGAGGGCAACAACCCCTCCTCTCCTCCCCTGCCTGTCCTTTCTAAAGAGCTTGTATCCATCCATCCCACACTCCTGTTGTAGGAGCCATCCCACATAATCTTAGGGATGCAAAATCATCATAGCCCTGCAGGCATGCGCTCATCTCTAACTCCTCCTGCTTGTTCCCCATGTTATATGCGTTATCCAAAAGTATTGTCTGTGTCTGCCGTAGGGAATCTTGGTTCCTGTAGCCTGCTTATAGGCAAACTTCTACTGTTTAAAATGAAAGCCATATGAAGGTTTCCAGGGTTGGTTTCCTCAGGTGTGATATCTAAGCTGCAATAGAGTAGAAAGTTAAACTTCTGCAAATTTCTTCAGAACCTTTCCTTTAGACAAAAATGATTGGTGTGAAATTTACTTTGGATGGTAAACAGTATGAAAGAGCGGCCCAAGCAAACGCTTTTAAGAAGGAGAAATGCAGCAACTGTGAGAAAACAAGTTGTGTATCCTCCTAGATGATCTCCCTACCTCTCCACACATGTACAGAGAGGGAGCATAATTCATAAAAAATGGAAGGCAAAGGGAAGGGGAAAAGGAAGGGGAAGGAAAAGGGGGGGAAAAAGGGGGAAAAAAGGGGAAAGGGGGAAGGGGATGCTAAAGCTGTGTTTTTCAGAGGACGTTAAAAAAATTGGTATTGTCAGTCCACACTGAATTTCAGTGAGAAGTGGCTCCCTAACCTTCTTACACTCTACTGCAAGTCCAATCTGAAAAAAATACCACCCTAACACCTAATTGTTTCTATTTTGTATCTCTGAAGGAGTCTATAAATTCTGTAAGGGCAGGGATAGGACTCCACTCCTCCTCATCTCATCTCAACTCATCTCATCTCAGCTGTATCACTCTGAGAATTTTCATATTAATATTTATGAGGCTGTTTCACTCACAACTTGAGAGGGCAGCATGAAAAATAGCAATATGGCTATTTTAAAACATTTCCTTAGTTTTGAAGTGTTAAGATTTTGAATTTTTTTTTTTATGTTTGGGAAGATCTTTATCTTTTATGACAGATTAAGACAGCCTTCCTCTGTGTTTTCCTCTAGACCAGCAGCACTATCTGAGACCAAAGTAAACTGCTCTTCCAAAAAAACCCACATTCGTTTTCAAGTGTCTTTGTGTGACTGCAAATGAAATTCTTAAGTATGTCTAAGCTTCTCTGAATTCCGAGCCACGATAAACATTCATAGTTTGGATAGAAGAGCACCAGCTACAAGGACCTTTGAAAAGGAATGGGTGTGCTCCACAACAATAAAATGGGATTTTGCTCTGATGTGTAAAACTCTCCCAATCTCTGTTCTTATAGGGACATTGTCTTGGATTGAGGCACAAGACCTGAAGAGCTGACATAACTACAGCTCTGAAAACTCTACCTAGAAAGTCACAAAGGAATTAAAGCCACAAATTTTTAAACTGGATTAGAAAGCAAAAGTCTGAGTATGGGCACAAATCCAGAAATTTAAAAAAGAAAAATATATTATATGGCACACTGTCTGAATGGCAAAATGGAACATACTTACTGTAACATTGCCAGAAGTACATGCATTCAAACATTTTTACTTTATAAAGTAACTGGTATTAAGATGAGCTAACTTATACTATAGAGTGGCATAAACTCAAAAGTTTCATTCTTTCAGTTTAGATAACTCATAATTTATGTATAAAAAAAAGGTGAGGAGAAACAAATTTATTTGATAAATTATTGGTTGAAAAGTCTAATGACTCATTAAGGAGCTTACGACTACTCCATTAGGAAAGAGTAACAAATTTCATTAGGGTTTTTGGGGGGGATTTTGATGAGAGAAGAAAGTCATGCAAGGACAGGGCTTTGGTTATGGGTTTCAGCTTGCCTAGTGCGTACTAGGAAAGCTTTAAAGGATGAAGCAGAAGTAATTCCAAGTGTCAGAATACTGAGTAGGAGGCAAGTGGCAATTTGGAGCTAAAATAACAATTTTATTTTAGACACAGTAGGCATATTTCATTGTGGTTCCAAAAAAGATCTATTGTTGAACACTGAATTTTACTGAGTTGGTAGAAGCCTTGCTTTTTTTCTGAAAGTGCAACATTTGATTGTCATACTGGAGGCCACTGGTTCTCCCTGGCTTAAGCAAAATTGAGTTAAAATGTGTGGGACTTCAAATTTCCTGAGAAGGGACAAAAAATTCAGAGGTCTTTGTTCTTTACAACTGAAAAATAAGCATTTCAGAAATACAACATATGAAATAACTGTAAAAAAGTAAATGGTTTTCCACCTGAATTTTTACAGAGAATCACAGAATCACAGAATCTTAGGGGTTGGAAGGGACCTCGAAAGATCATCTAGTCCAACCCCCCTGCCAGAGCAGGATCACCTAGAGCACATCACACAGGGACACGTCCAGGTGGGTTTTGAATGTCTCCAGGGAAGGAGACTCCACAGCCTCTCTGAGCAGCCTGTTCCAGTGCTCTGTCACTCACACAGTAAAGAAGTTTTTTCTGATGCTTACGTGGAAAAGAGGCTGTTAACATCCCATCTACATATGAACATATTTACTTGTACTTTGAGCATCCAGGGTGGCTAGAACCAGATCATTTCACATTTCTACAAGATCTGAATGTCAGATTTCAGAATAACACATTTTATCACAATAATGTCAGACATAAAGCCACCATCTTTGGCCAGTTAGACCTGTTCTCCCTTGCTGTCAAGAAAGCTGGGTAAGTGGATAGAAATGAAATGGTGTTGTTCCAACATTTCTTAAATGACAGGATTGAACACCATTATTCAGAATCAGACAGTAAGCAGGGGCTCACTGAAGTGTCTTGGCATTATATTGTTACATTGGATGCCTAAGACTAAGACACAGAGGCTGGCTCACAATTTATGTATCGTGCCCAGTTAAAAATTAGAAAAGGTTGATCATTATTGTTATCCTGACTGGGAAAAGGTCAGAATCAGAAAAACAGATGAGAACACAGGAGACAGGTTGGGAACCCAGCCCCTGCCTCAGAGGCCCACCCCTTGTAAACCCGGTGCTTACAGCATCCATCAAACACCAGCAGCACTCCACTCAGAGCCACTGACATTCCCTTTCACCCTCCTCAATGCCTCACCATGAGAGTTGCTCCAGAACCTGATACCACTAATGATTATAGCCTTTTTCAACTACAATTTATTCAGAGCCAGTTTTGCACCCGTTTGTATTGTGCCAATCCATCCTCTAGATTGTCTTTTATTATCTTTGGCACTATGACACTGCCAGCTGCAGCCATAAGTAGAAACATCTTGCAGGAAATCTCAGCTGCCATCCTCTAACTCACCCAGAAGCAGTATGGTAAGAAAGCAGTAGATACAACTCCAGCATCTGCTGCTGGGCTTCCTATTTCCTACAACATTCGATGCTGCCTGTACTGAGCATCATCAGACTGCAACACCATCCTTCCATGCTGTGCAATTTTTTATCTTTTCAAATACTAAGGACTTTTAGGTTGGTTTGCTTGCTTCCTTTTTCAGTAAGTACAGAAATAGAAGGCTGTCATGTCCTTGGATCCATCACCTCCTCCAATTTCCTTATATTTTGTGTTCTGTCTTTTCAAAGCTGACATTTTGTCCTGAGCATCAGAGGACACAGGAATTCAGGGCATAGTAGGCTACAAGGAACATTTGGGTAAAGGCACAGAACGTCATGGGATTCATTAGGCTGAAATTATGTAGCGTGGGCTCTTCAATTTCAGGCAGGAAAGTTGGGAAAGTTAATTGATTATTAAATAATTAGATAGTTTTGCACAAACTAGAAAATTATAATAATAATAATAAATTGTACTATTTTGCAATAACAACACAGTACTCTCCCAGGGTTAGGAGCCCACTAGGGAGCTGACGGGGATGCGACAGTTGTCTTCAAGCATATACTAGCAGTAAAGAGCTTAAAAGATGGCAAGTCAATCTCATAAGAAGAGTTAGCTGCTCAGCTGGTGTCCTACAGAACTTCTTCCTACTACTCATCCTTCCCATCATTCACCTACAGCCTTGTCTGCCACTTCAGCAAAGACTGTGAACACACTATTGGCCACTCGTGACTTTGCTGCTTCCAGGATCTTGAACAAAGGCTTTCTCAAGGCTTCCTAATCAGGACATTTAAAGCTAATGAGATTGTGTGGAAGAAACCACTGAACATCTTCTTTAGGAATATGCAGAAAAAAGAAGACAAAAGAAAACAGGATAAACCCTGCACCCATGGATTTTCATAGCTCAGTGGCATCTAGGCCAAACTTACTGCAAACAGGTCATGCAGGACCTTACTGATGGCTCTGTACTCCTGCAAGTACACTAGGGAGAGAACTGAAAGCCTGAACAGAGCAAGGGCAGAGATTGGTCACCAGAACTATAAAATATGAGCTGCATTAGCCCCATTTTAACATCACAAAGGATACATGCCAGTTATCAGGTACCATGCACAGTTTCAAATATCCTGATTTGGACTAGGGTTTCCTTTCAGCTATCTTATGGGTATTGTGAGTGGTTTAGTTGCATGCTAAATGTAGAAGTCATAAAGCCTAGCACCATATCTATGCTTTCATTTTCTCATAACCTCTACCTAAGCATGTAGACAATAACATTATGCCAGTAAGTCAAGACTAAGAGTAAGAATAAGACTAATGCCATGGATGTTGAAGAAGCGTAATGTTTTTATGCATTTGAATTTTACAAAATTAAAAGAAAAAACATATTATCTTTAAATGCTGTTATTTTTATGTCTGGAAGTTCCAGGCATGAGTCAAGATTTCTTTGTGAAGGTGATCATAAATTTACTTTTAAAAGTTATTCTAAAATAAGTGATGTTCCCCCTGTTCTGCTTTATCTCTCTGCTACTAGTCACTGACAATATTAAGATACTACAGACAGTGGCAAAGTAATCTGATCCACTATAGAAAATCTTACCTCTTAAGTTTCATAGAATTCATTTCTTAAGGTTTACATTTAGAGCAAAAGCTCTCTGCCTTTAAAACTTTACAACAGATAAACAATACACAGAAATGCCATTTACTGGGTCAAAATTAGAAACACTGAGCTGCTCAGATCTCTTATCCTTTTGCAGGATCTGCATATGAGTCTAAATGTCACTGTGTTCTGGATTTAAAGTGCAACATGTTCTGCACTGGCTGCACTACCCCACATGATACATCACTGGAAGTCATACTCAGGTTGAAAGTAAGAAGATGCAAAGAGAGAGTCACACAACAAAAAGCTTTCCAAGTAACCTCCTCAATAGGAAAATCTCCATAATGTTGTCAATTAATTGGGAAGCTAGTTCTTTCTTTTTCACATGAGCAACCTTTGCACTAGCAGTGCTGTAAACCTGCCTCAGTTTTCTCTTGACACAGATGACTAATCGCAGGGAAAAATCTAAAATCAAAAAGACCTAAGGGAGGTAAATAATGCTAGTTTGGGTTACTACATGAGCAAAGGGAAACAGACAAGCAGAAAAAGCTAAAGGAGAATTAATGGCAGGATAAATGTAAGCCATTCCAAAAAGCCTGCTGTTTCACCAAGACCAGAGGAAGAGCCTTGGGGGTTCCTGGTATTCAGCAGTGATGATGCAAGCTGTAAATGTAAGTCAACTTTGCTCTCCACTAATCACACAACCCATTAAAAAATAACTAGGGAAAAAAGCCCTAGCAGCAAATTAGTTTGAGGCAGGCAGCAATTTTCTGTGGTCCTTTCTGAACTATTAGCATAAATCCTAATCTCCTCCGAAGGAATGGCTACTCTTCCACCAAATCAGAGGTCCTGGAAATTATAGTTCAATACCACAGGAGCTGACAGCTCAGTGGAGATTGTTTAGAGGACTAAGGGCAGTCAGAAATGGTTCACAAAGTGTCACTGTTCACGCTCCAACCTGCCACTTTGCGTTTAGATTTGTATGCTCCTTAACACAAAAAAAAATAAAAGTTCAGGAATTTTTTTCAAATAGTGTTCTTCCTTGTTATAAATTGTACAGATAAGTAATTTCTACTATCCAGTCACTCCTCTTTCACAGTCAGGCTTAAAAATACATTTTCCTTCTGACAAGATGTATGATACAAGTCATTTGCAACAGCATAGAGCTGAACAATGTTTGTCAACCTCCTTTAACCTGGGAAATCACAGCCCATCTCTTGCCACAGCAATTCACTGTGTTGTTGAAACTGTTCCTTAATCACCAAGTGAAAATTACAGTAGACTATAAGTGTTCATTCATTGTTTTTATTTCCATTCACTCTTTTGTAGAAAGAAGTACATTTATGTTCAGAAAATAAAGCAATTCCAGTCATTGCATAGACTATAGTCTATGTCTCCAGGAGCATCTTTCGATTACGAGGTGGGAAGCACTGGTGGAATAAAGCACAAGCTATTTCTAAAGCAGCAGGATGGGCAGATGGAAGCACTATTCCCACAAAAGCAGAGTTTCTATATGACCACAGCTAGACTGCTTCTACCCTTAGTAACAGCTAGCTTGGCTGTTTCTCCAGTGCAAACACACTGCCAGAGATCATTAGCAGTGCTTTTTCCCAGCAACTCCAGCAGGAGATGTACAGCCATAAAGTCAGATCAGGTAAAGGTCAGAGCATACAAACCACTTGCATGCTAGCTGAAAAGAAAATGTTATGTTTCAGTTGGAACTTCTACCTGTAAAAATCATCCATCTATTAGCTTTTAGACTCCCTCTCCCTGTCTTCTTCAACTACACAAACACACATTTACACATTTATTGAGAGGGAACTTTCCTTATCAATACACTTGCTCAGCCTGGCTTCAATAACTCTGACTGAAGTCATAAGTAACTGTTTGTCATCTCTGCTAACATACTTCCTCAGTTAAGAGGAAATACCTTCTTTAACTAAGTCCTAAACAGAGCTCTGCTCCATCAGTTTATTCAAAAACTAAATATATTTGACACTGTCTTTACTCATTCCTGCATAAAATCAAGATAAGGAATGAAAGCCCATTTTAAGTAAGGATACAAAAACCTTTACTAAAGTTCATCCTACAATACTTAATGCTTAGGAACTTTGGAATGTTTCTATATGGAGGAAACCTGACTATTTCTTTTATTTTTTTTTCTTTTTCCTTTTCTTTTTTTTCCCCCTGAGGAATTTTCTAGAATAGAAAAGAAATATAAGAAATATTCATTTAATATTTTCAAGTATAATGGTAGATAGCTGCAGAAAAATTACTGGGCTGGAAATCTGACCAGAACATGATCACGTTTGGTTTAAGCTAGAAAATGCCTGATAGCTCCTCTTGAAACAATACTAGAAAGATAGGTTAATCACTTCTCCATCTAGTTTTTGAGTTAAAAAAAAAACAAAACTGCATAACTACATGTGCACTAATCTGAGTTTAAAAATCTGTATTTATTTGGAACTATGTAAAGGTACTAGAACATTTAGGTACTTCAGTTATACAATATCTGTAACTGGACTTTTTAATTTAGAATTAGATGTAGGATCTCAATATTATACTTCATGACACCATGAAACTTTATGACAAGATAGTAATCTTTAGGCTGTGATTTGAACCAATTTCTAATGCATACATTGGTTGACAGACTTGCCAGTAAGTACCAAGACTGCCTTACAGACAGAAAAATTAGAGACAATATGTCCAAAACCAGGTCCTATTGTACAGGAAACATTTGTGTAAACATTTGATTTCCAGACACTGCATTTTATGAAGAGATGTTCTGCTTCCCCCATGTTGGAACAGAACCCTTTTAATTCAGCAGTCAAAGTTGTATGGAGTACAGTATTTCTATCTCTTCTCAATGCATCACATTATTTGGGGTGCATTAAGACGAGTGTCTCCAGCAGATCGAGGGAGGTTCTCCTCCCCCTCTACTCGACCCTGGTGAGACCTCACTTGGAGTATTGTGTCCAGTTCTGGGCTCCCCAGTTCAAGAGGGACAGGGATCTACTTGAGAGAGGCCGACAGAGGGCTACGGGGGTGATTAAGGGACTGGAACACCTGCCTTACAAGGAAGGGTTAAGAGACCTGGGGCTTTTCCGTCTAGAGAGGAGAAGACTGAGGTGAGATCTAATAAATACATGAGGGCTGGGCATCAAGGTAGCAGGGACAACCTCTTTTCACTTGTGCCCTGTGATAGGATGAGGGGCAATGGACTTAAACTTGAGCACAGGAAGTTCCATCTTAACATGGGGAAGAACTTTACTGTGAGGGTTATAGAGCACTGGAACAGGCTGCCCCAGAGAGGTTGTGGAGTCTCCTTCTCTGGAGACTTTCAAGACCTACCTGGATGCCTTTCTAAGTGATCTGCCCTAGTTGGTGGTTTTGTTTGGGGTTTTTTGTCTGCTCTGGCAGGGAGATTGGACTCAATGGTCTTCGGAGGTCCCTTCTAACCCCTAATATTCTGTGATTCTGAGATTCTGAGATCTCACTGACCCTGAACATGTCTTCTCTAACACTTGGACACTTGGATTTAATCTCTCACTTGAAATGCATTGGTGTTAATGCCAAAATTATTCTTAATGTAGACAGAGCTCCAACAGCTCCTACTGCTTTCTTCTTTCTCTTAGCCAAATTAGAAAATGCTGAGCATTCTACATAGTAAGATGGCAGACAAACCCAAATTCACTCTGCCCACAGACCATATTGTCTACAGGCCAGTAAACGTTTGCTCAACCACATGCTCATAAAACCATCTAGAATCACAGCACTAGGAAAATGCTTAATCTAGTTTCCATCTGCCCCTGGAGATATGTTTCTGGTGATGGTGAGGGGCAGGTATACAGCTTATTCCCAGTGCTCTGAATTCATCTGTAAAATTTCCCTCTGCAAGGTGGCTTACTGTGAGAGCCTAGGCAGCAAAACTGTGAGTGAGAAGCTTTGTAGCCTGCATTTATTAATTGACTTGAGGATGCATCTCTAGCTATGGCCAGAGATCCCTCCATGAGATTGGAGAGTCACTGCAAAGCACTTGCTGCTGCCTCCCCTGCCACAATCACCGTCCCCCTTCTCACTTCATGGCTCTCACAGCTTTATCCAGGCACTTATAACCCCTACCACCAACATCCAGTGACCAGAGGAGACTCTGAAGAAGGGAAAGGGAGGTCAGGACTCTAAGCAGTTGGAAGAGAAGACGAAGTGCGGGGAAGGAAGACACTACCTTCAGCAAGTAATAAAGACTGTAGAAAGGCAGAAGAGGAGAAGAGTGGGGAAAAACAGCACTGGTGATGGGATTATATCCTCAGCACCCAAGTCTCTCACTGCAGTTCTGGAAACAAACACTTAAAATCTGTTAAAGCCAGCAATGTGAAACAGCAAATGTAACATTTTGGCAGTCAGTTTCATACCACCTGCAAAAACTAAGCATGTGATAAGAAACAGAGTAAATGTGCAGTTCTCATGTGTATATGGGATCTTCAACCCCTGCATTATCTGCCACATGAAATAAACTGCTCCCAGAGCCGCAGAGCTGGAAAACTCCAGTTCTCCAGTTCTTCAAAAACCAGGCAGATCCATCAAGAACCTCAGAGCTGTCCAGAATTCCCCTCAAAATTCATAAAAATTCATTGAACTGGAGTTGCTTTGAATGAATGCGTTCTTCCTTGTGAAATGAGTAATTTTTATTCTTGACCCAACTTCTCCATCTTCAGTAATTTTCCTACAAGGTACTAACTGTTCTCTGACAAGCAGCGAGAGCAGTGAGCAATAGCTGGTAAGAAACATATGTTGTATTTCATGGTCGTTTCTATTCTCTTCCACATCCTTGATAAGGTTTTCTCTCAATAATTCCTTTAAAACTGTTAACACAATGACAGGTCCTGAAGCCAGTTGAGTGACCTTTTTCATTGTGTTAGCTCAAATAAACTAAGGCAAATTAGCACAAAACCACCTGTGCATTTTTTTACTGTCCTAAGCTGGATCCAGCTGGAAATATGGCTTTCTGTATTGTGACTTTGGTAGTAAAGACTGTTTTGCTATATTCTTGGTTGTTGGTAGCTTTCCTGACAATTTATACTTTAAAAATTATTAAAGCTCAAAGTCCTGCAATTACCATTTAATAATTACAGCTAGTAATAACAGTACGTTTGGTTTGAAAAGGTTGGCTTTGCTTCAAAAATGTGAGACACCATTTTGTAAACAACTTTGATACGACATAAAACATCAGATGACTAAAAAAGAAACAATAAAGTTGCATCATGACAGTTCAGCTGTCTACCAGGTCACTCTTCATAGCTACCAGGAAGAAATCATGAAACATGAAGCAAGCATGCAGGGTGTAAAACACTTTAAAAAAAATATATATTAAAAATTCTCATTTACAATTCCTTGGATTTTCCAATCCCTCAGACAGAATTATGAAAGGGAAGTTTCCCACTCCAGTGTTTTTCCTCCTGTGAATGCAATAAGGACTTTTAGTTTTCAAGGCACTGGCGAAACAATTCAGAAATCCTCTGGGTTTTTTATGCTCTGACATAAAGAGGACATAATGGCAGCAATCACCTTGTCTACAGCAGCATCAATGTTTTTAAGATACGAGCCTCTGGATTTTTAGGGATCAGTAAGATGCTATTCACAAGGAAGCAACTTATTAACAAGAATGAGGGCCTCAGGAGTGGATTGATCTTTCCTATAACTGAAACATTCTTTGCACTACATTTCATCTCAAATTCATGTTAGAAAAACAATTACTGACATTCACATGCTAGAATTGATTAATTTCCTGTCCCTTCTGGCTAAAATCTTACATCACAAAAGACTGCATGGCAACACATCACCAGCAATAGAATAGTATTGTATTTATTTAGTCACTGGAAATTATAATTTATATACAATTTCAGTGAGGACTGCATCTGTTTCCCTTTTTCCTTACTGTTCAAAAACTAATGAGTGAACCATTCTTCCTAACTGTCATGTATGATGGGATCTTTCTAGGATCTAGTGTTTCTGCATCACTTTAGGTCTTCAGGCTCCTGAAACTGTCAAAAGACAGAGCACTTGCTCAGGCTCTATGAAAGGACTCTCTGGCCTCAGATCATCCTACTTAACTTTGCTGCCTATGATGAAAGCTCAGTAGTTCAAGCTCCTTTTATATGTACTGAGACAGACACCTCCAAAAGGGTAGTTCAAGACAAGCTCATCAGTCCTGCCTATTTCTTATCATTAATGATGAAGGAAACAAAAGGAGTCTATAGCTATGTTCTGCACTACTAACCTAGTCTACATTACTAGAAAAAGGTCTGCTTCCCAGTTTCCAGGGACTACTTACATAACTTGGTTGCCACATGATGGGAAATGGGCTGACCACACATTGGCCCATTTCTACTCTTCATCTTATACTTTGTTTTCCATGCAAAGGAAGCCCAGGCAAAAGGGAAGGAATGGGGCACTACATTGCATTTTAAGAGGACCCTAGCACAATCCTTGAGAAGCACTTGCCTTGGTAAAAGTAAAGCCATGCAACAGACTCACTTTCACCTAGCTCCTATCTTTTCATTTTCTTTCTGTCATGGCATGACATATTCTTGGTATAAACTGCTTGCTCCTGTACTGGGAAAGAGAGATTGGACTGGTTGTGTTCTTCTGCTTGAAGATACAAGCACTGCAGGATTTAGCAAGAGTGGAAGACAGCTTTGGACCTACATCATGAAGCTTCATTTAAACCCACAACACAAAGTATGAATGGAATCTCATGTTGTCACAGCTGTCACTGCAGCTCCTAGGGATAATTTCAAGTTCTACAGCAGAGAGCTCAGTAAGGTGTGGTCACTATAACACGGAGGTCAACACAATATTAACTCACTTCCCCTTGCGAGTTTGCAGCCAACAATCAACGGAATTCTGGCAGCATTGGAGCTCCTTATGTTAGCTCAGGTATGTCTTCATGAACTGTGCACACAGCGAAGGCTACAGTGAACACAGTTCCTAAGCAGAACAACATTTATTCTTCTGTCTTGGTTCAAAGTGGAAGCAAACCCACGTAGATTCTTGAAGCAGACTGCACTTTAACTCTGGCCCAGTTTGAAGCAAAAAAAAACAGTGTATTACTCAGTTTGTTCATTATGAGTGCTGAGATGCTCTTAACAAAAGGAGCTCCTTAAAACTGCACAGAATTTTTGGGGGGAAATGCACTGGAAAATGGTAAAGATTATGTTAGGTTTGCATAGACAAAGCTTTAGGAACACTGAACTGACATTTTTCAAAGTATGGAATCCTTTTTAAGATACTCTGAGGACAGTTCCGGAAAACAATTTTCAAGCCAACATATTTAAGTTTAAATTGAGCTAAGCTAAACTAAATTAGACTTATACAGATAATGATCTGCACGCACTGTTCCAAGGGCTCCAAAGCAAATTTTTAGTCTGTTCCCATAAGGAAAAAGAGAATGTATACTCACAGATATTGAGAAGCATATTTGCAAAATTCAAAAACGTTTCTCAGTTAACAGGACTGCTTGATGAACCTGATCTCTTTCTATGACAAGATGACCTGCCTGGTCCATGAGGGAAAGGTTGAGTTTCCAAATCATAATATCAGTATTTTGGGACATTATTTTGCTTATTTTTTTAATATACACTCATGTCTCTTGTTCTCATTTATTGTAACTTTTATATAAATTATCTTTCTGTTTGATTTTCTCTAAGTGCTTTCTCTTTTCAGCTGGAGCTTGGCCTTCTCTTATCTACAATGAGAGGAACAGCCTACACTTTTAACATCTTTTTTTTCTCATATCTAGCTGGCTTCTTCTTATTTATAATAACTTGGCCGTGATTCTTCACAACAGTAAACGCAGGAGGAAATCTACAGTACACTTGGCATGGTTAATAAACAGCATCTAGATACTGACTTGTATACAGAAGTTGTAGATGCACAGCTGAAGCATTCCAGCTTGTACTTATGATTTTCTCAATGCTTAGTGCTACCTGTCTTTAAGTGCCAAACTCATGTGAGAAAGAATTTCTGAAGATTTTGCAATAATTTTAAAAAATTATACTTTTAGGAGGTATTATTTTCATTATTTCACACGTTTATTGTCAGGGGCATCTGCCCATAATAGATCCTAACTCTCTTTCTCTGTACCTGTGCTTGACTG
This sequence comes from Chaetura pelagica, assembly GCF_000747805.2. Lineage (NCBI taxonomy): Eukaryota > Metazoa > Chordata > Aves > Apodiformes > Apodidae > Chaetura > Chaetura pelagica. The sequence continues at coordinate 1,064,932 of NW_009951946.1, read as the reverse complement.
CAGGTTGTGTTTCATTTCAGATAAAGAAAAAAGACAGGCAGGATATCCTGGTAAACCATGAATTAGAAAGGAAATTACTTCTTTGGTAGGGGACATCCCTTCAACATACTCATTTAGCATCCAAACCTGCTTCACTTGTCCCTGTCTCTTTCTAATTCAACATTTTTTTATATCAAGGGAAGAATTTTTAAAAAAATAAGCTAGCTAAAGCAGGGCTCATTTTAGAATTACAGTTTTATTAGCCACCACTACAACTCTGCAGTTACCACTTCCACCCACTGGGGTGAAACTTAACAAGCACTTGAGAGTACCTAGCAACAGTACACAACAGTTAGAACATAAAGAACAAACTGCAAAAATAATTAAATTAAGTGGTAAATAATTATCACACTGGTATTTGGTCTCAATACAGGGTTTAGCACTTCCACCCCTATGCAAAGCTCCACGAAGTCTTTCAGCACCCTCACAAGCCCATCGTTAGATTTTACACCCTCTCAACTCTAATTGCCACATTGCTGAGGATGAACCCACTAATCCAGTCACGGTTGCCAGGTTTACCTGAGGTGGCCCGTCATGAAGCAGTTAAGCATGGTTCTGCTTCACAAAATCCTGGTTAGATCTCCCTGTGGGAAGAACATGAAGCAGACTGATGACTTTGCAGCGTAATAGCGCTGAAAAAAATTGCATTCATTCCTTCACCAGGCCCATCTAAATAGAAAACTGAAAGCTTCTTTTTCAGCATAAGGCCGACATGGATTTGAAGTTCAGTTGCACTGTAACACTGCAGAACACAGCCTGGTTCTTCTATGCATCGCCCCTCATGGTTCAGTGGTTCACAGCTGTGCAAGGATGAGTGCAGAACATGTGTGCATATTGCTCAATGTGCTTTGGGCACGTTTTTACTGGACATCCTGAACTTTGTGAGAGCTGAAACTACTGCCAATGAGGAGCAAGATGACATAACATGGTGTCTCTCTCATTCTCCCTCTCTTTTTTTTTTTTCTTTTTTCAGAGTTAGTTTTAATTTAATTAGATTTTGTGATTGCTAGGTATCCACTTAGTTTACAACAGCTTCAGCAGTTATAAACTCTCCAAAGCCCCAGTAAATGGTCTGGCTGCCTGAAATAGTTACAGGAAAGACCTCCTAAATATTACTCCTCTCCTCTGGGTATGCTAAAGGCACGGTGGTATCTGCATGGAAGAAATCCCTATATATAGCCAGGTAAATTAAAGACAGAATATTGAATGAGATAAACCACTTCCGTAACAATTTAAATAAGAGTGTAGCATGAACCACAACCTGCAGTCAAGCACAGCTTAGCAACTGCTTTTGTGTGCTGTTTTGTAATATAACTTACCTTGAGTTTCTCGTTGTTTTATGGGCACTAAGAACAATAAAATCTAGTTTACCATAAGAATCAGAGATTTTTTTAACCTGTTGACACTAATCAGTTTACGCTTTCCAACAATATTATCAAGCTTCTAATAAAATTACCTGAAGATACATAAAACCTCTGTGGAATATATTTTTTAAATAAATTCTATTTCTTGTTTAGAAAAAGTAATCACCTGAAAAATCAGTCTAGGTCTGAGATTTTCAGTGCCTAGGAGTGTACATATTCAAAAGTTCTGAATATTCAGAGTCTATGAAATTAGCAGTTTTGATGCCAAACTGATCAGCTGTAATCCCATGATGCTTTAATCAAAGACAGGAAATATTCATAGGGTCAAATCTTTATAAAAGCTGTCATACAGCCTTCAGGTTAACTAAACTACAGTGACAAAACTCCTCAAGTAAATTAGTTTTAAGATGTGGCAAAAATACTGTATGCTCGCATTACGTTATTTCAGTTGCCATTATTTTGCTTTGAACAGCAAACACAGTACTTCAGTTTAAAGCTACAGGAAGTATTATTTTCTGCAGAGATTTGTACAATAAATGTTTCTTCCATTCTAAAGTTCGCTACAGTTTGCAAAACACTCCTCATACTGTATATAAACATATCATGACACTAATTTCTGTTTCCAACCAGTAGCTGCTAATCTCCCAGTGTGTGAAAGGATAAGCAAATGGCTGGCTTTTCCACATGCAAACTTGCTATTATCAGAGAGTAATGGAACTGCTTCTCTGGGTCTCAGGTTCCGTTCGTTGCTTGGTGCCACTGTTTCTCTGTGCAGGGCAGTACAATAGCTTCTGCAGAACCAAAGGACACCAGAGTTTAATTACTCAGACTGAAATACTGGCCACAATTCAGAAGGGAAAATGAGATTCTGGGAAATGCTCCTGTTTATGCTCCATCATTACTGAGTGTGTGGCACAGCGACAACAAAAAGGTAGAGCTTTTGACTTCTCTGCCTACAGAAACTCTGCAGTACTGTAGCCGCCCAGAGATTATCTATGCACATGAGTAACTTCATTAATGCTTTCACTGAGAAACATTACACTGCAAAATAATAACAATAATTTCTTCTTTTGCAAAAGGAAGGTTTCTGAAAAAGCTGCAAACTTCTTCCAATAATTTCCGGAGAATTAGAGAGTCTGACACACAAAGCTCAAAACATTAACTTTGATATGAATCCTACTTAAAAAGCCATATTCCCATTAAACTGATTATCAGTTTTTAATTCCTTGGGTGTTTTTTTTACCCACTTGAGAGATCAAAAAATATTCCAGGTTTGAGAGTGGTGAGCACCATTCCCTTGAATGCTGGTATAACACAAATCAGCTCATGACTTCAGAAAAAAATCTGGCATAAGTGAAATGGTCCAAAACAACACAATTCTATGGAAAAGGAAGCCTCCTATAGCTCAGGCAAGATATCTACATACCAGATTCTCATCACCTTCCACCTTGCTCTGTGCCTACACTGCCCGGAACTGAATACACCTTAATTTGTAGACAAGTGAAAGCATAAATTCTGGAAATATTTACAGGATATGTAGCAGTAAGTTATTTTTGAGCATAGTTTCCATAGTCCTCATTCTCTTTTCCTTTCAATCATTTTTACTGCCATTTTACTAGCATAAGTTAAACTAAGGTCACACATATTACAGCTGGTTGCCTAACATTTTCTCTGTGTACAATCCTTATAAATTCTAAATATGCCAACACACAATAGCGTGACAGGAATGTATTAATAAATAAATTAGTCAGAGAAAGGGCATCTCCTGCTTTCTTCATTATCAAATGCCATCAGCTGTATGTGCTAAGTCTCCTGTATAAGATATTTTCTTCTGCCATATACAGACTATGAATTACCTACTTTACACAGTTACTACACTGAGGTTGCATATTTGGATTTTTTCAGTAAGAGGCTAAGGAAATAAATAATCTTTCTTCAGTCAGTATTTTGTTTTTTTAACATGCTGAAGTTAGCTATGTCTTCTTCTGCTCTTCTTAGCAAATGAATAGTTACAAGCTACACAGGAGGTGACAAAAGCCACATGTCTTATCTAAAATGCAACTCTCTGGAGGTGAACTATCATCCAGACTTTATCTCAACAAACTCAAAATTTCTGGAAGAGGATATTTAGAGAAAGTTCAATATTCCCTCTTTATCACTGTGTCATCCATGAAATCACTTGAACATAATCTCCAGAGTCTGATGATGTTAAACACCATTCTGACCTAAAAGCAATACTACATAAGTAGAGGGAAATGTGCATTTGTTATATTTCAAGTTAAAGCACGAAAAAAATTATAAATATAGTTTACTTGACTTCTCATGCCACTGATAAATGCCAATGCTTGGAATAAAGTCAATAATTTTCTTCACATTTTTCACGGTCTTCTTTAGCATGAATAATCACAATGAGAGCACTCTGTGAAGCTCTTATCATTGCCATTTAGAATTTGCTTACATGGTTCAAAGTATAGTTTGAAGGAGTTTGACTAAAAACTACTGATATTTTATAAATAAAGATATTTTGCTCTGGCTCGGATAACAACTTCAGTATATATTTCCTTCTATGGGTGTTACTAGAGCAGCAACACAGCAATCTGTGCTAAAGACCTCCACTCTCTGAAACTGACTTCAGATAGATTTCTCAAAGGTCACAGATTACTAGTGTGAAATTCTTACCTCCCTTCTAGCTGGCTGCCACAAACAACTGTTCTGTATAATCACAGTTGTAAATTAATGAAGTTCCATCTTAAGACAGGACAAGTCACTGCTATCCTTAGCATCAGTGGCACCTGTTTCTCTGCTCATTAAAAGGACCTCTGAAAGCACAGAATTATTCATTTGTGTACAGCTGTATAGTCCACTCTACTGGATTAAAATACCTGTTGCATTACTTGGGAGGATGGCATCAGGATTGTGAAGGAAACAGATGAAAAGAGGTAGGGATGGCTTGGGAGAAAATGTTAAAAAAAGTCTAGTTTTCTGTTGAGGTGTGTGTGGGGATGTTTCTGGTTTTGGTTCTTTTTAGTGTTATTGTAGATGGAATCTACCTCATTCTTCTTGTTCTGCACCATCTTGGATATTAGGTCATATCTAGATTTAGTAGAAGAGCTCAAAGGCAAGGGACTATTTGCATCAGCCCTGCTTCTTGAATATGTTATCTTGGAAGAAAGATTATTGAACAGGTGTTTGATGTGTTGGTTATCAGAGGCAGGGACTTAAATCTGGGGAGAAAGTACAATATTCTTCCTTCGTCCCCTGCAATTTTCTCCATTTCCAGCTAGTCAGCCTCACTGTCATTCACAATTTAATCGCATCAATGCTATTTTGCATGTGGAATGTAGTGGCTGCTGTCCATTAGGAAAAAATGTTTCTTTTTAACACAAATGACATCATTGCAGACAAAATAAGTACTTAAAAATAGGAAAAAGCACATTGTTTTCAACAATGTAAGAGTGGAGTACGTAGCACCCAGGATTCTCCTTCTAACTTTGAAATTTGGGTCTATCTAAGGTTTATTCAAGTCTTACAAAAGAAGGCCATGACCTGATTAGATAAAAAAGTCTTCTTTGTAAAAGTGTGACATTTGAAAGATGGTAATCTCATTTTTGTAACACAAATAACGTCACCTAGTTCCCTATCCGACACTGTAAAAATGAGATAAGCACTTGACTAAAGCACTTAAGATGTCATAAGAAAGTGAAACTATGTCAGTTATTCTATAAAATTCAGAGTACTTCTATTTATATTTTATTTTTTATATTCAAAATAAAGCTATGATTCTCTAAAACATTACATTTAAAGTCTGAAACCAAAAACTTAATTGCATAAAACATTTGCTTTTAAAATATGAACTTTGAAGCTGAAATATTATTTGAAACCCATAAATTTAAATGTAAAACAATGGTTAAAATTACTTATCATATTTTCCTATCATTTCAGTCTAAAAATACACAGAATTACATAATATAGGCATTTTTTTACAAGTATATATCTAGAAGTTGGTACCAGAATGGAATTACATTCAATTATGTTTAAAAAGGAATATAAAATTAATAAACTTGATTGTAGTTTCTGTCTCTAACGTGGAGAAGACAATTGATACGGCACTAATAAATACAGAAAACTGGAACAATATGAAGTCTTGCCATTAGACTCCATCATTTCACCTATCCCACTGGAAGTCCACTGTCATCATACTATTTAACAATTCCTGGGTTTCCTAGTTCAGAAAACAAAAACAAGTTCAGTTTCACTTTTGAAGCTTCATTGAAAAGGCTACAGACTATTAGCAGCTTTTTTATTTATTTATTTATTTTTAGAAACATTATTGCAAGTCAGTCAGTAACTCTCCCTTCTCTATCCTTCCATTGTGTATTCAAGTAGGACTTTAGGACTTCATCTGCCCATGGCAAACAAAATTTTACTACTTGCAGTAACTGCAGGACACTGCTCTGCCTTGCCAGGTCCAAATGCTGAACTGCAGAGATATGAGGAAGAACTAGGCATATTTGTTGTTCAAGCAACTGAGTACATTCTCCGTATTTCATAGCCTACATATTTTGTTTACATTCCTCCACCTAAATATCAAGAAAGAGCTATCAAAAATCAGAGCAATAACCTAAATAATGCTTTAAAAATATTCTATCAGAACAAGTGAATATGAATATGTCCCAGGGCTTGTGTGAGATGAGAGACTGATGAAACGAAGGGTGCCCATTAAGCAAGACCTCCAGTGACCCACATAGCTAGTAAGAACCACAGTCAGCAATATAAAAACAACTGAGTGTAACAAATGGAAGAATACAAGGTAGTCCAGGTGGACCTTTGAGTATGGGAATTTTCATATTTTAACAATTGAAAACATGGAGCCTCTGTCCCATGAGAAATATGTTGTACACCTGTTTTGCAAAGAATATAAAAATCATGATGCAGCAGGTTCTAACTGGACTCTACAAGTTTTCCCCTTTCTACTAGGTAGTGTGGAGGGACTTCTGTAAGACTCCTTCTGATACAAACAGATTGTGGCTTTATTAGCATTTTAATTCAGAAAAGTGCTGAGCTGTTAAAATAAAAGCCATCATTCCTACTTTTTGTGCACTGATGCAAATTTTTAAGTGGCTTGGTGCATGCAGGCTAGGTACTGATGGAGGAGATTAAAGCAGATTATTTACTCCTTGTGCATATCATGAACAAGTTCCCCTTAGTTAGCACACACACAAAATCTTAACCTACCACTCCTTGGACCACCACCACAAAATCCTCAAGCATTTACTGAGGCCACATGCTTTAACAGAAAGTTCTCAAAACACCGAGAGTTGTATTCCAAAATACAGATATGTTTGTCATGCTATATAAACAGACAATGATATCTGCTCCCTTGTTTTTACTGTCAGCCACCAGCCATCAGGTCTCCCATAATTTTCACAGAATCAGAGAATGGTCAGGGTTTGAAAGGACCTCCAAGATCACTGAATCCATCCAACACAAAAAAAACCCCAAATAAACACAAACAACCACACACACTCCACCAGAATAGACCAACTGAAACAAAACAAAAGCCAAAACAAACAAACAAAACAACAAAACAACAAAACAAAAAACACAAACAAACAAACAAACAAAAAAAAAAAAGAAAAAGGCAAAACTCGGCCACTAGAGCATACCCTGAAGTGCCACATCTACACGTTTCTTTTACACCTCCAAGGATGGTGACTCAACCACCTCCCCAGGCACGCTGTTCCAGTGCCTGACCATTCTTTCAGTATAGAAATTCTTTAGAATCACAGAATCCTAGAACATGCTGAGTCAGAAGGGACCCATCAGGATCATTGATTCCAACTCCTGTCCCTGTGTAGGGTATGCCTAGAATTTCACCATGTGCTTGGGAGCATCTTGCTAATGTCCAATCTAAACCTCCTGTGTCACAATGTCAGACCATTTCCTCTAGTCCTGTCATTATTCACTTGGGTGAAGAGGCCAGTATCCACCTCCCTACAACCTCCTTTCAGGTAGCTGAGGTTTCGTCTCAGCCTCCTCTTCTCCAAACTAAATATCCCCAGTTCCTAAGATGCTCCTTGTATGACTTGTTCTCTAGACATTTGAACAGATTTGATCAAACTCATAAATATACACCAATCTATCACTACATGAGATTAATAGATCAGGGCTATGCCTAAAGAAATATTCAGAAGTTGGTACATTGCATTAACTGTAGTCTGTAATTTATTATTATGCCTTTTTTAATTACTTCCTTCTTAGGAACTGCTTTCTTTATCATTTTACAGTCTGGATGGGAAATAATATGCCTGAGTAGTCTTGCTCTATATTTATCACAAAAAAAATCTAGTATTTAGACATTTCTCAGATTGAGAAACTATTGTAGTCTTTAAAGATTTACATACATTTAGTCAGATTTAAATACAAACCCTCCAAAACTTTAATTAAATATGTGCCTGAAGTAAGGTATATGGACTTATTTAGACTATACATTAGTTAGAATTTGTTTTACATGTTATGCATTATTTAGGAATAAGCAAGAAGATGACGAAACAGCCCAGTAGATTCTCTCCCACTTGGATATAGGAGAAAAGCAGAAAATGTTTCTATTCCTTTTCTGCCAACTTCTTTAGTTCACTATTCAGATAGGATTAACTAATGCAGTAATTTTTGTTCTAGTTATGGTACAAAGAAAAGCTCTGATTTTATGTAAAATTAGCTTTCTTAGCAATAGAAAAATTAAGTTAAAAGCAGCCTTTGTGTGAAGAATTAGTGACAGCCACTATGCAGCCAGTATCTACCACTTTGAAGCACTCTGATGGGAATTTCTTATAAATACACCAGTTTAAACAATCCCTTATCCATTAGAAGTCTCATTTTAAGCCAGATGGTGTACAATCTTAATGCATATATACAAATAGGAGTAAAAAGCTTGGTGCAAATCTGAGAAAGAACTTGAGTCCTGCTTTGGGCCAGTGTGCAGCAAATTTTCTTTTTACTGATTATTTTTTTTTCCCTTCAATGAACTGTCTTTTAAGCAGCACACTGGCTGAAAGTAGCAGCAAGTTTTCCAGCCAGTGGACTGATAATGCCCAAATGTTTATAGTTACTGCTGAGAGACCCAGACACTTTGCTTTGCTTGTTGGATCTGCTGCTTCGGATACTGAAGGAGCAGAAAAGTCATATCTACAACCCTCACATTGGGAGCAGTGGACTAGACAGATGGCAAAATTGGCCAAATGGAATATTCCATCCCATATACGTCATACTCGGTATCAATTCAGGGATCACGGAAATAAACTCTTTTTCATCCGTGGCTGACGTCCAAGACAGACTCAGTCTATCCATCTCCTTTGATCCCTAGGCCCATGTGTTCCACACCCCTCGTATCTCTACCCTCAGCTCCTGTCTGCCTTATCACTAGCTCTGGAGGAGGCCCAGAACTTTTTCAGGACTACCTACAGCTCAGCGGAGTGCCATAATAGTTGTTGGGGACCAGGGGGAGGGCAAGAGATTTTGTACATTTGTGCACGTATTTGTATATTTGTAAATATTTTCTTTTATCTCTACTATCTCATTAAAGCTGTCTAATTTTGTTTTCAATGCAGAAGCCTCTTCTTATTCTCTCTCTCCTTTCCCTATCTGGGTGGGAGGGGGAAGGGATAGAGAGCATTATTGTCATTCATTTAACTGCCAGCCCTGAATTAAACTGTGGCAACCTGGTGATATGTGACACATGAAGCAGTGGGAGAACTCGGCACTGATGTGAATTGCTCTGATAACTCTCAAAACCCTCTATACGTGCAACACAAAAAAAAAATACTTCAGTTCATACCTCTCCCAGGCTCTGTCAAGTCCACCAACATAATTCTCAGATTATATTAGTATCAAGAAAGGCAAGCAGAATTGCCAGTCCACCACTGGAGGATCTATGGCATCTCTTGCATCTTTGCCTCCTTTGGGGAATATAAAATAAGACAAAGGGAATCCTGAGAACAGACCATGGTTTTGCTTGCCTATCCCTTCAGACAAAGCAGAGTCTTTGTGCTCTTGGGGTCAAAAAGTAACATCAGTCTGGAGTCACCTGTTGATCCCTTACATGTAAAGAAGCTCTTCACCCTTTTTTGTGCTCCTATCACACAACATAGTTTTGACCATCCCTAGGAATTACCTTTTTGGCACCCACGCTCCAGATACTTTGATTTATTTGGCCACTGGTTACTTTGTTTTATCAGCATCTTTTCCCAATACAGAAAATTATTTTTTGATCCTCATCGAGGATGACAGGCTATGAAGGTGCTGTTAATTAATTATTACTGAGCAGTGGCATCTATTATTTATTACTAAAACCAATGTGCACTCTGCAGAAAGAATTGACCTCAGCAGACAGTTTGTATTCATCTCTGATTCCTGGAAATGCAAAATAAAATTCCTTTTGCTCTTCTCTTATCTATTGGGGTTTTTTTGCAGTAGGTAGATTTTCTATTTGCTTCATTGGTTTTTGGCTGGTTTTATTGTGTTCTTAATTTAAAAACAATTATTGGTTTCATTACTGAATGAACATTAATAGATTTGGTTTTGCGGTACACTGTTTTTTCCACATAAACTAAGCAGAATAGTTGTATAAGAGCATGTTACACATACTAAATAGTTAAAGCACATTGCATTTGTTATACCTTGCTATCTGACAGGAATCCTTATTGGTATTTTCCTATAGATCGTGGACAATACCCATATGGAATATGGATTTCTGTGGTAAGGGTCTGGTAGTGGAGGAGTTGAAGGGGTGGCTTTTGTAGGAAGATACCAGAAGCTGTTCCCACGTTGACACAGCCAGTTTCCTCCACCTCCAAGACACATCAGTTGCTGGTCAAAACTGAGCCCATCAGCAATGGTGGTAGTGCCTCTGTGTTAACACATTTAAGAAAGGGTAAAAAAAGCTGCACAACAGCAGCTGGGAGAGAGGAGTGAGACTACGTGAGAGAAAGAACTTTGCAGACACCAAGGTCAGTGAAAAAGGAGCAGGAGGAGGTGCTTCAGTTGCCAAAGCAAAGATTGATCTGCAGCTCATGTTGAACACAATGGTGAGTCAGGCTGGACCCTGCAGCCCATGGAGGTCCATAGTAGAGCAGATATCCACCCACAGCCCATGCCAGAGCAGCTGGATGCCTGAAGGAGCCTGTGATGCCATGGGAAGCCTGTGGTGGAGCAGGCTCCTGGCAGGATCTGTGGTCCATGGAAAGGACCCCACGCCAGAGCAGGTTTTCTGCCAGGACTTGTGATTCTGAAGGACTGCAATTTGTGGAAGGGACCCATACTTTCTTGAAGAACTGTAAACCATGGGAATGGCCTATGCTGGAGAAGTTTGTGAAACACTGTATCCCATGGATGGGACCCCATGCTGGAGCAGGAGAAAAGCATGAGAAGGAAGGAGTGAGAGAGACAATGCATTAAGAACTGACAGTAACTCCCATTTTCATTTCCCCTGAACCACTGAGCAGGGAGGAGATAGAGTAGTCAGGAGTTAAATTGATCCTGGGAAGAAATAGGGGGTAGAGGAAAGGTGTTTTTAGATTTATCCTTGTTTCTCATTATCTTACTATGTTACTAATTGGTGAGAAATTAATTTCCCAAAGTCAAGTCTGCTTTGCCCTTGATGGTATTTGTTGAGTGATCCCCCTGTCCTTATCTTGACCCATGAGCTTTTTATTGTATTTTCTGCCAGCGTTTGATTGAGTACGTGGGAGTTACAGAGTGGCTTGGTGGGCACCTGGAAGCCAATCAAGCTCAACCCACCACATAAGGCTAAGCATAAGAATAAATAATGCCATTTTCTAGAGTATTGTTGTCCTGTGTTGTACAGATAGATGCCTGGGACAGATATATGATTCAGTGCCTGATGTACAAGATAATAGCCAGAGCTGGTCAATGGCTCTTTGAAGATCAACTACTCCTCAATCAGGAGCTCTATTCTTCAGGTCAGATGAAGAGAACCATAGTTATGATGTGTATCCTAGTGTTAAGTGCAATGCAGAAAAGGAAAATCTTTGTGTTCAGCTCTACCTGCAGCAGTTCTGGAAAATACCAACCAGTTGTCAAAAAAAAAAACCCAAAACCCAAAAAAACCCCAAACATGAAGCCTTTCTTTTTCCAAAACCAAATATACTGGCCATGAAATCTCCAGTAATCTCCCACTTCGATTCACATGCACTCCAAGTTAAGAGGGTTGGTTTTTTTCCTCTGGGTGACATTTTAAGGACAGGCTGCCAAGCCCATCTGTCCCCTCATTTGCAGATAATTCTTGTTTGCATGAGCTTTCCACATGCTGTTCAATTTTCTGGTAGAGAACAGTTAGTTTTATTTCTGCAATGGATTTCCTTTCTGAGTATGTGCTGCCCTCCCACCACCTGGGGAGCTGCAACCTTCATTGAAATCAGTATTTCAGAAAAATAAACAAAATGGATTCTCAATACAATCATACACTCAAAAACTTTAAAAGTCATGTCTAGCATGTTCATTCAACTGGGCATCTTGAAATAAAAGCACCAAAAATCAGAGGGCAGATTTGGCCTGCAATCTTCTACTTCCTATTACTGGAGTTTTGTCAACTGCCTAATGATTCCACCATCACATTTGTAAACACCTCCACTACTTGTGATCTGAAAACAATGCCTCAATCTCTAAATAGTTATGTAACATTCAAACAGTTCTGATGACACTACCAACCACAAGAGGTAGAGAACTCACCCCTTCAAATATTGAGTCATCCTGCTGCACAGTTGCAGCTTTAATAACTTTGTTTTTCAAGTCTTCTACTATACCAAAACTGCATAAAAATTTAAAAAATAAAGAAAAAAAAAGTTGTGTTTCCACTGTCAGAAGAGCTGAGGCACAGCTTCTTAAAGAAGCCAAAGGAGCAAAAAGTCAGATTTTATCATATTAGAAAGCCACTCTAACTCCCATAGAGGAAAATTAAACGTACTCTCTTAGAAATAGCAACAGCTGAAAAATATTTGTTAGAATAACAACTGGAATTAATCTTTCTCATCAGATTTTGTAATATTCCTCATTGTCTTCAGTGCAGTGGAATATGCTGCTGTCTTCTTAAGACATTAAATATAATCTAATCATTATAGATTACTAGATTCTCACAATGCTTTTCATTTGATCAGATCTATTAATAATCTCTTCTGCATGTGGGACAACTCACTGACACAACTTAAAGAAATAATTCAGATTTATTATTTTCTGTCCCATTCCTTTTCTTGTTTTATTATTTTTATTTTTTTCCATTTACCTATTGGTATTATACAATAGAAGAGAAAGTAGAATTTTATTATACAAAGATTGTGTCTGTCAAGTTTCAACCCAGAAGGAATTTCTATAGGCAAAATATATGCATACTCAAGCTTTTAATTTCCAGCATGGGAAATTGCAGTAGGGTTTTTGGAGGGAGAGAAGGGTGTCAAAATAACAAGAAAATGTATTGAACTGAAAGGGAGTTAGGTTTGAAAAGTAATAAATTGCACTATATAGAGCTCACCATAGTAGAATCTGTAGATACTTCACATTCATGAACTGATGTCTACTAATGCACTTGTGGATTAGAGTGTAATTTCCTCCATTATCAGATACATTTCTACTCTTCTAATTACCAAAGAGTGCAGAATACTCTACCCACTTAATGGCATTCTTTCTATAGCACACTAGAGAAATGTCTCAACCTATGCATTTGTGTCTGTTTTATAGAGTACCAAAGGCACTTTGTCCATCTTCGGCTTGATAGTTTCTTGGCAGAGCCTTCCACACTTCTTTTTCTATGGCTCCCTTTCATCTAGCATTTCACAGTTAATGATGTTGTTTCCTTGTTGGTCCGCACAAAAGGAGAAATTGCATTGGCTGTTGCTTGTTTGCTTGATATTCTTAAAGTTATGTTACTCTCCATCAGACTAAGCTGAGACATCTGCCTTTTGGGAAACACCTACTTTCAAGTTTGCAGCCTTCAACCTTTTACGCTAAGCACCATAAAACCTGAAATAAATTTTATTTTCTTAACTACGAACTATTTTCCTTTGTCTTCTTAAAAGATGCAAATGACAGCTGCTTTCCCATATGCTAACCTCTAAACACATAGAAACAACTAAGAAGCTTAAATCACATCAAATGAGATTCAGGTCAGACCTCTAGAAGAAAGCTTTTCTGATTCTACAAATAGTGAAACACTGGAAGACACCAGTAAGAGCAAATGAAGTTGTTGCCATTAGGTGGTAACAAGCACCTTTAATGGAAGATATTCAAGGAGAGGTTATATTTCCCTCCTCCTGGAGAAACTGACTCATTATGGCCTTGACAAGTGGTCTGTGGGGTGGGTAGGGAAGTGGCTGACAGACTGTAACCAGAGGGTGATAATAAATAGTTCTTCCTCAAAGTGGCAACTGGTCACAAGTGGGGTCCTCCAGGAATTGATATTGAGCCCAATGCTGTTCAATATCTTCAAAAGTGACCTGGATGTTGGAATCAAGAGCACCCTGATGAAGTTTGCTGATGACACCAAGATGACTGGAGAGGCTGACACTCCAGAAGGGAGAGCCACCCTCCAGGATCACCTAGACAAGCTGGAGGTTTGGGCTAGCAGGAATCTTATGAAGTTATATGGGGAGAAGTGTAAGGGGTAATGGGCACAAGTTCCTTCTGGGGAGATTCCAATTGGACACAAGAGGTAAATTTTTCACCATGAGGACAGTCAAACAGAAGTGATAGATTCCCCTACATTGAACCATTTTAAGTTTCAGCTTGACAAGGTGTGGAGCCATCTCACACAAACTATAATATTACCTAGAAAGGCTGGATTAGGTAATCCTTGAAGTCCCTTCCAACCTGGCATCCTATGATTCTATTATATAACTGGGGGGGAAACAATTTTGGGACCTATTAATCCTTCTTTAGATATTATAACAGCACAACAAACACCAAACTAAGCCCAGGCTGAGACTAAACTAATTGACTGGGTAAATTGAAGGAGTAGATTGCATCAACAAAAGAGTGAAGGTGTAGCTAATATAGTATATTTAGAAAATTATACATGATCAAGAAAACAATATCAAGAAAGCAATTGAGCTTTCAATTTTATTAGCTATATTACAGATTTTAGTCTCCATTTTTTAATGCTGTTTTCTGTAAATCTTCATCAAGGATCAGGACAGAGCAGTCAGAGATCGAGGAACTGTTTGCTGAAAACATATTCATGCCTATAGCTACTCATTTCTACTCTTTATCAATTGCCTTTGTGAACATACGCTGCTACAGAGAAGTTGTCCATTTTCACTCACAATTTCTAAGAATGCAGTGATGAAAATACACCACAAAAATTGCTCTCATGGGTGATTTGTATGAGTGCCCTTCCAGCAAAAATTTCACGGCAATGGAAATGTGTTTGTCACTCTTACAAGGTCTGGTTTCATTTACTGTCTAATGGTCTCCAGGAAATTATTTTCTGGTTATGTGTTGGCCAGGTTGGGAGGCTGGAAGGTAGGAGACCAAATACAGGAAAAAGTTTTATAAGTCTCATTGTCTTCTACATCAATTGCTGATAGCTTCTAGTAGAGACTTCAGCATCAGACAGTGTGCAATATCTTCTTGCATGTTTTGCAAGACTTTTCTTTTTTCACCCCAGTGACAGGAAGTTGGCCTATTCAAAATTATATTTTATTTGTCTACCACAATGGCTTCGATGTAAGTCCTCTGAGTTTCTGAGGCAGGTGGTAAGATATTATTTTCATGGGCAGGTGACATAAACATCCAGACTGTCAAATACAATCGAGGGTCTTGAGGTGTTTTAGAGGATTTCTGACATTGTGGAGAAAGGTGTTAGGGTCAAGCATTTTTCTGTATATAGTAGAATCTAAGCTGCAATTTCTATGATGCTCATGTAACTGAAAAGATTAATGATGTGTACTTGTACTCCCAGACAGTTTCCTAACAGCTGTTATTAATGAGATATTACAAAAGCAATGAAAGTTCCCTATCCAGGTAAGCAAGGTGGTGAAGGTGATCTTTGTTAGGTACAGTGGTGTTTTATTGAATCAAGTATCTGGAAAATCTTCCTAGTGTTTACCCAAATCTTGCCAATTATTCCAAGAACTGTCTTGATGACCCTAACTATGCCTATAATCTACAGAAAATGGTGGCTAGACTTAACAGACAAGAGCATGGACCAGATGATCTGCAAAGGCTTCCTCCCTGAATCATGGTTCACAGTTCAGCGTTTCATATATATAGTAAGAATGTACATGGAAATTCTCTGCTGTGCTGAGAAACAACTTTGGATTCACCATGGGGATAGATAATCCAGAGATTCATGTGGTAAGCATACAAAAATAGACTCTTCACTACTGAGGAGAGCACAGGATGGCTTCTTACTGAAACTGGGAAAGTGTTTAACCAAAAATCTTCCAAACTGCAGTAAGAAGACCAGCAAAATGATAATACAGTGATAGATAAGATGATCAAAACCAGAACTTGACTGCATTGCTTTTTTTCTTTTTGTTTTGGAAGAGGTATGAATTAAGGATGGTTAATAAATTCAGCTTGATATTCTTTCTAAATAAAAAGGGGTTATTTTTATTTGACCTAATTAGGAGTTGAGCATCTTCAGGTGCTTCAGACTTCAATTAAAGATTAAAATATTCACTATTGCTGCATAAACGGCAGTTGAACAATATTGTAGTAAATTTACAGAAAATAAAACATCTTTAATCTTGTTTCCTCATAGCATTACCTTTTTCCATGGAAAACAAGTAGGTCTAAAAATAAAATTGAAAATCACAGACCTTGAGGAACAATTTAAAGCTTAAATTATTAGAACTTTTAACAAGATTTTAAAATACTAAAGACCATTAATTGTGTTTTTCAACCAAGCTAACATGCCTATACCTGTGTTGGAGCAGAATAAGGTGACCCAATCTGTTTCAAGTATAACAACCAGTACACCCAAGAAAAAGCAACAGGTGATAGAAGTAGGTGATTCTCTTCACAGACCAGACCAGCTCTCTAGGGAAGTGTGCTCTACCAGGTGCTCACATCAGGGATGTCACTGAGGCTGCCTAGCCTCATACACCCAACTATTACTGCTCCTGGTGTTTCATGTGGGTACTACTGATGAAGCCACCAGCAGTTTGAAGAATATTAAAAAGGATTACTGAGCCCTGGGAGCAGCAGTTGAGAATCTGGAACACAGGCAGTATTTTCATCAGTCCTGCTGGTCAAAGGGAAAGGGATAGGTGGGGCAAATCAGATCCAGCAAATCAACTGGCAACGTTACTGGTGCTACAGCCAGGGGTAGCATGAGCCATTCAGGGAGCAGGCAACTAATACCCGCTGATTCATTCTGACAGATCCTATGTATTCACTACACATTTTTAAGGAAAGTCATGCAAGAGTAGGTGTAGGCAAGCAGGAGTCATAAGTCCTATATTCAATGGAGTCAGGATGAGTTGCTCTCTCTTAAGTAATCCATTCTTAGATACTACTCTCTCACAGTTCCCAATCCTGGCCTATATATGTATGTGTACATGCACCACACTAGACCATCTTGGCAGGTATTACTCTGTTCTTCATGAGACCCACTGACCCCATCCCAGAACGTGGTGCAGAAAATCAATAATGCTCCTTGAAAACAGGGCAAGTATTAAGTAAATATAACCACATCACTTCTTTTCTAAAGGCTGAAGCACAGAGAGCGTCTCTCCAGATACAGAAAATTCTCTATAGGGAAAGCCTGCAGAAACTTGAAGCTTTAAGAACAAAAATGGATATAGCAATTAGTTTTTTAGAAGAAAGCTATATCTTTCTTGAATATTAAGAATTGGATTACTTTCTCTTAAGACCAGCAGAGAGAATGCAACTCCTCCACTAACGACTGAGGAATGACATAGGTAGCAACAATTTAATTGCTGCATTACATACTTTGTGGATTAAGCATATAAAAATAAGCATAAATATATCGCTCTGGTTAGTAGTGTATAATAAGTTTTAGCCACCACCTCTCATTTCCTCATGCCACTCATTTCCTCCTTCTCTTTCCTTGACTGTGCAAGAGAAATTTCTGTACACATAGTTGGTACTGATTCAGAGGTCCTACTCAGTCACCTGCATCACAGAAAATAATATTGCAAAAAAACCTTACCAGAGTTTCTTATATACTTGGAAAATAAACTGAATTCCCAAGTGCTCAGCACGGGATGGACAGAATTGATGTTCAACATATTCCAACAAAAGGAAGAAGGATAACTTAAATTATTCAGGTTAGCTTTGTCAAAACGTAGTCCAAAACATCTGCTTATGAACCACAGGAATAGCCTGTAGCCCCTGCTGTGACAGAAATGTAGAAAGGCCTGGTACCTCTGGTACTTAGCTCTGCAATAGCTGTACAGCAGTTTTCCAGCTGTGGCAACACATGGCACAGCCTGGCTCACCTGGCAGCTACCCAGCACATATCCTGTTCTAAGCTTTAGTTAGGCAGATACCACCAGTGCCTGAGCCACTCTGCTCCAAACTAGCACAAGTGTGTTTATACTAGATTTCCACTCACAACTCTGCCAGCAGTACATCTGTAGGATTAAAGCTTTGTTGCACCAAATGAGTGAGGGAATCCTAAGACATTTAAACACTGAGCAAAAGCATGAAGTATATATAGTATGTAAGAATCCTACAGCATCTGGGAAGATGCTCTCAGGTACATATTATGATGTGAGATCATTTTATATGGTCCACTGGTTTTTATGCCTGATTCAACAAATACTAATTCTGTGATGCTCTTTTCCACCTGAGTATTCTCTGAAATACAGAAACATACTTTAAACATTTTTTTAAATATATATAAAACAACTGAAATAGTCCAAATATATTAACCTGTAATCCAGTCCTGACCCTCCAAGGCAGAACATCAAAGTCTTTTCATTAATAGGTAATAAATTTTAACTAAATTACCTACCTAGACGTATTACAAATTATTAGTTGTCAATTAGGTATACTGGTAATGCAGATCATTATATGTTTTAAGTAACATACCTGTACTTTGACATGCATTTACAGACTGCTTAGCATTTCTGGCAAGCCTCTAGAAACAGAGCATTCAAAGGAGAAATAACAAAGTAATTTTGATCCAGGTCTTTCTCTTACTCTCCTTTTACCCAATGACTTTTATTCTCCAATTAATTTAACGGGGAGTATTTAGCATGTCAGAAACACATAGTGATCCTTACAGAGATTTATGCAATTAGTTTATTTTGCATCTTAAGAATAAAGGAAAACCAAACTTTCCCATCTTAGGGCCTGGATCATGAAGAGCAGAACTATTTGATGGTCTTGTTGAAAATGAACTGTTTCATAGACATACAGAAATGTCACCAGGAAAAGGGTTTTGAAGCCAGTGCTGACCTAGAGAGAGCAACTAGTCAAATGTAAAAAACCTTCCTCCATTAAATGGTCCTGGCTGCAAACCAAAATGCAGAATCATAATTGTGTTTCCAAGCAGCAGCTGGAAGGTTTTGGTCGTGCTCTGATAACAACATACATTGGAATGAAACAAAATGCAAAACCCTGCAAGTCACTAGGAATTAATTCTTGCCCTCTGGACAGCTCTGTGGGAAAGATCCGTTTTTTCTATGTGGCCAGTGACAAAGGACAGAATTTTTACCCATAACTGAGCACATACAAGAATTACTTTTTTGTAATTTTTTGTAATTTTCATAAATTCTAGAGAAATGCTTTTAGAGATGTCCATGTGGAGATAAGTAGAAGGAATGCTGTTCTCTGGAATCCTAAATTAAAGCTTTTTATTACTTCTGCTGGTAAAGAAAATTGTAACACTCAATGGTCTCTAAAGACCTACAACAATAGAGAGAACAGAGGGACTGGGGGTCTATGATGCATGGGAATTTATGGATGTCTGTGATATCTAGTTTTGTCTCCTACACAGGGGGCTGGGAATGACTGTAATTTTAAAAAATAAATAAATAAATAAATAAATGAGAGAAAACCATTACTAAGAAAACACTTCTTACCAATTGCAGCCTCCAACCCAATAGTGCAGTCTTCACCAATAGCTTAGTATGCTTTTGAGATTTATGAATGAAGTTACATACATAAAACTTGATATAACAATTTATGGTTTCCATATTTAATTATATCGAACATATCTACTGTGAGACTATCAAAACAGTGATTAATGAAACATAACCCTTTCCAAATTACAAAGCTTACTAGCAGATTCTCCTTCAAGAATGAAAGGCATTATAACTGCTTAATATTCTGTCCTCTTTAATAAGACCATACAGAGTTTTATAGTGAGATATAAGTTACATCAAGACTCATAACACACACCCAAGTCATATAAGAGAGGGGTTCTTTTTCCCTCAGATGACTTTTCTAGCTGGGGTGTATAGAACTTAAACAAGGCTTTTGTTCTCCTGTCTACAATGGATGCCCTTCTTCTGAAGGCCTTCAGTAGATAATAGCACAAGCCAAACAGAATGACACAATTTGAATTACATAAAATGTTTGTCACAAAGGCATGCCTGGTGTACAGTAAGGGCACTGCCAACATGGGTTAGCCGAGAGACACAATCTGATTTCTTATTGTTTACCCTTATCTTACTATGTCCTAAGCCAATATTCTGTGAAGGCAAACCAATTATTTTGCCAGCCAGAAATTCAAAAGGAGATTATAGCACTGTGCAAGTTAAACTTCCAGTAAAAATATACATTTGCTAAGTGTTTGTATAGTTTTTGTGATGTATTTTAGAGGACTGATAAAGGAGACAACTGGAAAGAAAAAAAAAATTAAAAAATAAATGTTGGAATCCACTGTGCTTCATGTAAAACTCCCTTAGAAATTTAGCTCACTGTTCAAGAAAACACTGTGACAGAAAGAGGGAGCAGAAATTCCAAGTTAAATTCACTCTTGGGCTTCTGCTGCCATTATCAGCAGCTTCAGTGTTACTGTAATGGTGTCTATGATCAAGACGTTTGCTGTGCTGTGCAACATAACAACACACAGCAATAAAAAGAGCACCATGAAGCTTCCAATCATAACTTAAATGTGTCCTTTTAGTGCAAGTCCCCAGAATAAATTTTGTCTTCTGTTTTCAGAATGGGATTGTGGAACACCCCTCACTTACACCCTGCATACTTCAGATGAAGCTGCAGTTTCACAAAATTAGACAAGAGTCATCCAACAGTACTCAAAATCAGGAGGTGCCAGAGCACCCATGTGAATACCTTCTGTCTTTTCCTTCATAACTCACTGAGAGCCAGCACTCTGGACTCTGATGAGAAGAAAGAATTACATGTCTTGAACACAAATAAGAGCAAGCTCCGGTTCTAAAATACAGTGAACACAGCAACCTCTCTGTTAAAAGCTACTGTGCACTTGATACTATGTTACATTCCCTCACATGATATTAAATGGGGATTTTGTGATCCCTCATCTAATATAACAAAACTTCTATTTAAGACTATCCCAAAACAAACTACGACTCCCCATTATATTTATCAAACTTCCCAACACAATTCAGTTTTCAATTACTCTTCCTTTAGTCTCTAATTCCCTAACTAGAAAGCTCCCAGAGGCAAACTTGCACAACGAACAAGTTAATTTTAAAAAATTATTCACTTTTTGTGTACCTTAATTAACAAACTTCCTAGTCCAGCAAATAGTCTGTTACTCATTAGCATAGATGTGCCCACATCACTAACTAAAATCAGGAAAACTGCACTCCTTTGCAAGTTCATGACTACATATTACTTTTGTAGCATATCATTATCTCCTGTATTTTAATTTGAGAATTCAGATCTGTCCTTTGTGAACAAAGCACATACAATGTAAGTACTAACACTATTTTTTTGCAATACACTGTAGATATATATGTTCCAGGAAGCATAATGCTCATAAACTGAATAAAAACATTCTACACAATTAAATAACCAATGCTGCACCCTAAGTCTACCCTTTCTCAGTGCACTATTTAATGCATCATAAATATTGCATTTCCTAACCTGTCCACTGCTGGAGTTTGCAAACTTGTTATTCCTTTAGCAGTGCATATATGTTGGTTTATCATCTTAGTGGTGTTTGTAGTATACCATTTATGCTGCAACATTCAACTATTTTCTCTACTTACAAATCTTTTCTTAGAGGAGAAAGTACAAGTTTTAAAATAGAAAGTCCTTCTGCTGATCATCAAAGACAAGCTATAAACAGCCATCTTTGAGACCTCTCAAATAAAAGACTGCTTTTATAGTGGAAAACACAAGCTGATCTATATACAAGGGAGACCATAACATTTCCTTCTTATTCATATGTGTAAAAGAGAGGCATTTAAATGTACTCATAAGGGAGTTCTGAAAATTTTGCATGTATGTTCCCCAGAAAAGAAGTCCATATATTTTCAACCATAGTCCCTCCCTTTTACCCTCTGCTAGCATACACTACTGTGCATACTAACTGAGAATGCTGGTAGATAAAAATTATGAATCACTGAAATTGCTTAAAAGACAGTTACAGAATTGTTCATATGTCCATTCCAAGTCTTGGTCTGCTCCTAATAGCAGACTATACCTTAAAGACATAGCTAAACACCAAGACACTCATTTTAACATACATTACAAATCAAATGGTTCAGAAAATAAAAGTATAGTAATCCTATGCTTCAGGTTTCTCCAAACAACAGCACAAGAGCTATATGCTTCTAAGCTAATCCTGTTGATCTCAGGGAAGATTCAGTCAAGTCACAAAAGAGCAAAACTTTTGCAACAGCAGGCCCTGACACATTTCATAATTTTGAATGAAAATATGACATTGTGTAAATTTGTGCTTGCTGAGAGATGCTGGCAGCAGGACTTATTGGGAAATGGGAAACCTAGGACCCCAGCATCTGAAGGAAAAAATGGTTTCTTACTTTTGGAAAGGACAGGTCATGGATATACAGAACAAGAATTGACATGCAAAATCTTAACTTCAGTAGAGGGTCTTGACTAACTCTACCTGACTACTACCATTCACCTACTTAAAACTTCCCCTGGCAGCTGTCACAGTCTCTAGCCATCTCACACCAGGAAATTCACATTTAAAATCTTCAATAATTCAGCTGTTCAATTAGTCAGCCAATCAATTATTCAGCTATTGATCTGCCCCATAAGGAAATTAAACTTTAATAGATAGACAGTTTACCTTTCACAAAGAAAAGAATCTGAGTTGCTGATTACAGCGTAGATTTGGTCTCTTCCCAATTCTCGGGAGAGGGAAACAAAAAACAACAACAACAAAAACACTTTCCCTTTGCACTTCTCAGTTTAGCCCTGTTATAGTTCCAGAAAATGAGAAACATCTGAAAGCTTTCAGCTTTTTGCCACCAGGAGTAACATTACAGGTGATGCTTATCTACCTCATTTCCTTCTTGCTTAGGAAATTATTATGACTGAAATTATGTATTTTGCTGGAGATAATTAAATACTCTCCTCTAAAAGCTATAATGGAATTTTTAACATTCAGTTGCATTATTCTGCTTCTTGCTTTTCCTGTGCTAGATGTAATTTCTTCATAAGGGAACCTTCCAAAAAGTCTTTCTTTCCCCTTACGAGCTTCTTACTTCTGATCTACAGCTTTCTTTTTAAACCTGCTACCTGCTAGTTCCTCTTCCTGCCTTTCTCAGTGACCATTAGGTTAAAAGACCATCTCTTTCATTCTCCTCTCTCTAGACTGATGATGATCCCTCCAGATTTTACAGGGACTGCTCTTGCTTTGAAATAGCTCCCACAGGTAGACATTGGTGTACCAAAGGACTGAGACCCTATTAAACAACTTGGCCAACCAAGTTCATCCCAGGGCACAGAACTTATTCTTGAAGATACTCCAACTTTTGTGCTGCTTAAACGTTGCCACCACTAGTTTCATACCTTCCTGTCAGCACAAAAGGGAAAGTACTGCCAGTCAGTTACTGACACACCAGCAAAAACCTGATTGCTACTGCCAAGGTCTCTAGCTTTTTTTTTTTTTTTTAATTATTTTTTAAAATTATTTTATTTCAGGAAGGAAGGGAAGGAAAGGAGGGAAACCAGGAGCAAAAACAAAGGAGAATACCTTAAAGGCCTTCCAGAAATTAAAATCACTATTTTCAAAACATTTTCTGATGAACCACTGGTATCACAGAGTTGGTATTTTTCTGAAAGTGAGACTAGTGAAGAAAAGTGAAAAGAAAGTGAATCATAGATCGCTCTCAACCAGAAGTCCCCCTGCACAGGGATGGTTACCCCAGTAGAGGTGTTAACTAACCCAAAAGGGAAGGATGTCTGATGTCCTCCTAGAGCTCTCAGCAGAGTTACATGGTCCTTACCATATTTGCCAGTGCCTAGCAGCTGAGCAAACACAACTTGGATTATTGCAGGTTTTCATATAGGCTGATTAAAGGTCTGAGAAAGGCCTACTTTAGAGAAGGGGAAGCAGGGAAAACCTCATGCAACACATGTGATGTATAGTACACAAACATATACACCTGTATGGGATTTTAGCTCCATCATAATACATTTCTCCCAGTTGCAGTTACAGGAAACATAGCAGCCATTGCCTTGCATGATTGTAGCAAAATACTACATTCTCCACAAGACAGACAGGCTATGAAATATATCAATCTTGAAAATGAGCTTTCAATGCAATGAAACACTTCTAATCAATAATTTGTAGCTTGTGATCATGTTAAATTGCAACGGTGCCAAGCCCTATCACCAGAATCCAAACAATGGCACTAAAAAGAAAAAAGCACAACTTGTCTAACTTTCAGTTTAATGTTTAGCAAATTTATGTAAGCTTGTGCAGACAATTTCTTTTTTACCAAAGCACAAATATACAAATAACAAATCAACTTCAGCAAATTATTGGGAAATACTGAAGAGGAAAAAAATATCAGTAGCTTCACATTAATGATGATAGAAATTGAATCATAAAACTGTCAAAGATAGCTTATTAGCTATTTTAAATAGGCATTCAATAATTGAAGTACCATGAGGAATAATTACAGGCTATATTAAGACAACAGGAGTTCAAATTCATACAGCTAACAATACATGCCATAAAGTGCCAGACACATTGAATGATTCCCAATTTCCTTTGCATTTACACCTGCCCCTACATTTCTCCTCCTTCTCTTCTATGTACAAAGAACAACAAAGTACTTTTAATCTAAATAGGATTTTTTTAGGTCTTTGGAAAAGTGCAAACACACACATGACCTGAGAAAGAAGCATCAGTGAAACCTCCCTGAGAAACACACTCCAACTCATACTGATCATCAGTTGGGAAGTGCCTTCTCCAGAGTGAAACTGCCCAGAAACACACTTGTGTAGCAAACATAAAGCAGATGAATAGAAGAAGATGTTCCTTACACAGTGTTTCCTATCATATCAGTAATATCATGCTACTCATTATATTTCTGGAATGCCAGTGTTTCCCACAGCTCATAAAATCTTGAGCATCATCTCTGAAAAATAGGTATCCCATCAGGAGACCATCTCACTTGAAGAGAGGCAGTTTTTCTCTCCTTTTTCACCAGCTTAGACTAGGCAAAGGAATCGAGACATCAAAGTGTCTGTAGAATAATGGGGAAAAAAACAGACACAACACAGGATGTTGGTCTGCTTTTGGGTGTCTCTGCTCTCACTAGTCTGGGATTTCCTTTCCCCAGATACCTCTGTCTTTCCACAGATTGTAATGTCACCAGTTCTACCAGTTTTGTATCTCAAAAACTCACCAATGAGACTGCTTACAGCACCCTCCAGGCGGAGTTTGCCCAGATCTTCCCATCCTTATTTTCAGCTATGTCTTTGCAGAGGGATACAGATCAACAATCTATCAACTGAAAACTGAACAACCTCACGAGATTTATTGCCATGAAAAAAAGCTTCTCAGTGATATATGACAATCATAAGCAGAAAAAGAAAATGCAATACATTACCACAGAATCATAGAATGGTTAAGGTTGGAAGGGACCTGAAAGATCATCAGGTTCCAACCTCCTTCCTATGAGTAGGGACACCTCCCACTAGACCAGGTTGCACAAAGCCTCATCCAACCTGGCCTTAAACACCTCCAAGAATGGGACTTCCACAACCTCCATGGACAACCTATTCCAGTGCCTTACTAACCTCATGGTGAAGAATTTATTCCTGATGTCTAACCTAAATCTACCCTCTTTCAGTTTAAAACCATTACCCTTTGACGTATCACTGCCCTTTCTGGTGAAGAGCCCCCTGCCCCAGCTTTCATGTAGCCCCCTCAGGTACTGGAAGGCTGCTATAAGGTCTCCTTGGAACCTTCTCATCTCCAGGCAGAATAGCCCCAACTCTCTCAGCCTGACTTCATAGCAGAGGTGCTCCAGCCCTCTGATCATCTTCGTGGTCCTTCTCTGGACTTTCTCCAACAGCTCCATGTCTTTCCTGCGCTGAGGGCACCAGAGCTATACACAGTATTCCCAGGTGCAGTCTCACCAGAGCAGAGGGGCAGAATCACCTCCCTGCCCCTCCGGGCCACACTTCTTTTGATGCAGCGCAGAACACAATTACCACTGCTATTTAGTGTCAAATCACTAACTCCACAGTTCATTGCTGATAGAGACCAAAGTTTCCTTCTACTTGCAGTGAAACAGCCCAAATTTTAGAGCAGTTACAACTGAAGTATCTGATGGCAAATGGAAGAATATAATAGAAAAAAACATATGGGAACATATGGAAAATATTTTAACTTACAAACTCCCTACCGCTTTACATGGTTAAACATTAGTACTAACATATATTAAAATAAAATTATGTAAGCAGGGTCTACTATTGCTGTATTTAGTGTCCTAAACAGGTAGAATTCCACAAGCAAGGACCATATTCAAGCCCAAATAACCTTTGTGATAATTTCAGATTACTTTGAAAATCAGATTACTTCTGGTTTGGATCTGACATGCATATTTTTATAGAGAAATGCAAGCCACTCAGACTGAATATTTTCATCTATGGATAAATTTGTCAGTAAAATGCACCTACAAAGGATCCACAGGATAGGGCAATAGCAGTGTTTTCCATATCTATGTGACTCTGGTTGCTTTGATTTATTTGGCTTGAAAGAAGACAGTGTGTCTTTTCAGAAGTATGTAACATTTTTTCCTCTGGCATTCTTTATTTTATTCTCTCCAAAGTTCCATGTTCCAGCTCATGCTAGAAGTTGTGATCTCAGTCTAATAATTAATTGTATTAACTAGTAGTTCCCAGTGAAGTGAAAGGTTTTGTTTACATGCTGGTTTCCCTTTGAGATGGAAAAGACTGAGCATAAATAAAGCATTATTTAAGTAACTACTGGGAAAATATATTTTTATCTGCTGTGAAATTTACTTATATTCTTATCTTTTTCCTTTTCTTAGGTTTTTCTTTTTTCCTTGTCCTTTTGAGAAAGATCAAGGTTTGCTTTTAAAATTAAACACTCCAAACAAAATAAGTTCTAAGTACTATAGTACACTACTGTACACAGAGTACACTACATAACTCAGCAACAACCTGAAATACTGACATTTTCATCTCTATAACTTCAAAGTGGGACTGACACACACCTTTATTCAGCCTGATGATTTAGAGACATACTATGCCTTGAAATACATTGATCTGCAGATAAAGCAAGATTGTTTTCCTCAGAAGTTCAACAGACTGACTACACTATAACCATACTGTGATTATACTGCTAATAATCATAATTTCTTACACTAGCAGATGACAGAACTGCAGTTTGCAAACACTGTTAGTAGTTGCAGGGTAGGAAATAAATCAAACAAAAACCAGTACGATTGGATTACTTTTCCCATCACTGAAAAAGTAAAATCTTTGTATCCAGATTTCTGTCTACAGAGTTCTCTACAAATAGTGATTTCTGTATATTCATATCACTGTTATAATAGGGAGATCCCTGACCTATTTTGGTTAATATACACTAGAAAACAGGCTATGTCAAGGGTCAGGAAAGCCCTCCTTATTCATGTCTGCTTCTCAGAAGTCTGAAACAAGAAATTTATTTCCTGAAGACTCAAAGTGAACCATGCACCAGAGGCAGTATTCCCTCCTGGGAAGCTGCTGTTAAACCCAGGCATTAGAAATACATCTGTAAGTACTGAATTCAAAAAGCAATGTTCTACATGGTATCTTTGAAGCGTATCTCAAGACCCAATGGGTATAAATATAAGCAATCCTTATAACTTCTCCCCCCAAAATTCCACCATACCTACCCCAGGCAACCAACACTTGTGCACACAGGGACTCTCAAAATACCTTATTCATGTCTACGTTTATACACAAACTGTAAGAAGCATACACTGACAAGCAAAGGAACAGATTAACTGTGCAGACCTTAACAGGAAAAAAAACATTGTTTTCTTCAGATGGAGACTTAAGCCACTGCTTCCTCAGAAACTTTAACATTTTCCTCCCACACTAGGTTCAATTTTTATTTTCATTCTTTTCTGTGGCACAGTCTGAAGTCCCTTTTGCTGTGCGCTTGGAAGCTGCTCTTTCACTGTCCAGCTGCTTTCTCTTGCCATTGACACCAGGATAGCTTTTCAATCAACAGATAACATTTACAAGTACATTACAAGCAAAATTACAGGCAGTCTTCCTGTTTGTCAGGAATAGAATTTAATTATGATTTCCAGAGGCATATCTTCCACAACCAATGTATGCAATTTTTCATTTCCTCTTGGCAAGAGTGGTATATCCAATATGTGATAATTGCTTCCTGTAGACACCCTTCTAAATAATAATTTGCACCAAAAAAAAAAAAAAAAAAAGGTAATAAAATAAGATGCTGATTATTTTTGGCAAATTCTTCTCAGTTTTAACTATCCACAGGGAAATAACTTGAGACACAGCATAGCAGTAGAACATTAATGTTATCTCCTTCTGTCAAATGAAGCAGGAGTTTGCAAATGTTTAATTTATCGCTGTATGATGCCAGGCATACGTAAAAGCGCTCAGAACAATTTCCTGCTAGGTTGACTTCAAAACTTACACTCAAGCTGTCTTTCAAAAACAATTCCTTTCTTAATCTCAAACTAAACTGAATGTCCTGATAAGACTTAGAGCTACCCAATATCAGCAATAGCCATACCAGAGACTTTTCTCAAATACACATTTTGGTAATATCCAATTTGGTCTAATGTTGCAAAATTCAGACTCAAAGTAAACATGAGTAAATGTGCCGGACACTAAAGGGTCAGAGAAACAACTGATAAATCAGTCCATACTAAATGGGTAAATATAACCTAAAGAAGTGGCATATAGTGGATTAGGCACCTGAAAAAAAAGTCAAGATATCTAAGATCTATTACTGGCTCTGACTATATAACCTGTTAGATGATACCTGGAGAGTATAGCTTTCTCATGCTCCCTGTCTCTCCATCTCTATCCCCTAGACTTTCTAGAGTGCTTCCAGCACAAAGTTCTGTTTAAAAATACCACATTTTAACATGCATATCCCACAAGCTACCTGTGAAAAACTAAAAATTTACCAGTATGAATCATAAAGGTGTATAATTGATGTAAAAGTTACCCAAAAGATCATCCCTTCTCCTGTATTCCCACTCCTAAGTCCCCATAGCCTTCTTTCTCTTCCCAATATATCCCTTGTCTCTGTCTCTCATTACCTAAGTGATGCATTTCCAAACACTACTTCTTTGTCAGGGTGCAAGCAGAACACATGAAAATAGGTGTGATTAACCACACACTTGACTGCTGCACTTGTATTTCTGTTTTTTATGCAGACACAAAAAATGGACCATGCGGAGCCAACATGGATCTATACTGTTTTAAATGCATATGACATATGACATATAGTCCAAGCTGACTAATGCTTCTCAAAACAGGATGAAGCCACAAGGTTATCCCAATAATGCATTCCTGCACAAAGCCTGTACACTGCTACATGCCTTCCAGGGCTGCTCCAGATTAAAACAGTGGTGAGACCACACTGACCTCCAGGTGTTTTATAACTAAGATTTAAGATACCTTCCCTACTTGTCACCAAATTCCAATAACACAAAGTAAAACAGGAACAAATTAAGTCCTTTTTTAATGATTGCTCTGAATACAAATATCAAGATTTGGGCAATGACTGAGTTTGGGTAGTTTTGCCTGTACAAATGCACACAGAGTATTAAGCCCACACTTAATATCAAATTAAGATTGTGTTGGTTGGATAACTAGAAGTTGATGGTATGAGTCAGAAAAATTACTTTTTGATGGGAAGTATTCTCTTACCAATAAAAGATCACTGCAGAAATGTATGTGGTGACAAGCATCAGAAAACAAGATTAAAAAATTAGAGAAGGTAGAGGCAAAAAGAAGGGTCAGATACGAAAAGAGGGCTTTTTTTACACCTGAAAGGCACTCAAACCGAAATATTATCTATTTATAGACAAACTCTTGGAGGTCACCTTCTTCAATTCAGTTATATTCTGCTTTAGGATTATGAGCACCAGATAAAAACATGGCTGACTGTGTTGATTACATAGTGAATTTCACCTCTTGCTTTCTGAGTGCCATTAACTTAGCTCTGGTTTTCATTCAGTAGTTTGCTGCTTCTGTGGTGGCAGGAATTTTTCAGTTATTGTTGTTTGTTTGCTTTAATTCATTACTCCTCTATCACTTGATAACAGCTATACATTCCATTTTTTTTCAGTGGGGAACACCAGAAAGCTTTAAGACCTCATTTTTTATAGGTATCTTTTTTAAAACTACTATTCATTAGGAGGTGGGTTGTTACATACAAATTACTTTCTTTTCTGAAAATAAATTACACTTGCTTTTTTAAGAGGAAAAATAGCCCCACCAGTTCATTTAATACTTCCAAATCCAACGCAATTATGTATGTTTATTAATTTGTAGACCCAGTGTATTCTCACAACACCTTAACCTCCAAACCCTTGCAGATGTTTGCTACAATATGAGAAATGTTGCTTACATAATGGCATACATCAAGAGTTAAAAAATACTATACAGAACAATAGCCCAAAGTTTCACAGAATTAAAAATGGCAAAAGCCCAAATCTCCAAAATTACATAGCAATACCTCTCTATATTGTTTAACGACTGAGGACTATAAGGATCTGAACTTTCTCTCATCAGACACTACAGGAAATAACAACACTTGTTTTAGTGAAATTACAAGCAAGCTTTTAATTATTTCTCTATTTAGATTCTTATGTTGTAATCCAGAGGATAAAATGAAATGCCATGTACAGTGACTTCAGCTCTATTTCACATCCATATACTTGAAAAGCATCTGCATCTTTTTTTTCTTTTTGGCCTCATTCAAATACAGCAATCACTAAGCATCTGAAGGGACAGACCACACACTGCACATTAATCAAGGAGCTATAAACAGAAACAACCTTTGTTCTAAAAAATAAATACTTAATACCACCTAAACAACTCCACTCAGCTTTTAATAATTTACTTAATAGGAATGTCACTACCATACACAGAGTGGGCTACCTCTGATTCATCCTAACCATATGAAAGTCATGCACTTTGCTCCACAAATGGTTAGCAACCTACAGTAATTGTTCCAACCCTCAGTGATTAGTCTATTTTATACTTCATTTTGCATACAAATACATAAATCCAATAGACCATTTTCAGACCACCCAACTGGTATATACCAAGAAGTTTTACAGATAGGGGAATATGTTACAGGGTTTTTTACATCCAGTTTTGGGAAAGGACAGACTTAGATTATAATCTGCATAATTTTCTAGCTGCCTGGCCATTATTTTAAAAAAATAAAACAACAACAAAAACAAGCAAACAAACAAAAAAAAACCAACACAAACCACTACAACAACAAAAACACACAGCATTATTTAATTAAAAAAAAAATGTTATTTTATGGGAAGAAGCAGGGTAGTGTTCTCTGGTTTTACACTGATGCAAGCTTCTCCACACTGTCCCAAGTTACTGAAGACATTAGACCACAACTAAAATAATTAACATTTTTAAAGTCAGTGAGATTAGATACATGACAGTTAAAAATTTTGAGGAAAAATGGCTGGACCACTGTCACAGAGGATATTCTTCAACCAGTACAGACCACATCTTTGGATTCTAGAGTTCACAGAATCGCAAACCAGCTGGGACTGGAGGTCCCCTCTGGAGACCATCCAGTCCAACACTCTGCTCAAAGTAAGGTCAACTACAGCAGGTTGTTCAGGGCCATGTCCAGTTAGGTTTTGAGTACCTTCAAGAATGGAAACTCTACAACCCTCTGAACAACCTGTGTGTTTATCACCTTCACAATAAAAGTATTTTTTCTAGTGTTTACATGCAATTCCATGTATTTCAGTTTGTGCCTACTGCCTTCTCCCTCTGCTGTTTGGAATAATCTGGCTCCATCTTCTTTACTCACTCCCATTAGGTATTTAGACACACTGATGGTGTTAGCCATCGGCCTTATCTTTACCAGGCTGAACAGTCCCAGCTCTCTAAGCTTCTCCTCATATGATAGATGTTCCAATTCCTTACTCATCTTTGGGGGCTTATGCTGGACTTGTTCCAATATGCATGCGTCTCTTGTACTGGACAGCTAAGACAGCTCACACCTGATACAGCCGTGTACCAACACAGCCCAGGATGCTATTCCTCTTCGTTGCTGCAAGGGCATACTGCTGTCTCATGTTCAATTTCTTGACTATCTGGACTATGACACAGTTGTCCTCCAGCATTTATTACCATATGTTGTTATTCCTTCCAAGACACAAGACTTGCATTTCTTTTTCTTGATATTCATGAAGCTCCTATCAGTCTATTTCCCTAGCCTGACCTGGTCCCTCTGAATAGCAGTCCTGCTCTCAGCATACTTGCCACTCCCTTCAAA
The DNA here is from genome assembly GCF_000747805.2 of Chaetura pelagica. Classification (NCBI taxonomy): domain Eukaryota; kingdom Metazoa; phylum Chordata; class Aves; order Apodiformes; family Apodidae; genus Chaetura; species Chaetura pelagica. The sequence continues at coordinate 1,032,583 of NW_009951946.1, read as the reverse complement.
CTGGTGTCATTAGCAAACTGCTGAGAGCATTTCTGTCCTGCTATCCAGATTGACAATGGAGATATTAAACAGGATAGCTCCCAGTAACAGATCCTTGAGGGGAACTAGTTAGTGTCCACCTGTTAGGCTTTGCATTCAAACAGGACTCTGAACCTAGCAGTTTCTACCCTCCCACTTACGCAGCCCACATCTCACTAATCTGGTGATAAAAAGACTGTGTTAAAGGTCTTGCTAAAGCCAAAGTATACAGAACCAACTGCCACCCCCTACACTGTAGGGAGAATTACTTCACTGTAAAAAGCAATCAATTTGGTCCGACATGATTTGCTCTTTTTTAAGTCTATGCTGACTGCTCCAAATCATCTTGTGTCCTTCCCCCATAATGTTCCCAGGGGCTGAGGCTGACCTGGATCTTCCTTCTTGCCCTTTTTTTAAGTAAGTGTGATATTTACTTTTCCAGTCATCTGGCTGCCATGACCTTTCCAGGAACAGCAGCCTTTCCTGCAGCATCCCAACCAACCATTACAATGCAGTTGGTTTTTTGGGTTTTCTTTGGCAAAAGGCATTTGAGAACATTAGCAAAAATGTTTCCCCGCACTTTTAACATGTTCTCACTGGCCAACGAAGTCAGAGCTGTTCTCTCTGGCAGTGGGTCTTGCCATCCTCAGGCTACTTCAATTGAAGCCATTATTCTCCTTGCACCTCACTGTCTGTCTCCACCCAGGCACAAAAAACCCTGTGTACATCTCTCTTCTGCACAGAAACCAAACATTTAATTCTGTCTTTTCCAAATATTAAGTACCAGTTGTCTTTTGTGCTTCAAAATATACACATTAAATAAAATGCAAATAATGTTCTCTGAATTTTGACTTCTTTTTAAAGCCTTTTGTTTCTGTTTCAGATCTGGAATAACCAGTTTTCCACACATTAGTTGATCTGATAAACAATAATACTTTTATCTCACCTATGGAATTAACCTGGTAATTTCCACTTCATTGTTTACCCTGTGCACTACCCTTTTCTTCTACTTAGAATGCAAACCATTTAGGACAAGGGATCTGTGCTGCTTCATGATTCTTCACTGTCTGGCTGTATCTTTTATACCACAAAAGATATTACAACTGGTATCTTTTATTGTTCCTTATGTATCACTGAAAATAATTTGTAATAAAAATAGATTGCCATTTTATGGAAAATAGGTCCTAAATGTTGATGGCATTATGTATTTGGTTAATTTGTGCTTCAGTTAACAGTAACTATGTTACTAAAACTTCTTGGAAACATGATATTGTGTCATGTGGTAAAGGAATAGTAGCACTATGAATAACTGTACTAAACAGAGTGAGGATTGATTGATGGACGAGCCTCAACAATAACTACAAATGTCAGACCACTGTGCTGTGAGAATCTTTTTGCACAGAGTTGCAAAGAATTACTTCTGAATTGACCATGAGTCCTCACACAAATCCATGTAGTTTCAAATAATGAAGAAGAAAATGTCCAACATTTGCAGGTAACAAAAGGGCAACAGAGTGCAAGTGAATAGTGGTGACAGATCAGATTAATTTGAATGGCTTTGGTGAAATAGATTAATTTAAGTAACACCAATTTTAATACAGACAAACACAAATCTAGTTAAAAAGAATATATGCCAAAGCACATCATAGATGGAGAACTGTAATCTCAAATTTAGAAGGATGCTAGGGATCATGGCAGGTTACTGACTGAACCAAAGTTCCAAATGCAATGTAGTGACAAGTATAGGTGTCCACACTTCAAATGAAGAATTGGAAGTGGCTTAGGAAAAACTGCAAGAAAGACACAAGTTCAGAAAATATGCAACTATGACTAAGTGACTTAATCTACCCAAGAAAATGTTTAATTAGCTCTCTTGCTCAGAGTGGAGAAGCACCATCATTAGAAAGTCACTTCTAATAGAAATTTCAACATAATGAATATCAGGGAGAAATCTGGACTAGAAACAAGGCATAGCATTGCAACTGTAAGGGCAAGGCATTTCTGAGGAGAGTTTACTAGACATGCATGCTACTATCCACTCTGTGTAAATCAGGACAGATATTTTTCTATACAGTATGTCATGGAAAAAAATACAGGCCTCATGGAGAACTGAGTGAGGTTTTGCACCCTGTCTCATAGAGGAGACCAAGGTACATGATCTTTTCTGCCCCTAACCTGTGAATCTAAGGTCACACTTGAGGTCTGAAGCAGAATGAGCATTTTAGCACAGTCCAAAAATTTATGCCCAGACCAATGTTTCTTCTGAGTCAGAAGTTATGCAGTGTCTTCTGTGCACAGGTGGTGATCTGTTTTGACAGAGGTCATGTTTTCACCTTGGTTTTCTTGTTTAATATTTAGCCAACAGTGAAACATCTGAGAGCAGGTTCAGCACAGTCATTAACCTCACATGCACCCTAATTCTGCCTGGCAGCTGTAAGCAGTTCAGATCAGTCATGCTCAGGTGTGACTGTAGCATTAGGATAATTGCTTTTAAACTCAGAACTTGATTTTATATGTATCTCAGCTCTTGGCCTATTTCACTTCTTTCTAAAGTGACACCTCACTGTGAAACATAAACAGCCCATAGAGTTTCAATCACCTCTACTACTGAAAAAAAGATTCTGATACAGTGTGTTCTGGGTCAACATTCTAGCCAGCTTCTTGCTTATGATTGGCAATGGCTGGTAGCCATAACAATTCTCCTGATAGTGATTCAAATCACTTGTTGTCCTACATAGTCTTTCAGCAGTGAAGTTTGTGCAATTATTTTCCTTTTGCATCCATAATTATAATTAATACCTTGCATCTATAACTATCATCAGTATCATGATATGCCAGGTAGTAATTTCTCATCTGCTTTGTGGAAACTGTGGAATTTTGCAGATTCATAATGTAAAACCATTCATCTACTACAGAAGTTACAGCTCCTTGGGATTCCTGATTTCTGTATGAAGGCAGAGTGGTTGCACAGCCATCTATTTGAAAGAATCTTATAAAAACAAGTGTAGCCCCCATTTCTTTGCTTTATTGTCTGGCTTGTTCAGCTATCACCAAATTCTTCCCAGTAAGTCCATGAAACCAGGGCAAACTTTGAGCAACCAGATTTGCTTCCTTAGCAGAAATTTTATGTATCCATAGCATGAGTAAGTGTAAACCTCTATCAAAATGCATTCCCATCATCCACAATGATGTCCTTGAGTCAGAGAACTGCAAGTACAGTACATTCTGCTGTTTCTTTTACTGCATCCGTGCTGTTGATTCTCCCACCAGAAAAGTTTTCAAGAGCACCAGGCTGTTGTTATGACTCATGGTAAACACCAACGCAAAGCAAGCAGCCCAATGTTCTTCTTCTCTCCTTTCACTCACACACATTCAGTTAGAAGGGAGAAGAGGGAAAAAAAAAAAAAAAAAAAAAAAAAAAAAAAAAAAAAAAAAAAAGAAAAAGAGAGAGAGAGAGAAAATAGCAAAGATTCAGTTCTTATGAGCTTGTAAGTCCATGGTGAGAAAAGAGAAGGCTGGAGAGGACAACACAAGAGATGAACAAAAATACCATAGCAATTCAACACATGGTGAGGAGGTGGAGTGGGATAACACTACAAAAATGAATGCTTATGACTCTCGCATCATCGCCCCCAAAATAATCAGCCAAGAGAGATAATTATCAGGTTTAGCTTAAGTATATATATGTGTATATGTAGAAATGAACAGAATGAAAGGAGTTGATAAAAAACTCCATCTCAAATGAGAGATAGCCAAACATAAGCTCTAGGTGAGATCAAACTCAAATTTAGTGTTGCAAGATTTCTGACAGCAGTGTCTGTCTTAACGACATGAATTGAGTGGGTTATGGCACAGTGATGAGATCAAAGCCCACAACTCTAAAACCATTTATGAAAATACTCAAAATAGCACTTCCAAATGTAAAGGTTTAAGAAGTTCATCAAAACCCAAGCTTCACCCAAATTACGAGCTGGTAAGAGAGCCACAATCCTGGACCAACGGGTTTTAGCTGAAGAATGCTGATGGGTTCTAAGTAAGCAATGAGGATAAAGACTGAGGGCTCTCCACAAGGCCAATCCAGACATGCTACTGCACCTACTCCTTCATAGTCTTAAATCATATGGCTGAGAAAACCCGTGGCAACAGCAATTGTTGATCACCTTTGACAGTCAGACTATTTTTTTTTCCTGAATCCATATTTAGGAATGTAATTTGAGATTCTTGGCTTGGGCTTTGAACCATTTTATGAAATTGGACACTTCTGCTTTTTCAACATGAAAGCAAGTGGAAAATAAATTAAATAGCCTTACTACATATAAAAACTATTCCATTTGTTTTCTGATTTAGTGTCACAAGCTGTTTCAAAAAAAAAGGCAGATGTAGGCAAAGGAAGGCTGCAAGGTACTCTGTAAACAAAACAAAAAATACAAATTCCTTCAAAAGGTTTATGTATCTCAGAGTGATCACTGTTAATCTTAAATAAAGCAATGAGAGCTATGCAAATTATCCAAAACAAAGCTATGATGTTTCATTATATTTGAAACAATTTCTAAACCATTATTTTCTCTATTGTTCAATTAAAGAACAACATTTGGGTACTACTGAAATATTCATCACCACATTTGTCCTTAAGGAATTTCAACTTTGAGATTATTTTTTAAATGAAAATTCCCTTGAGACATGTGAAAGAAAATGTGGGACACTTTTGTTCCTTGAATTTAATACAGAAGCCCCATCATAGTCTGCTTCTAGAATGAGTTTTCATTTGAGCATTTTTTTTTAATTGCTGTTATTCAAATTAAAGCTTGCTCTTAAATTTCCAAGTTGACACAATGATTCACTCCATGAGTGGGCCACAACCATTCGCAAAGCCAACAAGATCCCCAACCGTACATCAGTTTCAGGATGGCTTTTAGATAGGTCACCCATCTCTTCTGTATAAGAATGGGGAAATAATACTGCCACAAAAATGCTGAGGCACCAAATAAAGAATTCACCTGCAAGTTCAGCCAGGCAATTACTGATCAGGCAATCACTGGTAAATTTCCATTCTGGTTTTCTGTTGCTCAAATTCAACCTCAATATTCCCTTTCTAGAATAGAAATTTCCTTCTCAGTATAGCTGCAATCAATATCAAGACTTTTCTGCACACTCAGCAGCAGATTTACAGACTCAAAACAGCAGTAGGTGGGCCACATGCAACTACTAAAAATGTCACTCTGTTAGTTAACACTTGGTAGCAAGCACTAAACTATGTAGCTCGAATAAGTATAACCACAGAGGACAATGGAAAAATGATTGACAACTTCCTCTAGCTTAAGGAAAGCATCGGGAGAAGTTTTGAATGGAGAGGAAATGAGAATGGAAGAATCATAAAAACTACTCATTAAATAATCCCACTCAGAAAGACGAGGGTTAAAAAAAAATCTTGCCATGGGGCTTAGGGGAGCCATCTACTACGGATTTTGGGATCATGGCTCGGAAAAGGCTAAGAGTTTCTGAGTAGAATCAAAAAGATTTAATGTAACCGTGGGAGCTATCAACACTCAAAATGACGTAATTTCATTTCAGAGTGGGTGTTCTTGTAAAATATAGACAGTTTTGATCCAGGATTAATGGATTTTAATGTATCTTCACTTATTACCTTGTCTATACTATTACCTTGTGACCAAACTGCAAGAGAGAGAAAGTTCCAGTCTACAAAGTGTTACAAGAAGAGAAGGGTCTCAGCAAAGAAATGAGTGCCTGCAGCTACCTCCTGTTGGGAGAAGCAGGGAGCTGAAGTAACAGAAAAGAAACTCTCTGTGGATTGGAGAGAACTTCACGGCATTTGCTGCAAAACAAAAAGTTACTGGGATGTCTGAAACCAGAAGGAAACAAGAATCCTACAGCAATTACAGAGTAGCAGAAGGACTTTTAATTATGGAAATTTATTCTACCTCTAATCATCCTCAGCTTTTGTTATTTGATGGGGAAAACTGCTTTTCTAATTATTATATTCTCAAAAAACCTTAGGTGTCTTGAATTCAAAATCTTGTGGTCTTCTTTGAGAGGTCACTGTAAGGAAAAGTTTTAAGCAAATTCAGCAAAAAGTTCTGAAGTACTGGTCAACTTCTTCAGTTATACTAGACATAGCACCACCTAAAGGCTAGGAAAAAATTTAATTCCCTCAGTAGAATTGGCTGTTGTGTATCATCTGCTCTACTAGCAAGTTAGATCAGGATGGACCCTAGTTAAATGCCTGTCAGGAAACAGGAGTGGAATTAGTAACTGTTTAGGATATCTATTGGGGAAAAATGTCTTTGGCAGATATCCTTTCCTGTCATATCACTCCAACTAAGAAAAAAAACCCCGCATTATTTCTGACACTTTCATGGTCAGCAATGCTGTGGGTAGCTGTAGCAGCATCTTCTGAAAGGATGTTAGATAAAGGTGAAACAGCAAGAGGAAAAGTTTAGAATCATACAGTGGTTAACTTCATTTAATAGATTGCCTTACCAGGCTAAGAAAGAGATCTGGCATGTGGCCTGCTCTGCAGAGGCTGCAGTGGCATGCATCCAATTACATCTATCTGGCATCTAAGTTTTTCTTCCCTCCACTCCTCATCCTCCAGCTAAATTTATAATAGAGGATGATCCCTCTCCTTCTCATCTCATATACAGGCACAAGTGAGGGATGTGGTCTACCACACAGTTGACTGAACTGGCATCACTTTGAGAGTGCAGGAGGGCATGCCTTTTGAAAATATTTGGCTGTTAGCCAGAGGTTAACATTTCTCTGCAGCTAACGTCCTTACAAGCCAGTGGTATCTCAGAGAAGAAAACATAAATAAAAATCTCCAAATACTCTAATTTTTTAACAAATAAATTAGGACTCAAGAGAAAGAAAAAGAAAACAAACAGTGAGGAATCTGGGAAGAAAACTAACAGGTGCCAACTATGAAAATTAAATTTCTAGCTGTAATACAGGAAGAAACCAAACAGGCTGATGGTCTCACATGACCCTCAATTTTTCTCAATGCCTTCTTCTGTTACTATTTCAGCAGCTTTTTGATATACACACATACTAGCTGCTTTCTTAAAAGAAGGCACAGAGGGTGTCGTTCTAATTGCTAACTCCTTAGACGGCTGTGTCATTTGCTCTTCACACAAGAAACAGTTTGACAAAGCCTTGCCTGCAGTCAAGTCCCACATACTTCTCTCTACTGTGTCACAAATGTGCAGGCCTAACAGCAGCTCTGGCTGGCTTCTGCCAGTGCCTACACAACAAAGCACATGAATGCTATTAAAAGACATATGTATTATTCAGTGGGACAGTGGCCAAACTTCACCCACTACATTGAGCAAAAGGAGTGCAGAAAGTACACGGGTCAGGCTTATGGGTGTTCATATACAGAAAGAAACAAGCACTGCAGTTTATCATCTAAATAATCTTGTACATAAAATAAGAAAGAGACCATGCACTTATGATACTTCTGTGATTTGGTGGCCTACTTAAAAAAGGTCCTATGAACTGTCTGATCTTTCACTCATATTTTTTTCCCCCTCTCAAACAGTTCTTTTTTTACTCTCTCTCTGAATCACAAACTCCATTAAGGGAAATAGAACAAGAAGTTCAAGCAAATCAGCCAGCTGGGATATGATGGGAAGCTAAAGATTCTGGATACCTTTCTTCAGTAAATGGCCTTGCAAATACCAGCTGGGGGCTCTCAATGCACTCTTATAGTGCAGTACATAACCGTGCCATAAGAAAAGAAACACCCTTGTCTCTCCATAGGATTTCACCATGTAGTACTCCAAGGGGGCCCTCTGAGCGGGTTCTCGCCACACTTTGCGGTGTAGAACTAAGCAGAGCTGAACATCTTTGCACAGACTGTCCGTTATGCTGGCAGCTGTGCAGGCCACAACCTGGAGTAAACAACATACTACAGGAACATCTAGATTTACTCTCCTTCTCAGCCTCAGTTTTAGTATTTAAATTTGCTGTGGGTTTGAGCTGTTCACAAGTTTTGGAGTTAATACATCCTTCACAAGCTATATATGTTGAGGACTGCTACTCCATAGGGCCCTAAGAGGGAATCGGAAAGTAAAAGGGCATAGAAACTAGACAGTCCTATGTCTGATGTAGAAATCACAAATCTCATCTTGGCACTATACCTCACTCAGCAAATAATTAACCCATATTGTTTTCCAAGAAAATCAGTGCTTGTGCACAGTCACTTCCAAAAATTTGTTGCACGTGTAGCATATATTTTAAAACTACCAGAGTGATTTGTTTCATCTTTGCACTGAAAGCCAGAATACTCAAAAACAGATTGGGTTAAAAGTGGTTTGCAAGATGAATTTCAAAGCATGTCTGCCCAGTTCCCCATAGTCGTCTGATCTATGCTGTCCTGGTTTGAGCCAGGATGAAGCCAATTTTTCTTTTTACTGATTTTTTTTTCCTTCAGTAAGCTTTCTTGTAACTAGCAACAGTGTGTTCTGCTAGGCTGATAAGACAGTGGAATGTTTTTCTAACTACTGAGGCTTCAAGGCTGCACCTGCACTCTGCCAGCTCAGACACTATGGGGAGATCTGTGACCCCCCCGTAGGAGGCTGAGTTAGATGGACAGCAAAATTGGCCAAAGATATTCCATTCCATATATCTACATAAGCTCAAAGGAAGGTCAGAGATCACAGAAGACAACTTCTTTCCTTCTTCTTCTCCCCTTCTCTTCCATCCATGGCTGGCGTCCGGGGAGGACTCTGTTCATCCATCACCGTCGACCCTTAGGCTCGAGATCTCCTGACCCCCATAACTCTCTGCTTTCTCCAGCAGCAGCTCCGGGATTCCTCGGGACTCTTCCCAGTTCAGGGAAGTGCTGTGGGAGTTGCTGGGGTGGGGGGAGGCGAGAGGCTTTTTGCCCATTCCTGAATATATTTGTATATAATTGTATATATTTTCTTGTATCATTCATTAGTGTTTTAATTAAAGCTGTGTAGTTTAGTTTTCAATCCAGCCAAGTCTCTCTCTTTTTCTCTCTCTCCTTCCCTACCTGGGTTGGGGGGAGGGGGGATCGAGAGCATTGTTGTCGGACCTGAGTCAAACTGTGACATATGCCTTCTTCAGTCTCAATCTGTTGAACTCAGCATCAGTATAAATAACATTCTCAACCTATATATTTTCTTCATTTATTTACTTTCTTTGGCACTGCTGAGTGTTGGCTATGAGCCACCTATTATAATCTCACTGTGCTCAGAACAAAACTGGTGAAATTGTTTCATTATTGCATTCCCTGAAGCAGTTGATTTTGCTTCTACAAAGTTAATTATATTAACACTGTGCTATGAAAGATACTGGATGAACAGTGCAGGAAAAAACACATCCCTGTTTTCACCAATACATGCCTTAGGTTGTCACCTCTCTTCCTCCCTATATCAGGAAACATTATTATGTTTCTTAGAAAAAGTTTAAGGGGTGTAGCATAGCATATGGGATTTTCCCCATATTCTATAAGCAGTTAAATCAGACTACAAAATGGTTTCCAAAATAAAGGTGTTTCATACTGCAAGCTAATACCAGTGGGATTAATAACTCTGCTGTAAATATGTCAAAGGCCTAGGTTTCTTCAGACTTCTACTCAGCAGCTCTCATTCCACAACTGTGTAGACAGACATCTCTTCTGTTTATTTCCCATAAGGGGATTGTTGTTGTTTTTTCCCATAGGAAAGGCATAAGTTTCAGATGAAACTGTGAAAGCCTTCTGCAAATTTTCTCTGGATCTTGACATGAAGAATAAGAACAGAGAATGAAGCCAGATTAGTAACATTCAAAAATAAAATGAGAAAGCCTCCTCCATATTTGTGGAGAAAATTCCCTTTGCTCAGTATTCTGTCCACTCTATGCCTTTAAGCATCACAGTCATTTTTCAGGCTGATATGCTACAGGTCAAATGCACGAAACAGTGAGATAGGTCTGATATTTGGCTGACATTATTCTAGTGGGAATAATGAGAAAGTAGAGAAGAGTAAGGCTAGTAAAGTGACAGTACTTTTTTTTGGGGGGGTTGCTTTGTTGTTGTTTTGGTTTGTTGGTTTTGTGGGGGTTTTTTTAGGGGAAAAAAAAAAATAAAAAATAAAAAAAAAAGCTAAATCTCAGGAATTCTGAACCAGGGACGTCCCTTTTCTCGCCTGTGAGCTAAAATACAGTATTTTCTGTTTAATAGTGCCCTCTAGCGAAAGTAAAAGAATTTTCAAACCGGCAAGGTTAACGTTTCTCAACAGGTTAAAAGTTAGGTAGAAGACTATCTTGAAGCTATTTGAGTCGGCATATTACTGATTTTATTGCCACCAAGGGACTTCAGTGTCAATGTCTGCCTCTGCTAGGCTGCAGCTAAAAAGCAGCCGTATTGTGCCAGTTGCTCCTGTAATCATTGCTGAAAATTGTAATTTGAGTCTGTGGCATAGCATTGTAAGGCAGGTTCACCTGAATGGGATTAAAGAAGCATCCTGTAACTGCATACACTTGTTGAAATCTAAGACTACAATTTCTACCATGGTAACACAGTGCTTCTGATTCTGTCAGAGAAGGTAAGAATTGATAGAGCGTTGTAACCTAAACTCTTGCATCTTTTCTCAGGCAGCCTTTAGGCCTACAGAAAGGTGGGCATCTTCTATGCTCCATGGTCAATATTATAATTTAAAATAAACACAGTTAACTAAGAAGTCTAAAGTAATCCTATGAAATCAACTATATTAATAATTTTACAATGTAGCTGTAACATCTAACTTTTTTTTAATATTGTTATTTTTTTAACTGCCATGAGAGAAATAAGCTGAAACACCAAAAAGTAACACAGATTATCATGTGGAGTTTGTTTATATATAGCTGAAAATGTAACTAATCTTGCTTTGCTGAAGCCTATATTGCTAAGTCTGGTCATCGCTTTTTGTCTTATGTTGCATCCTTTTATGCCTATAATTCAAGTACATGGAATAAATAGTAAATATAAGTGAAACACAAAACTCACCTTAAAGCAGCTGTTTTCTAGATGGTTTTATAAATAACAGAGGAGACTGTATGAATTCAAGTGAATTAAAATGTGAGCCCTATGTAAATTCCCTCCTTCCTGATACTTGGGGCTGCTCTGAGAGACACATTCTTAATTCACTTAATTCACTTTCAGCTGTGGCATGGGGAAAAAAAAAAAAATTATTCTGAAGTTTTAAAGACATTTTAAAGATTCTTAACACTAAAACAGTAAGAGATAATTCCCATTTCTCCCTCTTTTAACTAACCCAATTACTCAGTTTCAGGTCTGCTGAAAAACTGTGGGAAAACAGTAGAAATGTCACTAAAACTATTATAAAAACTCAGTGTTCTTTGACAAGGGCATCCTGGCCACACTTCACCACTCAGCAGACAGACAGAAAACAGACATCAGCAGGGTGCCTGCTGCAGAGCTTCAAGGTGGTGACATCAGCTCCTTGCCAGTTTCTCCACTCAGGGATAGCTGCATCCTGACTGCAGTACCACTGATGGCAGAACTCACCTACTTTGGACCTGCTCCTACCTGGGGACTCAAAATGACAATGCAAACACATGCTGAGTCCCATTTGGCACACAGCTGGGGCCAGCTGGAAAAATCTGCCTCAAGCACTTACAAGCCCAGTTGCAGCAAATCATACACAAAGCATCTCCAGCTGAATCAAATCTCTGTTGGAGAGCTCTGCCAGTGATCCTTCTACAGGCTCATCACCCCGTGGAATTCGCTAGTTTTCCGCAAGTACCCACACCAATGTGCAAGAACCCATTTCTGTCTCCTCGGCATTACCAATGCATACCGACAACTGAAACCAGTTTTGACAATGAGAAATACCTAGAGATGACAAGAAGTCAGCTGGGGGGAGGCAGGGATTTTCTTAACGCCGTCATCATGGGGTCAAGTTGTGCCAGGGGAGCACAACCTGACACGGGTTCCTGGATATTAGAAACACTTCTTCACAGAAGGAGTGGTGAAGCTTTGGAACAGGCTGCCTAGAGAGACAGTGGAGGCAGCGTCCTCGGAGGTGCTCAAACAACGGGTGGACGTGGTGCTTCGGAAGATGGTTTAGTGGTCAGGGGCTGGAAGGTGGATGGTTGGACTCGATGACCTTGAAGGTCTTTACCAACCTTGATGATCCTACGGTTCTACGATGCTGTGATCATTTCCACCCTGCATGCTTTGGACCTGAACTGCCTCAAACTTGTGCAGAGGCTTTTTGTTTTCCCCACCTTTTGCCTCAGCTTTCCACGTTGTGGGGAAATAAAACGGGTGGTTAGCTGTTGGTTTGTAGAAAAGAACAAAAGTCAGCGCTGTATAAAAAAACCACCCGAGTTTTAACTTGGCACTCATCACCTCCCCACCACAGCGAGCAGGTGCTGTTTTCTTTCACAGCCTCCTGCTCAGAGGCAGAAGAGGAAATGCTCTGGTTTGGCGTCATGTGCTGTCAAGCAGCCTGAAAGCTCCTCCGCCCGAAAGAGCCGCCGCGCTCCCACCCCGGGCCCGGGCCC
>NW_009951946.1:999356-1019914 GCF_000747805.2 Chaetura pelagica | reverse complement strand
TTGGAGAAGAGCTTCCCTGTCATCCAGTCAAGCACCGGCGGGGCGCCTTTCCTCCGCGGTGCAGCCGCCCTCATCTCCAGAGGCGGCTCTGACGCTGTTGCAGCCCCCCACACCTTTCCTCGTTTCCCTGCCTTTTTTATTGTCCCGCCCCTCCCCTGCCGGCGGTCAGGACGTGCAGGAGGACGATGGGCAGCGAATGAGGCGGAGAGCTGTGGGGGTAACAGGGACAGCTGGGGTGTCCGTGGGGCCGTGTGCGAGGGGGGTGTGACCGCGGGGCAGGGACCGTCAGTCCCACAGGAAAGCTGCGAGAGGAGAGACAAGGGAGGAGCCCGACTGTCAGTCCTCTTCTGTGCCTTGTTTCCTTCCATAGATTAAATCCAACGCTTCATCAGTCTGAATCTGAAACCATTCTAAACACCCAAACTTCATCTTTACCATCCTAATCCCCAAACGCTGATCTAGAGATAATTTCCTGCCGGAATGCTGAGCTGAACTTCCAAGCCCTCAGTTCAGCCCCCCGCAGCTCCCCCATGCATTTCCCATCACAGCCCAGCCTACCTGGGGCAGCTTCTCTTTCTTTGGCCGACTTCTTCACAGCATTGCACAAAGGCTAGGAACACAATATTGACAAAGTATTCTCTAAACCAAAACTACTTTCAGTTTTCCAGGGCTGTCTTTAAAGATTCACAGGCTCGTGTACCTTTTAGCTGATCTCTTCATTTCTGCAAGTCAAAGTTACGGTCTCTTCTCTGCCTCTTATTTTATGTGTATCATCTTACACTTGTCTACAGCCAACTTCCTCTGCTCGAAGCAGTCATTTAATAAACCTCGGCCTTTAATTCCATTTTGCTGTGTGTTTATCATACCTGAGGTGGACTGATCCTATGGGGTAATTCTAAGTCTCTTAAGTCTCTGTCCCTTCATCACTTCAACATTGTTCTCAAGTAATACAGGGCCTAGAGTTGAACTAGCCCTGCCCACGTCGTGCTGAGATTTTGGGTTTTTTTCCAACAGCCCTGTTTTCAGCAACAGACAGGAGACAATGGAAGAATAGCTAAAAAGATATGGAACTGAAGTTAGAAAATTAAATTCACCATTTGGTATTGACATGTTATGTATATCCAATGGATTCACTAAATTCCCAAACAGCCTGTTGATGCTGTGTGCATCACAGTACCTGTTTTTATCCCACATTCCACTTTGCCACACGTGTTTCATACAGACAGGCTGAATTTTACCATAATTCATCCAACTTCTTCTATTTATGCGCTAACCATAGCCTCCCATGCAGACAAGGCTCAAATGAATAACAGAATAGATGAAGTCAGAGGATCTGGAAGAAGTCAAGTAGAAGTCTCCTTCATCCCCAAGAAGGAAATCCAGCAACTGCCACACACAGCAGATTGTTAACAGCGTGATGTCTCACTGCTCTGCCAGGTAGACTTGGGCTTAGCAGCACATGCAGAAGGAGATATCTTTCCTTATTCCACCCATCTGCATCCACCGAATACAAGTGAACACTAGATACTCGTTCTTGCTTGTTATTTACTTTGCATTAATAAAGCTGGCTCCATACAGTGTAAAGATGCTATTCAGAACGTCTAGGCTTTTCTGCTGTTTCCATTTGAAATGTAGTTACACAATAAAGGATTCAAGATTAATCTGCTTGAAATGCTAGAGAAGTTAAGTGACAGGAAGCTGGGAACAATGATTTAGAAATGGCAGCTCAATTATGCAGCTCGGAGAAAAACAAACAGAGACTGAAATTGAAACTGAAATGCTTGTAATTCATCCTATTTTGAACAAAAATGTGGATAACATTCACTTACTGGTGAACAGCCAGACTCAGCTGCAAATAGTGCTGTCTAATGAGCAGCCGGAAGGCAGTTAACAAAGGAGATGAGTACAGACTCACTGTGCTGCAGAGACTTTGAGACAGTTGCAGGTGGGAGACAGTAAAGGAAGAACATTCTCTTTGAGAGGTTCTCTGCGTAGCTTTGGCCTAATGAGCAAGTCCAAAAGCTCCCGTGAATTAGGGGTTAACTGAGTCTTTCTTTCTGTTTGTACAGGAAAGAGGCCAACAGAGCCTCCACGGACCATGAATCGTCATGATGAATGACTGTGTCAGATTAGCTCCCTCAGCACACTTCAGAGGATTAAAGTGAGCTCATAGGGTGTTTTCTGAGTTCATTTGCCCAGCCTTCAAGGATAAGCATGAACCAGCATTGACGTCTTGAGCTTTGCCAAGGCTGCCTTCAAGACCAAACCCATTGGACAGAGCATCCAAGAGATTTCCCCTCCAACCAGGAAATTATTGCAACAATTGAGGTGGAAAAGAGATGATTTGGTGAGTTTCCCTAACAGGGCAGGAATATGTGAAGCCCCAACAGCCCTCCTTTCTTTTAAGGCTAATGGTATGCTATTCTGGGCTGCATGAGTAGAATAATTACCAGCAGGTCAAGGGAGATAATATATGCCATCAGCACTGGTACTGCCAGTGATGGAGTGATGTACCCATGTCTGGACTCCCCAGTGAAAAAGAAGTATGGACATACTGGAAAGAGTCCAGCAAAGCACCACTGAGATGATAAGAGATGGGAGCATCCTTTCCTATGAGAACAGGCTGAGAGAGCTGGGACTGATCAGTCTGGAGAAGGCACAGGGGGATGTCATCAACTTATTCAAGTACCTTACAGGAGGGTGCATGCAGGATGGAGCCAGAATTTTTTCAGTGGTGCACAGAGGAAACAGGCACAAATTGAAGCACAGGAGGTTCCCTCTGAACATCAGGAAACACTTTTGTGCTCTGAGGGTGACTGAGCCCTGGCACAGGACACCCATGGAGGTTGTGGAGTCTCCTTTCTCAGAGGTATTCAAAAGCTGCCTGGACATGGTTCTGGGCAACCAGCTGCAGGTGACCCTGCTTGAGCAGGGTGTTTGGACCAGATGACCTCCAGAGGTGCCTTCCAACCTTAACCAGTCTGTGATTCTGTGAAGGACTGTGTTAACCTGTGCCTCATGAGCGAATTCAGTGGCCTGTTTCTCCATTGCCTTTATAATTCTTGTAAATTACTGAAGCAGTATCAAGACCATGCATGCACACACCCACACATAGAAAAACCACAACAACCACCTAATTTCAATTCTGTAGCGTTTTACATCGGCTCTTTCTGATGTAAATCACTAGGCCACAATATTCTAAATTTTGCATATTTTATCCCATTTACGAACAAGTCAGCTACCTTCTCCCCAAGAGAAGTTTACCTGTGTAAATGTTAGGTAGGAAGATATTTTCCCCTTCATTCAAGGTAGCCTGAAATAGCAGTGGCATTTGAACACACCAAATGACAGCACCTCAGAGCATGGAGAAGTGGTACCTCAGTGGTTTCATTTAAGGAGCTGCCTGCAAACAGAAGCATAGCAATGAATAGCCGAGGTTTCTAATATATCTTATTACCTTGGCACAACAGCAAATATAGGTGTTCCTCATTTTACAGATGGAGAAACTGAAGCACAGAAAAACCCATTAGTGATGTGTGATCAGTGAGTCAGAGTAAAGAAAAGAGAAGGAAGAAAAATCTGTATGGCTGAAAAGAGTGAGAAAACAAAGAGCTGTGAGAAGTTCAGCTGACAGGCTTATAGTGATCTTAATGTGTACTTACCCATTTAAGTGCACAGAAATGGCACACTTAGAACTGAAAAGTTTGATACATGTATTTTTAACTGACTATATACCAGTTATTCTGTTTCCCTTGAGTCACTCCTAAATTACTCCAGATATAAGGAACAAAAAGAAGAAAAAATAGCTCCAAAACACAAAAGATAAGTATCTCGATACAGTATAGCATCTACAAAAAGAGATTTGCATGGTTCTCAGGTAAATTCACTTGACAGCGGTCCTAACTTTTGTCCTAGTCTTTTGTGTTCCTTCCTGTGTAAAGTAACTTGCTATAACTGCAATCAGATTTTAACCCTGGGAGTTCTACGTGTGCTCCAGCAGTAACAGATCTAAGATGTCGATTAATATTATCTTGCTGCACTTCAGATAAAGTGTGCAAACTCACTATTGGATCAGAATTCTCCATCTGTAGGTACTGGTAGCAGTATCTAGCCATCATGAGCCGTAGAAAGTCAAAGTGACTTGTACCATACTCAACAGGAAAAAAAAGCATGAACCAGGAGGCCAAGAGCAAAGAAGAAACTGAAGTGATACCTCTTGGAGTTGGCTTTTTTTAAAATGAGGACAGTGTAGAGCTTATGACACAAAAACACAGGAAAGTAATTAAAGTATTTTTGCACATATATAAGATAGATTTTTGATCTAAGAAAAAGTGGTTAGGAGACAGACACAATCAGTAAAGCTGTATGAAAAATAGTGTTCCCCTCCTGTGAAAATGTGTAAAATTTTGCATTTTCCCTTGTTAAATTGCAATATTAAAAATCTCAAAAGTATTCATAAATTACACACATGCAAAAAAAACCCTGGCTAGACAGAGAGGTCACACTAAATCTTTTCTATTTCAAGCACTTTGAATGTCATGTTTTTAGAAACGGTTTCATTTTCTAAAGGAAAAATTAGTTGGCAAAAAATAAATTGAAAGTTTATTTTTCAGAATGCTAAAGCAAAATGTCAAAATTCACATTAAAAAATTTTACTAGGTCTTCCCCATGAAGAGGCTTCTTCTGACAAGAAACAGGCAAGAAAAGCAGCCACTGAATATTCTGAGGCAGCCATAGTAATCTAATAACCTTTACCACAACTCAGACCCTATAGTACAAAGCTGTTTTGAAACAGTAGAGATATCTTTTTTCCATGAGTGCTCTCTCCCTTTTAACTTTTATATTATATAGTAGGTGACCTGAAGACATTCATGGACATTCATGCACATGAAAGAGCGGAATAAAGAAACAGAACTTACTCTTCTTCCAAATTTTGCATCAATGAAACAATGTCTAATAAACAGCCATTGTTACTCTGATAACAAGTACAACTCGGAATGCTGTAGACTACTGATTATGGTCACAGGAAAAGCTGAAACCGAAGTGTGATCTTAAAAGATCAACTGGCACCATCTAGTACTTGAGAAACACAGAACCTTAAACTGCCAGTTACCTCTGTCTTTGCTATTTTAATGAACAATGAATCCTTGGCATTACCCTAAGGCTTGAATGTATGCCATATGCGAATAATAGTCTTGTAAAACAGTTTCATCAGTGTCATGAGGTCTTCGTTCTGATGTACTCAGAATAAATAGAAGAAAACATTGGACTACTCATTAAATATCTCTAAATTGATCTCGTGCTGTAGTAATGCAATTTTAGAAAAGAAACATTTATCTTCATTGAAAGCGTGCACCAGTGAGGAGCAGAAAGTAGCTGAAATGCAATTTACAATAAAAGAATCAAAGTGGCTAATCAGGGTATACATCAACCCTTTAGAGAAATTAATGAAATAACACACAGAGCAATCTAAAAACAAATTTGCAGGTTGATGCATGTAACTGTTAAATTTTAAAGCTATGCAAGAAAGATGGGGAACTGTAATCAAAATTGCATTTGCAATTCAAACTCCAGTTACAAACTATAGCCCAGCTGTCCACAAGAGTCAGGAAGGATTTCATTTTACATTGTCTGGTTTTATGCAGAGGATAGAATATCATGAAGTGTGACCTTTCATGCGATCATTAGAAATGGCCAACAATTTGACAGACTGGTTCTTCTGATCCTTATGAGCCACAGGCAGTCTGAGAATGTAGTAGCAAGATGGCAATGCGAACCCAGCAGAATAGGGAATAAATTACTCAGGATGACAAATGGAATAAAACATCTCATCTATATCTTGCCTATTTATGGTCTAAAGCTTTATTGGTGATTCATTTCACTTGTAACTTCCTTAGCATTTCCAACCCTCGATAGGATCATATGAAAAAAAAGAAACACTATTTAGATGTTTTAGTCCAGAGTCCTTCAGTTGTGGTGTATGACATAACAAGCATTTGCTGAAGGCAGCCACAGATCTACCTGTTCTGTACAACATGTCATGAGCTGAAGGCAGTAGCAGAGGGTCAAAAGTCAGCTGCAGCATGTCATCAGAAGAGGCATGCACTTTCATATTGAATTCCCATGTTGCCTTAGGATGTAACACCCTCCTGTTACCCAGGAAAATGTAAATCATATTCAACAATCCCTGACCTTCTCACCTGAGGGGAACTTCCTGCTGCCTTCAGATCTAGTGATTAATTTAATCCTGACTCCGTAAATGCAGTAGATCAACAAGAGACTTCCCAGCATCCTGCCTTGTAGCCACATCAGAAAGCTGATTTAGGTTTCCAGGGGAAGGAGGGGAACCATCTCTGTGCCCTGTCAGCAAGTGCCCTGGCATTCTGGATCGCTGTGGTATGAGTGGAATGCAAACAAACAGCAATGCTGCGTCTTTCCAGAACATCTGAAAAATCCACTTCACCTGCTGCATCCTATAATTACATTAGCCTCTTTTGCAGCTACCTCATAATGGTGAGTCAGTGCTATTATATACTCACTTGAGACATTCAGGTGTCTTTTTGCCATCTCTTACAATCTTTAGTTTACTGCAGAATTTCCCACTGTAATTCCCCCAGAGCATGGCTTTGAACATTGCACTGTCCCATTTCTATCCCTCTTCGCAACATGCTATCTCTATTTTTATTATTCCAGTGGAGAAGGATATATGTTTCTTTCTCACTACTGGTGGAGCCATCCTTTAACTGGCAAGAGCAATCAGTTTTAATCTCTGTGACATTAACTGGTACAGACCTGCCCCTTACTGCAGGGAGGCTAGTGTACCCTAGCACTTTAATTCATTCAAACCATTAGCCCTCTGCACAAAATAAAACAGTGGTGACTGGAGAGAAACCACAGGGAAGTGAAAAGAAGTGAGAAACAATATGTCTATAGCAGCAGCCGGATTAGTTATTTTTCTTAATATTATTACTTCACATCTATTCCTCATTACATTTCCCAAAGCTAAAAAGGCAGCACATTTCAGCTGTGCTTGGAGGGGTTAATATCAGACAAAATGTACTAATTTTCTTTCACAGCATGGAGTATTGCCATCTTGTGGCTGTTTTACCTATACTGTGCTGAAAATGTGAACAAGATAAATGCGCTTTTTTTTCTTTTTTCTTTTTATTTTTTTTCATCTGTATTAAGCATAACCATTTAAGAAATATGAAAGGGATCAATCACAAGTGGATTATTGTTTATCTGAGCTTTTCTGAAACTTCAATCTGACTTAGTACCATTCCATCAAACTTTCTCCTTTATGCGTGCAGGCTGTTTTTCTGAACTGTAACCTGTATGTTGATTGCTTCACAGATATCATTATATCTTTTTTTTTTTTTTTTTTACATATAGCAAAATGCAACTGAGTGACATCTTTTCCTACAGGATCATATTTTTGCTTTTTAATGTACTTCATTCTGAAAAGAAAAATTCCTCTAACCAGAATGTGTAAACTGTGTAAAAAGTAAATTTAGCAGGAACTTTGATGTGACTAAAGAATAAAATAATGAGCTAAAAAAAGCACCAAGAATATGTGAAGATAAAAGCTACATTGCACCAGAAACATCTTAGTTATATGGTTATATGTCCTGATCAATAGAACACATTTTTTCTTGGACATATCTGCAGAATACACACACAGAGTAAATGTTTGCACAGAAAATTAATTACAGTGATGTGTTCTTTGGATTATCATTAACACTACTTAGT
Organism: Chaetura pelagica; assembly: GCF_000747805.2. Lineage (NCBI taxonomy): Eukaryota > Metazoa > Chordata > Aves > Apodiformes > Apodidae > Chaetura > Chaetura pelagica. Next base: position 1,012,165 of record NW_009951946.1, on the reverse strand, counting down.
CCCCTATAGTATCATCCATATAGAATTAAATTTATTTGAGATCATCTTATTTCAGGAAGGGATCTCTACTGAATAATATATATGAGTCCGAGACATGTTTCCCTGAACATGAGTAGACTTCAGCTGGTACTTTAATGCCTTCCTGGATTAATGCCTATAAAGAGATCTGTGTTGATTATGAAACTGTTCCACTTTAGTGACAGTGAGAAGAATAAATCAGAAAGTGACTTTTAGTGATTTCATCATTGCTTTGATCTTGTCCTCCTTCATAAAGATGTAAATCAGATAAAACAAAATCGAGAAAAATCAGTGGAAGCATGTGAAGTTACATTGGCAAGAGATAAACATAAAAACAAGAAAGTAACTCTCAGTTAGCACCTAACGATCTCCCTTCAAAAATATTCTGGATTTTGAAGCCTTTCACACTCACACTTATGTTGGCTGGATTTGGTTCTTCAATATTTAGAAACCTGAAGTTTCTTCAGTCTGAATAAGTCATTGCTGTTGCCCAGGGCAAGTACTGGCAATGGGATATACTCTGTTACTTTGTGCTTGGATTATAAGGGGCCAGGAGCAAGCCTTTTGGCTGCTCAGCATTCTTTAGTCCGTAAAAATAAATTAAGGAATTTACCTGATCAAACATCATTGTGTTCACCCTTGCCAGTGAGGGAATAAGGACTAGGACTGAAAAACCCCAGGCTTTTCTGACCTTGCCAATGTCAAATGGAAGCTGTTTTTAGCTTATTTGTGACACTCTCACCTGACCTGCCGCTTCTGAAGATGGCTGAAGCAGCTTCCTGGCAAGCCAGTTGTGTACAATCTCGTACCTTCCATGTTTTTGTGGGGATTTCTGAAAAAAACATCTCCATGGTTGTGGTCAACTGTGTTGCTCCTTCCTTGGCAGGGAAAAGAAGGCCCAGTGTTCACAGGCTTCCAGATGGGAAAGATGAACAGTCCATGTGGCAGAACATGACCCTGGGCATCGACTACTGTTTCCCATTACAAGACATTGGCACCAGTCCGTACTTCCTAGAGCAGCTCTCCAGCAGTCTTGCAGCTGCAGCCCACAAAGCTCATGCTAAGCTAAAAATCATCCTGAAAACACTGCTGATCTTCAGAGGAAGAAGAGGTTAATCACTTCCTTTTTACAGTCCTCTGTCCCTCATTTTGCTTCTATGTAAGATTGGGGTAGGAAAATAATCACAAATTTTGTTTGCTTGGAAATAGAGAAAAACCATGGAACAGTGGCAACTCATGGAACTCATAGCAATTTAAACAGTCCCAGGCTTCCTTCCTCACTCCCTCTTCTCCATCTCTGTTGTGCAATTCAAGTGTTTTTCCCCTGAACTTTAACAGACAACCAATCAGTCTGAAAAATAACCTGGCAAAATGAATAAGCTATTTTCAGTTACACCGAGTCCCTGATGAATTCACTGCTTACCTGCATAAGCAGTAAAGAGAGAGAAGAAGTAACACTGGAACAAGCAGCTGTGGGAAAAGCGCGTGGATAGCAGACAGGACCTGTTTGTACATTGAATTTCAGTTGTAGAGTCCTTCCATTTTCAGAAAGCAATAAGCCTTCAGCAAGCTGTATGTTGGAGAGCTCAGGGTAATTAGACCTGTGTTTGTAGTGCAACTTGGGCAATACAGAGATAAATTTACGAAAAAGAGATTTCAAAAGTGCCTTGACACTTGTCTCCAGTGGCTTTGAGCATCTGTTCTGAAGTGTACCTGTACTGGTGTAACGATTCCCAGGGTACTAACCCTGTTTGTTGCCTGAGCAGAGCAAATCCAGGTCCTTCTGTGCAAAAAAGCACAAGTCCCACAGGATTGCCAGCTTTCCCTAGATAAGCAATTAATTCAGCAGGTAGCAGTAGCAGACTCTGATGTGCCCACGCAGGGGGCTGTGTTATACATAAATCATAAACTAAGCACTGAATTTCATTTTCAGCATGTTAGATGAGGAGGAAAAGTGAAAAAGTTTGCCAGACTGAACTACTCTGCAAACAGAAAGGCTCTGATCTCAGCACGAAGAAGACAAAGGATTGAACTATGCATCCTATGTTTTCAGCTACATCTGAACCAATATGCAAGTTGGATCAGCCATTACAGTTGAGCAGAGTGTGGCTGAGAGCCTGCAGTTATGTTTGGGTTAGCTAAGAGTTGTGTTGGGAGGTATTATGTACTTAAGATCCAAGTACACGATGATGACTCCTGGCACTTCTTAGAAGCTGATAGCCACAGGTAGTGGCAGAGGAACTGGCTGTGATACAGCAGTACTGTCAGCACTGCCATTCTTAATACAGGTTGACTGCAAGTGCCAGAGGTTTATTCTTGTTCAGCTACTGCATTGCTGCTTTATTTTTAGAGCAAATACTCTTCTCTAGATAACTGCAGGTGAGATGTCTCCTGGATTTCTCCAGAAGCTGCAGAAAGCCCAAGTAGAAGAGTCGTGGCACAGGTAGGAATTGTCATCAATGATAGAAGCTAGTATTCAAAGGACAATTTGAATCTGAAGTACATTTCCTTTCAGGATGACTCCTTGGTTAGAGTATGTCTTCATCTGGAGTAACTGATATCTGTTCAGAGAGTGAAACATTGCATAATATACCTGGAAAATATGAATGCACTTTTAAAAAATTAAACCCTTTAGCATTGTTGTTGTTTTGGAGTTTTTTTAACTTAAAACCATATTAAAGGAAAAGAGAGTACTGATTTGATCTGCCAGGTGGTAAAGCAATTCATCCAGGCTGCAATCTCTTCAAGTCCAGCGAGTTTAAGCTCTATTTTAAAGTGTTAATTATTTGCTGTGTGCCTGACAGTCAGGGGGAGACAACCATGGAATGCAACAAAATTATTTTACTTCTTGGGAGGCAGAGGAAAGGGGACAAGGGTTTTAGTAATTACTTCCAAGTTGTTACTAAGTCCTCTTTGATGCATATATGAAGTTAAGCACCTTGGAAATTGCTGTACATATTCTCAGTAGAAGACAGCGTTGAGACTGTCTGGACGAGGGGATCAAGTGCACCCTTAGTAACTTTGTAGATGACACCAAGTTGGGCAGGAGCATAGATCTGCCTGAGGGTAGAAAGGATCTACAGAGGGATGTGAACAAGCTAGATCAATGGGCCAAGGCCTGTTGTATGAGGTTCAACAAGGCCAAGTGCCAGGTCCTGCACTTTGGTCACAACAACCCCCTGCAACGCTGCAGACATGGGGAAGAGTGGCTGGAAAGCTGCCTGGTAGATCTGGGGATGTTGGTCAACAGCCAGCAGGGTGCCCATGTGGCCAAGAAGGCCAAGGCATCTCAGGTTGTATCAGAAACCGTGTAGCCAGCAGGAGTATGGAAGGGGTTGTCCCCCTCTACTTGGCACTGGCGAGCCCACTCCGCCAATCCCGTGTTCAGTTTTTTCACTACAAGAAGGACCTTGAGGTGAGGAGCAAGTCGAGAGAAGGGCAGTGAAGCTGGTGAAGGGTCTGGAGAGCAAGACTTATGAGGAGCATTGGAGGGAGCTGGGGTTGTTTAATCTAGAGACAAGGAGACTGAGGGGAGACCTTATCGCTCTCTGCTTCTACCTAAAAGGAGGTTGTAGCAAGGTGGGTGTCCATCTCTTCTCCCAATTAACAAGTGATAGGACAACAGGAAATAGCTTCAGTTTGTGCCAGGGGATGTTTGCATTGGATATTAGGAAAAATTTCTTCACCGAAAGGGTTGTCAGGCACTGGAACAGGCTGCCCAGGGAAGTGCTGCAGTCTGTATCTCTGGAGGTATTTACAAGACATGTAGATGTGGTGCTTAGTGGTGGACTTGATGTGCTGTGTTAATGATTTGGCTTGATGATCTTACAGGTCCTGTCCAACCTAATTGATTCTATGATTCTACGATTATATTCTTGGGGGAAAAAAAAAAAAAAAAAAAAAGCTGCTGGAAAACAAATAGGAGGATCATAGATTACAGTCTCTACTTTTTCATTAAAATCAAATTAAAAAATGGAAAACATTATTTTGAAATCGTTATTAGCAGAGAGTATCTCTGATAGCAGTACTGTTAAAACCTTAAAGTTTAAAATAACTTAGATTATGGACATTTGTTATGTTGCACTTATATAGCACTTCGTAGAAATACAGAAACTGATTTTAGATGCATTAATTTTAGTATCTGAAGTGCCCTTGCAATGTCAGCACTGAATTCAGAGGAGGGTTTCTGAGCATACTGAAATATTAGTCCATCCATTACAAGAGGAAAATCCTAAAAGCAGCAGGTGATTTTATATATAAAGGTTATTGACTCATGAAGTCAACAACCTGTCAGAAGACAGGCATCCAAGTGTTTGAGGTTTGCTCTGAAGTTTTGGGCTTAAGTCAGAACATAGATCAGCAACTTGATTCTCACGATCAAGTCTGGCAAAGCAACTGTAAAACTGTGTTTCTTCCAATGAAGTTTTCTGATATCCCCAGGAAAATTCTGTACTCAGTGCTAAAGCTATCCTGGTAAAATGGTTGCATCACAGATGCAGATTGGCTTATGGTACCCTGGAAGGCAAGAACTGACAACATGCTAATGCCCACAAGGATATTGCACCAGAACGTTCGTGTGTGTCACTTTCATTCACTTTACATCCATGTTCATCCCACCAGTCTTGCCTAGATGATGGATGGGACTCAGTTCCTATTCTGCTGATGTGACAGCTCTAGTTGCAGTGTAGAAGGAAGGCTCAATAAACACCTGTCACTTTTCTTAGGTTAGGGTTGCAAAAGAAAAGGTGTAAACTTACCACTGAACAAGACAGAAATACAGTTTTAGATGGCCTTGACAGTCATTCACTGTAGCAAAACTCCATTAATCTACCCCAAAAAAACTGCAGAAGAAAAGGGTAGCTTTAAAGTATTTGTCTGCTTCTTGAAATCATGCTTACTGCTGCTGGAATTCCATGTTTATCACATCCCACAGGCTGCCAAGCAGAATCTGCCCTACTTTGAAACAAATTATAAATTAAACTTGTTTTAATCCACTCCTGAAACACTCACCAGAAATCTAAAAGTCCAGGTGGCTAGCTGCATCATCAGGAAGAGAGGTTTTGAAAACTTTGGAGTAGTAATTAATTGAACAGGATCACAGGCATTAGGTATTGCACAAGCACATCCCCTCCTTCCTCTGATGAATGCCAGTGGAAGGAGGGAAGGATGGGAAGGACAGCAACTTTTTATGGAAGCATGCTAATCACTGGAGACTGCAGAAAAGATTCTGAACAGATAAATGGGTTTTTATTAAATACGGGGACACCTTTTTATCTTTTTTTTTTTTCATCTTACTTTTCAACATGGAGTGACCCTGTAGATCCAATCCCAAACCCTACCAAAGGCTGCCATCAGTTCACCAGACTCAGTATGGCAGGGTTTAATTCCCTTCAGAATGTTTCCAATTTTTATCCCTTGAAAATAAAGCAGCCGGTAAGAACAATTTTTGACACCTTGGTAATGTCATGACTATTACTAGTCACACTCAAATGCAGCTGTTTGAAGCCATATGTCCATTTTGGTTTAGCAAAACAAATTGATTTCCTGAATGCAGTAAGGAGAGGTTAAGGTTTAGTTCCAGGTCTGCATACAGGCAAAGAAAAATCCATGGCTGAGTAGACAAAAGCATAAACAAAAGAAGAATTAAAGTGTTTTAATTAACCACATTGTTAAGCTGTCCTGATTATATCATTAAGATGAAAACATCATTTGTGGAATAAGCAGCTCAGTACACAAGTCAGATCTGCTGCCTTTCCACTGCCTCAGTCTTCACAATTCAGAAGAAAAGTTACGACTGAACTCCCTTTGAGTTACCATGGGTCCACATCCTTGGTATCTTATTAAAACCCTGCATTGCTGCCCTCAGATTTCTAGTGTTTCTTATATAAGTTTTCAGCAAACCAGAACTCTACAAAAGGAGTAGGTCTGAGGCTGCTATATTTACTTCAGCCTTTACATGTCCAGAGCTATCCATAGTGACTGTGGGAGGGCAGAGAGAGGAAAGTCCATCTTGCAGTTCTTGGCAACCTATCCTCCAGTTACTCTGCGTTACACCACCAGCAGTCCATGTTGTTCAGAGCTCTTGGTGCTCAGAGTACAGCCCATTTCAACCACGTCCAGTGTTTTTAGATACGATACTTAAGCAAGGCTACCTTACCCAGAAAATACCTCAAGAAAACCAAGTATCCCTTCCTGCACATGAATGCTGAACTAAAAAGAGCAATAAAGTACACACATTGCCTCAAATCTAACAGGTTTTCCAGGGACAGAAATTTACATCATTATATCTTGGTGGCCTCTTAGGAGCATCTTCTGTCATCCATTATGTCAGGCTTCTACCCAAGGGTGTCAGCAATGGTCCACTAGTCCACTCAGACTTCTTCTTTAGTGGAGACCTCCTCCAAGGTGTATCTCTCTGGCTATTTCTCAGACTCTTTTCAGACATACAAACACACAAATTGCCCCACTGCATGAGGTTAAATGCCAGTTTAGCCCAGAATGTGGATTCAACAGCACTCACTAGCCAAAATTTCAAGAGAGTGTGTAAGAAATGGAAGTACATGGTGATATAACAAGTGTGCAGTGATAAAATAAATGCTGTTTTCCAGCAGTTAGCTTTTCAGAAGCTGATTATTCTATAATTTGTACTGGGCCACAGTGTTTAATACACATAACTGGGCTATCCATTTGGACTTCTTTTGTAAGCAGTGCTGTGATTTAATTTTGAATAGTGCAAAAAAAATTGTTTCTTTGTGGTTTTTTTTTAAAGCCAGTGTTGAGGATTTCATTTTATGTCCCTTGAAACTCAAGGACAAAATATTGCATGTAATCATTCTCTGTTCACCTTCTCTAAACCACTTACAATTATATAGGCTGTTAACATATTACCTTCTCATTCATGTCTTTTCCAGACTGGAGAGCCGAAGTCGATCTTGCTGTTGCATATCTTTGATCACCTTGCAGACCTTCTCTATCTCATCTCTACTTTTCTTATATCTGCCTTGAGGCTACTGAGAAAGAACTGTACACTCATCCAAGCTGTGGGAGCACCATGAATTTATGCAATGACATAAGAACATTTCCTAGCTCTATCCAGTCCATTTCTCAATAATTCCTAATGTTTCATATATTCTTTTGACCTCCCACAAGCATGGAGCTGATGTTTCCAGGAATCTATCCACAGTCACTCCATAGCTACTTCAAAGTCTGTTGGTATGTATGAATTGTTTGACTTATTTTTGTTCCATTTGCATTACATTCCACTTATGAGCATTAATCTTCATTTGCCATTTTATTATTCAGTTACCCAGTACTGTGAGATTCTGTTACAGCTCTTTGCAGTCAGGTTTAGATTAGACTGTTTGGAATAATTTGTTATCAGATGCAATCATCTCAATGCTATTTTTATCCCCTTTTCCAGCTCTTTCCAACTTCATATTTTCCATTCTCTGTCCCTCACATAGATTTCTCTAGAACATGCCCACCACCCCCTTCCTAATCCTTTTCCAGGCTTCCTCCATGAAGACCATGAAAAAAATTCAGGTCTGAATCTCCCATTCAGTTAGCATCTCTACAACAGGCTGTCTGTGTGGGATTCGTTTCATCTAACTTTAAATGGTGACATCTATTTTTGAGCCAAATTTCCTCTATAATCAAATAGAGAGGAAACAGGCAATGCTACAGTGGAAGTGATCCAACACTAATGTAAATGTCTAAAATGCATCAGATGATTCATGTCCTAAAAGTGTTTATTCCTCCTCATTGACTCAAAGGGAGTGGAGCACAGTATCTACGTCAGAGGCAGAGACATCATAAATTAGGTGAGAAGAATCCTTCTTTTCCCCCACAGATCCCACTGGGCTGCAACAGCATAATTTTCCTGGTGAACTGAAAAACCAAGAACCACATTCTTTAAAGACCTTAAACCTGGAGTGAGGAAGGACTGAGCTTAGAAGAAGGCGACAGGTAACATCTTTTGACATTTCCCACATAGGGATAATGCAGTTTCCTTTGCACTCTATGCTGTACAGCAAGAGGCCCAAGCATAGCTGGGATTTGGTCCAGCTGGATGCAGGACATAACTGTGCACAAGCAGTATTTCACATGCTCGGTCCCTCATTCCTGCATTACTCAAGCTCCAGAATACTGTAATGCCACCACAGTTGCTATCAGAAAGTTTTAACAAGACTGGTCTTCCTTTGGAAAGGTTTGTTTGTGCTTGAAATACACCATTTCCTTTCATCATGTCTATGGAATTGGACCTTCCACAGAGAGAACAAGCTTGTAATGGATATACGTACATCAGCTTCTCTTTCCTCTTACTCACCATCCTTTTCACCTCAACTCACCTTTCACAGCAATCTAGAGTCATGCCTGACAGGGAATCATTCACTTACAGCTTTTAGACTGTTCCCTCCCCAAGTTAACAATAAAAGCTACATTTCTAAAAGAGCAGTGTTCTCACAAGAGTCCACTGAAGTAGCTAATATAATCTTGAGACACTTGGCAGCAAAGTTACATCTGAGATCTGTTTTGCAGCCGATAATATATATGGAAAGTGCTGCACTCAGGATGTAAAAAATATTCTAAAAAAGTCTAATTCATTTCCCTGTATGCAATATTCACCACAGTACAAATATCCAGGGAGCAGCTTGTTCTAAAGCCTCAACATGTTACTGCAAATTAATGTGCACTGGTTAGTACCCTTAAGCTATAAGAACTATTCTGAAAACATAGTTTATAAATATACTTTTTCCTCTCTAGAGGAAATATTCAGAAAACACAGCCTAGGAAACTGTGGGTTTTTTCACAAAAAAATAATCTTTTTATCTCCAATTAGTCTTCAAAGCAATTTCCTGACACTAGCTTGGATCAAATACTGTCTAAGATAAGAGTAAAGAAGAAATAAGATATATAAAATATAGTATAGAGAGAGTATTACTGCCTACCTTAGGAGAAGTGATGGTGTATTGGAGATGGGAATAACACAAGCTTTTATTCTGGACCTTTCAAGGGTCCACACTAACCCTCTTCACTACAGTTTCACCTGGAAGACCCACATCCTCTCCAGAAATGGCAAAGGAGTGCAGCTATTCTCCCAAAAGAAAGTCAGAAACAAGAGAGAAGACATCAAAGGAATTTTAAAGAATATTCAGTGGTAAAAAAAAACATAACATCATTAATCTAATTATGTAATTGTTAATCTAGCACTTAAACAACATGTACCTTTTCCTATCTGAATAATGGGAGACTTAGTCATGTCTTTTATTTACACCCAAGAGTTATCAGTGCTATGAGATATCCAAAAAAATCACAGATTGGTTTGGGTTGCAAAGGACCTTAATCAAGTTCAAACCTCCCTGCTGTGGGCAGGGACACCTCCCACTAGACCAGCTTGCTCAGAGCCCCATCCAACCTGGTCTTGGACACTTCCAGGGACGGAGCATCCACAACTTCCCTGGGCAACCTGTTCCAGTGTCTCACCACCCTCACGGTAAAAAATTTCTTCCCAATATTCAATCTCAATCTACCTACAAAGCACTGGAATTCAGTGTACAGCCCTGCCAGATGCCTGATAACTAAACCCACAAGAAACTGACAGGGAGATGGAGGCTAACCTAATATAGTGAGGAATATAAAGAAAAATCAAGTTATTTCAACAAAAAAATTCTTACAGTATGAATATAAGATTCATCTCTGCCCAGTGGTACAATGTGGGTGTCCCCAGCTGAGTGGTCCCTTCAGCCCCTTTTACAGTTAGTGGAGCAAAACCAGATATTTCTGTGGTATAATTCATCTCTTCTTAAATTAGACCCTTAAATTAGGACACAGCTGTGGAAACACCACCTCCAGAATACTGTCTTCTGAGCAGTCTCCCATCCCTGGATCCTACTGCTGATTTTCCCTAAGAATTTTCTAGTTATTCTTGAATGCAAATGATGTGTCTCAAGAGCACTGTAATCTATCTACTCATTCAGAAAATCTTATTGAGCTGTATTCTTGTGTAACTGCTTAGGACCTGCACAAATGTTAATGGAGTACCCTTATCTGAAATTGATTCCTCTGTGATACGGAGCAAAGCGTTCATTGGGCTCCTTCTTCCCCCATCATTATTTTTTATCTTAGGATGTTAACTGACTTGCAGTTGTAAACTTGAATCCTGGCATTTGGCGTATGTTATATACCATATATAGTATATCACATATATATAAAATAAATAATTTCTCTCATTAGATGGCAGTTTCAACAGTATTTGGGTTAGCCCTTATGGTAGATGCCATAAGCCAGAGGGGCCAGCCTGTGTGTTACAAATGGCTTCCCACCAACAGCAAGGCACAGCAATCGGTGGTGATGCTCAACTTTCAGAACCAGGGAAGCTGCTGCAGCAGTGTTGCTGTCCTCTCCCATCAGTCAGCACATACACTGAGCTCAGAAAAAGACGCGTGAGACATCGACCAGATTGCAAGTAGCAGTGGGACCCAGGGGAAAGCCTGGGCTGGATGCAGCTGCAGTCTATGGGGTGCAACTGTCCTGCTTTTGTTGCTACTGTACAGCTCGCCCTCCTGAACATGCTCTGAACCACACTCTGAGCAAGGATGGAGTGCAACTGGAGAGAGAGGCAGGTTTCTGGCTTCCGAGTCCACTGCCATGGTTTAATGCAGCCAATGAAACAAATGACAGATGCTCTCTGTTAACCCACCTTTCTCCCATTATAGGAAAAAAGAGAGGGAATAAGGGACAGAGACTCTTACAGGTTGCACACTAAACTACACATCTCTAATGAGACAGTAGTGATGAAAAGGAAAAATTATTGAATATATGCAAATATATACAAATATACACAAAAGTACTATCGTGCTTTCCCCCTGCCCCCCAATAACACCACATCACCATCGAGGCTGCAGGGCAGGCCCTGGAAAAGTCCTGAAGTCCTTGACAAACAGGAGCTGGGATGCAAGGAATACAGGGATTTAGGAATGCAGGGATCAGGATCAAAGGCAGATAAACAGAGTCCTCCCAGGTTGCAAGCCACAAAAAAAGAAGGAGCAAGCTCCTTGTGGTCTCTCAAATTTGTATTCAGTATGTCGTGTATGGGATGGGATAATTCGTTTGGTTAACTTTGGTCACCTGTTCAGTCCACTTCTCCCCAAAGGAGGGTCTCAGGTGTGACTCCTTACTTCCTTCTGGTTCCGGAGCGTAAGATGTTTTCTTCAGAACCAAGCAGTGGCCTGGTTCTACACACCATTCTCTCACCATAAGTATAAACTTCAAGCATTATCAGTCCTAGAGGCAGATGCTGACTGGAAAATATGCTGTAAATTTCAGCAACTGCAGCTGCTGGAAGAGTCTTAACTGAAAAGTAAAATCAAAAAGAAAATTAGTTCTATTTTGGCTCAAACCGGGACAGACAACCTTGTAAGTCTTGCTGAGAGTGACAAGTGTTTTTCCTGAAAAACAACACTTATTTATGGATGCAGTACATAGTTAACAGTTAATGCACATAAATTCATGACAAAAATAATATTCTATTTTCTTGTGGTGTGAACATGACCCAGGCCAATGCATATTTACATAAGCACAGTGCTTGCAGATCCACCCTTGGCTCCTAATTCAGTATCCTCCCCTTTCACTTATGTAAATAACAAATAAATAAACAAATAAATCAATAAAATTTACAACTTATAACTTTTTTCTCACAGGGGATGTAACTGAAATCTCAATGAAAGGCATATAAAACACATTTTAGGACATTTATTTAGAGCTTTTGGATATTTAACCCATACTGCAAAAGGAAAATTTTTTTCCTAATCACCCAGATGCTGCTTTTCACAGATTGTAACACATTTTACAGAAGTGGCTAAAACTTTTCTTCATTTTTCTCACCAGGGAATACATTCATCTGCTTTTTAGCATTTAATTCCTGAGTGCTCAGAATTAACTACATCAAATGAAATCTTGGAAAAGTTCCCTTTAATTACAACAGGTCCAGATTTCACCACAGGACAAGTTTTCAGAACTGCTGCTGGCTCCTAGCTCTGAGGGAGATCAATGAAAACCTCAAGTGCTCAGAGAAGCAGAAAATCTGAGACTTCACGTAGGAATCTCAGGCTGAGCAAAAGCAGAGGCAACTCAGTTCAGACTCCACTTTTGAAAATTTGCCTGCATGTACAGGAGCTTGTCGCTTTCCATGTCTGTGTCTATGACCTACCTTCTGCGCTACAGAGCCTAACCTATGGGAGTTTTATCGTAGCTATAGCTAGGGTAAAAAGCCAAAAATGGCTTTTTTGTTGATGTGGCTCTTGTAATTTGAGTACCTTGGATTGGATTGCTGAGTGCAACTTCACCCTGTGCAGGCTAGACATAGAGGAAGGGAAAGGACTTTGAGAGAAATCAATAACGTAGTTTAGAGGAGGCATTACGGGGAGCGTCTGTCTGCTTTGGTATCTCCCTCCAGTTTTCCAGTGGGGATAATGAGCTTTGACATCTTGCCAGCTCTGCCATCCTAGAGAAGAGGTCATTGCTAGTTCAACTCAGAGTGCCTCTTGCTAATCCACCACTAACCACAGCACTCTTAGGTAATTATTTCTGTCTGGCATTTCCATCATGAAGAGAATATTCAACTTACCTTGCAATGCAAAAGTTTTCTTACCTGTGCAGCTTTTTGTGATCCCCCAGGAAATTACTCTTGCATTTTCCCCCTATGCATAGGACCAAGAATTAGGAAGTGAATTCGTACCAAAAACCCAAGGAGAGCAAACAAAGACCACAACCTCTGAAAATTAAGCAGGAAT
>NW_009951946.1:980347-998490 GCF_000747805.2 Chaetura pelagica | reverse complement strand
AGGAATGGAAAATGTGTAACAAAGTAATCCCTTTCAAGGAGAGTTGACTGCTGTAAAGATTAAAAATGAGCTAAAATGGATTTATGAAGAGAGATTCGAATTATTCTGAGTATGATGAGTATTGTTATTAGACTTACTGCAAATACATGTTTTTTGTTCTATTTTTACATATTTTGACTGTTACTTATGAAGCATCAGTCTTCTGAGATGGATACTCCTTGGTAAATTGAAAACAGAGTCCATTTAATAAGTACTAGATAAAACAAAATGCTGCATTTTCTGTATCATCTCTTGAAAACGGTTTTCAGTGAGCTTGACAGCAAAATATTATTGATGAAATTAAAAAATAATTAAAAATCAAGTGGTGTGGGTAAAGAACTGAGAGAGAAATTTTTCATTACGTTTTGCAGACAGCAAATTAGGAAGGAAAACAGAAAATCAGGAAGACTTCTTTCTCTCACACCATGTGCAGAACAAAAATCCTCTTGCAGCAGTATTTGAAAAGTGATAGGGAGGAAAAGAATGAAAGCAAATCCTGAAAGAACAAAAAAAGTAAGAAAAACAGGGTCAGGGTTGGGCAGCTAGGCCCATATGTCCAACAAGACTGGAAGATACTACATCATTAGTGATATGCTATTGTGGTAGCCTTATTTTCTCTCCTCTCTGCAGTACTCTTCACCCCTCACATCTCTTGACTTACTCCAACCTCTTACTGGAAATAATCCCAAGCTCTTCACGATCTCTTTGTCCTGATGTGCCATTTTGTCTGTTCCTGATATCCCTGGAAATCCTGGGAGCTGGAAATGCCAGACAGTCCCCCTGCCACTCTAGCAAGATCCATACACCTACCTGCAGCTGCATCTCCCCCGTCGCTCTGTTTTTTCCATTCTTTGCCCCATGCTCAGAAGATCCTGTACCAGATGATGTGCTGCTCAGCTCAGTTACGTTTTTCCTCTTTGCTCATTGTTCCACATTTCTTTCAAGGCCTCAAGAAAATTGCCAGGAAAAAAAAAAATAAATTCTGCTTTCACAGTTTTCCTAAAAATCATTTTCTTCTCTCTGTCCCCTGCTATGCAAGGCCTTTGCTGAGTAACTGGATGTTCTTCTGAAGATGACTTTATGCTTCCTCAGTTCCTGTGTAACTTTGTCAAAATTAGGGCATGCTTCCTCACAAAATCTACTTGTTCTATTCTGGTTTGTTACCCATCCTCCTCCATGCCATTGCAACTGAAGTGAGTTAATTGGGGCAGGGATGCTTACAAAGCTTACAAAGCTCTCCATGACTATAAAAAAATTATTACCCCAGCATTTATTGCTGGGGCAATGTTCGGGGACTCCAGAGAGGCTGGTCACTTCAAGTCCTGTAAGCCCTGCTTCTTAATGTTGTCATTCCACAAAGCTTGTCTTCAAAGGAGAGTTTTTGTGGCTGGATGCCAGAGAATTATGCAATGTCTATAAAATGTGAGGCACAGAATGGATTAGTACTTAGTCTGTGAACTGAAAATTTGGGCAATTTTCATGTACCAGGATAAAAGTGGTTTAAAGAAATTGTGAAGCTGCCACGAACATTCTGTTACCATTTGCTTGTTCTGAGCTAAGGCTGAAATAGCTGTGGCAATGCTCTTGCCTCTCCATCTCTGTGTAGGCAACGGATCATTGCAGGAAACACAAAATTGGGACACAGGATGCTGCAGTGCTCTGAGCCTTCTGCAGCCCACTTTAACCGAGGAAGTTATGCAATTAGTTTAATTCAAAGTGATAATTGACCCAAGTCATTGCTATTTCTAGGATGAAAGGAGGAGAGATGGTTTGGTGCTTACTCTGTCTCAGCCACTTCAGGCTTTCTGGTTATCTTCTTTATATATTTAATTAAGTACATTTGAAGGACAAATCTAGAGGGCAATGAGCTTTTACAACTTGCATGGAAATTAAAAGCAGCTGCACATGTTCCTGAGGTTTTGAAATAAATATATTAATCCCATTAAAAATACATTAGATGACCATTAAAGTTCTAAAACATGACAATAAAAGCAAATACATTTCTAATTAGGGCTGCCTCTCACTCATCAGACACAGGCTGGCGTCTCCTTCACTACTCGATCAATGCTTTTCTCTTATTTTATATTTTCTTAATTTTTCCTTCATGTTTTATGTTCAGAGTTGTGGATGAAAAGTGCTATAAATAAGCAAGCTGCTATTACTGCTGATCACAGCCTATCGCCTGAAAGTTTTGTTTTCCTTGCTGTCAGGCTGATTTGAAAGGAATTGCTTACAGGAGTGAGGAGCGTTGGTTCTCATCCTAGCAAATTTCTCTAGAATAAATATAGGGATTTGAGCCAGAGATTTCATCCTGTCTGTTGATGAGCTTGCAGATACAACACTATCTTTTGTCAAAGGCACAGAGTTGTGATGGTGCCAGATGACAGGACAAAGCCCAGTGGTACATAAATGATGACTTTGGGAGACAAGGCTTTTATTTATATTGAATTGTAGATTATAAAAATATTGGCAGTTCACACCTGAGTATACACTCCATTTATGTGACTTGAATTACAGTAAAATGTGTCATATCAAGGGAATTAAAAGCTGATTATTAGATTGATAGGGGCACACAAATTAGATAAACAGCTTATTTTAATGAGCACAAGGATCCATCATCTTGCAGACCTAGAGAAAGTATTTAAAAGCAGTGTTGGTATTATGAGTATTTCCATATAGTGATAAATAAGGCTGCAATAATAGCAGTTACACAAACTAACATATCTCTTCAGACTGATAGGATAAACTTGTTTGAACAAGCATATGTTCTAACACAGTCATAACCATGGAGCATGGAATGTGAGACAAGCTTGTAGGACGGAGATGAGATCTTGGAAAGCATGGACACTAAAAATATTGCAGAGGTCCCAATATATAATCAGCTAAATATGTGTTTTCTTGGATCATCAAATAGGAACAAGTATTACAATAGCTAAGAGAGTGAATATAATCAGTATTTAAGGTAAAGAAAATTTCAAAGTCTTGTATCTGCGCATCGAGGAGACACTGACAGATGACATAGAACTTAAACAAAAGATTCAAGATGCAGAAAAATTTATATTTTTGTCTCTCTGAGTCAAAGTTATATGTTCCAGTTTTGCTTGTTCTGAATGGATTAAAAAGTGTCAGCAAGGAAGTGGAGACTGAAGGAAAGCGTTGCACTATAGGATTCTCTGATTTCCCATCACAGGCTTTTCAGTAGTGTGCTTCCTGTGAAAACAGTGATGCAGGAGCATAGCCAGGAGGGCAGATCATTCAGAAGTGGTTTCAGACTGCATGAATTTTTGTTAGCATTTAGTCAGTATTTTAGTCAGCTACCACAGTGCCTGCACATGAATTATCACCTCCTTGACTAAAGAATGAGAAGGCATCAAAACTACCACAGTTGGGCAGCTCTTGGTAAAAAGCATCATTGCACCAAGTGGAGAAGGAGGACATGAAGCTGCCTTCACAACAGCATCCCTCCATCCTTCCCTCCCTGCACTGAAAGGCTGCCAACAGAAACAAAGCAGAGGGTTGGCTTTCAAATCATACATCACGGACAAAGGTGTTAGGGAGAGAAGGAGGGAGGAAGAATAGAGAAATGAAATCATGAAGGCTGCTAAATGGCAGGAATAAGAGGAAAGAAAATGAGAAACAGGCTTAGCCAAAAAATTTCAGGAAAGATACCTCATATTATAGAAGAGTTGCACTATTATAGTGTTATTAGTGTAGGAAGAAGAGAAAATGTGCTTACTTAAAAGTGACTCCAGTGGTGTCTATCATACTTTCCTGTCTCCTGCTCCTGTCAGTTCTAATAAGGGTCAGGAAGCAATGAGGGGCTCAGGATCATAGCAAGAGAGCGGATGTTCTTGGCTACCCTCACACTTCCTCTCCTCTCTTGGTCTCAGTTTATTCTTGTATTTCCTCTGAAAGTCTGAGACCTCGACTTGGTGTCTTGTACAGCGTTACACAAGTCACCCATCTGGAAGCAGCCTGTTGTGCAAGCAAGGAGAAGATGCTGCGGCTTTGCAATTTAGATACATGTGAAAAAAGAGCAGCTGGAGGCACTGTGGCTGTGAAATACTGGCTACTTTGATTATTTTTACACACACTTCTCTCTCCATTTCCTTCAAGAGCTATGCAATATTTATGCTCTTATCTACTCTTACACTCTTACAGTTATTCTACAGGAGTGGGTTTAACTCTGTCTTTTATGGAGTTTGATCCTTTTAAAAAAAAAAAATTCCCACTGTCTCCTTTCACAGTAATGAGGTTCTACTTGCAATACATACCAACATGTTTACTGTAATTATATGCATAGCAGTACAAGTAAACCATGGCTGAGAACATGTTTTCTGCTTTTGTTTATTGTGTCTTTTCCGAGTATTTCTTCTGGTCCTCAAATTTCTTCTGGTCCTCAAAATCATTTCCTTTAAGTGAGAGATGTGGTAGTTTCTGCCCTCCTTCCCCACAATCATGACCAGGACACCATTTTCCTTAGCTCATATTCCTTTATCTTCTGGCTTCCCAGCTTTCCTTCTATCCTAAACCAAGCTCCATGTGGAAATTAATAATAATAATAACAATAATAATAATAATCCCTCTAAGTGACTCCCAGTCCAACATTGTTAAGCAAAGTAAAAAATTACCCAACAAAAATAAAGTATCTCTTTTGTTGTAACCCCTTCTGCTTGTTTCATTTACAAAACACTTGAGGAAAGTCAAAGTGTCTGTAGAGGCTGCAAAGGAGATTTTCTTCTGGAAGAAGGTGCCTCTATTTTTCCACCTCCTGCAGTCAGCAGCCCCAAAGGAAAGTTAAGAAGCAAAGGCAGAGGCAATGACTGGGAGAGAAGCCAGTGCTGGGGAGGTGAACTGGATTGATTCTCACAACCCACATGAAGAGGTTACCTACACTCCTCATGCAAGTACTTGAGGTTCAGTTTCTCAAACTGTGAGTTATACATTCTTGGAAATAGCTTTAGCATCTCGGATTGCCAAAGCCCCTGCCATTAATTTGATCTGAATGTCTACACAGTGAGATTGGCATTTCTGGTTTTGCAATTAAATCAGTCATATATGTGGCACAGAGCTTTGGAGAAACTTTTCCAAATGATGGTTACCCAAGGCAGCTGCCTGTCAGGGAGAAGATACAATCCCAGGAGAATTTGAAATCCCAACAAGTTGAGGATTCAGTTGGTGTTCTTCTGGCTTCTTAGCATGTTTCAAAAGTTGACTACTTTTAAAAAAAGGAACTGTCTCCTTGACAAACCACTACTGTGGTCACAACATAGTAGTCAAGGTAAGACACAGATACTATCAAGATTATAAAATACAAAAAAACATTCACAGGAAGAGTTTGGTTTGGGTAACAATGCATTAATCAGTAACAGAAATAGGTCTTGATGAATCATTTATCAAATTAAAGAAAAATCAAAATATTTGGAATTTAGAATATTTCTTTCTCACTATTAGGAGCACCTCTGCTATGAAGACAGGCTGAGAGTTGGGGCTGTTCAGCCAAGAGAAGAAAAGGCTCTGGGGAGACCTTATAGAGGCCTTCCCAGTACCTGAAGGGGCTACAGGAAAGCTGGGGAGGGGTTTTTCACCAGCAAAGAAAGTGATAGGACAAGGGGTAATGGTTTTAAACTGAGAGAGGGGAGATTTAGGTTAGGTATTAGGAAGAAATTCTTCACTACAAGGGTGGTGAGGAACTGGAATGGGTTGCCCAGGGAGGTTGTTGATGCCCCATCCCTGGAGGTTTTTAAGGCCAGGTTGGATGAGGTTTTGTGAAACCTGATCTAGTAGTAGGGGTCCCTGCTCATGGCAAGGGGGTTGGAACTTTATGATCTTTAAGGTCCCTTCCAACCTTAATGATTCTGTGATTCTAAGTCCCATCAAGACTGCTGAATTTATCCTGCTCTCTGATTGCAGCTGAACAGATGATCAGGGTAACTCAGAATTCTTCCTAGTTGTATTAGCAGGCTATTAAAACCTAAATTTAAGCATCTGACAACTAATTTGATGACAGTTCCCATGGACACTTCCCCTCACTTCAGGAATTTGTTTCTCTTTTGAATGTAACTAAGGCAACGCGTAGTGACCCTGCAGAGCCCGTGCATGTTCTGTCCATAATTCAAAAGCCCATTTGAGAAAATATTTGATCTGAAAAAAGTAATTCCTGTGTATTCTGGGAGAAACATAATTTTTGAGAGGACCAGTATAAATCTTGCCCAGGTCCATCCTGCCCTGAGCCAACCCTTCCCCCTGGTGCTGCAGGGCTGTGTGTGTGTCAGTGACAGTGAGGGGAGCAGCTGTGCCTGTGGGGAGGAGAGGGACCCACATGGGACAATCACAGGGCTCCTGCCCCTGGGGCTCAGTATGAAATAGCTCTTCAGAGAGCCCTTCTCTGCTCTCTCTTCCCATCTCTCCATGTGCTACTGGTGTTCATGCTTTTCTCACCAAACAAGAACATCGTTCACCAAGACATGTCGCCTTCCCTTGACTCTCTGAGTAGGACCAGCTCAGCTGCTCCAAGGCCGTTGTGGACTGTCACCAGGACCCTGTACTTGGGCACCCCCATCTGTTGCTGAGTCCAGTTTGGGAATTCTCTGGTTGGGATGTAATTACCAATTGAGGAGTGTGGATTCCATATTTGTATGTAATTCCCCACCATCATTATTACTATTTGTTATTTAATTAAACCTATTCTAGTTAGGTTTTTTTATTCCAGCCCTTAAGTCTCTCACACTTATTCCTCTTTTTATCTTCCCCAGGAGAGTAGTGGAAGGATAACACCATCTGTCACCTGATTATTGGCTAAAACCATAACAATTGCAAACTACAGTTTGAGGAAGGTGTGTGCCTCTACTCAGAACCACTCAATACAACCTGTTTTCTTTTTCAGCTCAGTACTCTTCCTTTTTACGACCATCTGGTTAATACTTCTCTCCCTCCTTTATAAATGCCCATTTTACCATGAGAATTCCTGATTGACACCAAATATTCCTTGACAAATATCACCCTAATGCTGAATTATTTTATATTCTTCAGTATTGATTTCTTCTTTATTCCTACCCCAGCATAAGCAAAGCCAATTATTTTTATACCAAACCTACACCATCATCAAGACTTGGGAGGCAATCTGTAGTTTTCTGTATTGGCTGGCAGTTGTTTTCCATGGACCTTATCAGTCAGTGTAGGCAGTAACAGTAACTTTGATTCAGTTGCACTGAAAAGTGAGATGTGCTATTCTGTAGGTTCAAAAATATCAATATATTGCCTATTTAGTTTTTACTTCAGATAACAGGTGCAGCACAATTACACTGCGTTTTTCTTAATAGATGCAGTACCTGATCTTCATTAATACTAAAACTCTTTGCAAGCTTCTGTGTGAAATAAAGAACCACCAGTGAGAAGGAAAATGTACTGTATATATAAAAAAAATGTTGGCTGCTCCAGCATGCCAGCAGGTAGCATATTTATTTTGAATCTGGCTTGTTGACCATTCTTCTTTCAGCCATCTCTCCTTTCAAGCTGTTCAAAATATGAAGGCAATAAAAGCAAGTCTCCCGAGACTGAATGCCAGGAAAGATGAAGTGTAGTAAAGGAAAGAGTACAGGAATACATGCATATATGATGTGGTGGCTGCTGTCTTTGGTGAGACGGGCAGAGGTGAAGTGAAAGGGCAGGAGGAGGAATTCAAAAGGCATGAGAAGCAGCGTACCTGAAATAAAAATGCTTCACTGGAATGTATGAGCTGTACAATAGCCCATTCATAGCCCATAGGACTGGTCAGATTTATAAGCATACAGTTTGTAAAACATCTCACAAGTGCTCTCAAATAAGGAAATTATAACTGTAATCAGAGATGCACTATAACAGGTCTCTGATTTCTTACAAGCGTATATTATCTTGACAGTTGACTACACTGAGCAATTTAGGAGCTTAGAGGAGCATGCTTATCCATAAATTAATTCCTAGGCTAATGAGCTCTCCCTTCACTTGATTAATGGTTTTGTTGGAAGTGTAATAATGGAACAACAAAAAAATAAATTAAAATGAGGAGCAAGCCACTGTGTCATTGAGACAGAGATGTCTAGTAACAAACATACTCTGAGCTTGAGAAAGCCACGTAGCAGGATAGCCAGAGAGCATCTTTCAAAATCTATTGCCAAGCATAGGCAACAACAGTATGAGATGACTATTTCCAGGAGATGGAACATATTTTTCAGGTGGTTCATTTGGGCAGGAAAGCTGTGTTGTGTCCTATGCAATGTTAGTAGTTACTAAAGTAATGCACATTTAAATGCATGCCCCCAGGGAATACTGAGAAAAGGAAGCTGGAAGCCACACAAGCTTCTATCATAATGGCATTTTCAATCAAAATGTCACTCTGCTCTTTCAGAGCAGCTATGTTTTTCTTTAATGACCGATAGTGTCTATCTGCAAACGCTTGAGCTATGTCCAGGAATAATTCCTGGTAATCCCCAGTTTACTAAGGAATTTCATTGCTACAACAAGCATTTTTAAGGATATTTGGCAGAAATATTTCTTCTGTATCAGTGTACAATTTCTGTCGGTGTCAGCCTTTTTACATTGTTATACACTGACATGGATTTAAGTTTTGTTTCAAATTAAGACAAAAGTTTTCTTGTCATTTTCTGGGCTTTTATCCATTGACTGAGATAATTTTTTACATGGCTCTTCTACAGTCAGTATCCTCCCAAATACTGGTGTCACAGTATAACAACACATTTGTGCCAAACAACTACTTCTGCCCTTTTGAAGCAGGGAATTTGTCAGTGACCTTCTCCATACAAAGGTTTTTCTTCAAGACAGAAAGAATAAAAACGTTGGAGCTGCAATGAGAGGACACTGGGGCTTAAATTTACAGCCCATGCAGGCACTCAGACTCAGTCATCATAGCTGAGCAAAAGACAGTGATTAAATCCCTCTGGGAACTGTCTACCAGACTCCTGTGCAACGTCACTGGCACCAGTTGTCTTCTGCGCTCTACATAATACTATCAAACATCAGAGAAAATATTGAAAGTGGGAGAAATTGCCAATACCCAGGTTCATGTCAGGAGCCAGCCCACTTCCCACTGCCAGAGCTTCTGCCTGGAGAAAGCTTTCACTCCATACACAGCACAGAGCATTAGTTTCCACTTACTGTATGAAGCTCTCTGTACCCCAGGGTCCAAAAGAAGATTGCAGCAGTATAAACCCTGTACTACATGTTACCAAAAAAACCCTCAGGAAAGCTGTCAGCCCACTGCACCTGCCTCCTGAAAGGAATGTGTACATACATGGCCTCAGTGGGATGGAAAGCTTTGCTCTGGGCAGAAGAGCTGTAAGAGCCCTTGGGATGGCTGAGCACTGACAACTCCCAGCAGCTGCCTTGGAGCTGCAGGAGGGATCATGAAGGTCCAGACAACACAGAGAGAGGCTGTGGGCTGGTGCCATGGAAGGTGGCCAAGGACCACTGAGGTCATGGGTGGAGGAGCGGGCACTGACATCTGGGGAAGACAGAGCTTGAGGCCTCTGGGGCTCCCTAGGGAAAGGAAATGAGGGGATGCACAGGCATCAACAGCATTTCCCTCCAATATTTTTTGATCCATGCTCTCAAATATCAACCTTAATACATAGAAAAAAAAAAGAAAAAAAAAAGAAAAAAAAAACAACAGTTAGGAGAATTTATTTAATCTAGCTCTCACTGTTGTGTTTTTTTGTTGGTTTGGGGGTTGTTCCCAGCAAGATGATTTCACAAGAGGAAAATTGCAACTCCAGAGTAAGAAATGCAAAAAATGTTCCTGAAGCCAAATGAAGTATTTGAGTTCAGTTCAATTACCCAGATAGCTATAACCTCTACTCTTTTTACTGCATGGATTAGGACAGATTGTACAAGTTTCACTGAGTCAGAAGATAATTGAAATATTCAGGTCCTTTGTACTTCTTCAGTTACAAGCGTAATCATCTTGTATCTCGTGTTGTTCTTCTACAAATTGTAATTTCCTGCATAAAAAAAAACCCAACTAATTTTAAACTTTGATCTCCAGGTTGTTCAGATAATCCAGAAAATTACTCAGAATTGCGGTAGAGTGCCCATTATGCTGAAGCACTAATTGCATCTATGTTCACTGATTCCTGTTTTTTAATCTGAAAAAGCAAGCTGCTGTCAGTTACTAGTGCATGGCCAGCTTACAGAACAGCAGTCTTAAAACAAAATACTCTCTCTGTGCAGATTGTGCAGCTGTTGTGCAAGGAAATAGGTTTGACAAATAGCAGATTGGAAGGGGTATGCCAGTAGGGAAAAAAAGGAAAGAGAAAAATAAATCTTATCATCTCTTGCTTAATATTAATTTAGAGCAAGACAAAATACTACAGTAGATGGTAATTATTGTTAATAAAAACAGCAGCAGTTTAAAAAAAACAAAACAAAACAACAAAAAAACACAAAAAACTTAGCAAGCCTTCCATCCCCCAAAGCCCCAAACTTCCAGTAAATAAATGTTTTGCAGTAAACCAAGGGAGGATGAAAATAACCCAGCCAAAATCATATCTTGCTATAATATTTGTGTCGCGATATCACTTTTTCAGCATTACAGTGACCGAATGAGGTTTCACCATGGTCTAATCAAGTCCTTTTGGGGCTTCCTTCCCCCGCCTCCACCACTATACCCAGGAGTGACACCCTATGATCCACCCACTTGGAGCTGGAAAACCAGAGCAACACACCCATTTACCAGATGTGTCATCTCCAGTGGTTCCAAATGGACTCAACCTTCCTGGAGTCTGTGCTCAGTATGACGCTGCACTGACTACAGGGAAGCCTCTTCAGAACATATGATGTATCTGTCCCTGGCAACAGTGCAGAGACAAAAGACTGAAATAATAAAACCTCTGCACTTATTATGCCACCAAACTCCAGATTTTCTCTAAATCTGAATAACTGGGCATTTAAAATTACATTTTAAGATTTACATCCCTCTCCATTTGAAGTTTGGGAGACACAAGCAATGTCATTTTTTCCAGACAGGCTGAACATCTGATCTTTTATTCATGTCAGGATTTCTGGGTTCCCATCTGGATATCATCTGTGGTAAGAACCTGAGTTACTGCATGTGATGAAGTTAATTTGTGTGTATCAACATTGTAGATTACACAGTATATCTTATTCTTCATTAAGCATCAAGTAATTGAATTAGAGCTGGTGCCAAATTTCTGGATACCCAGTAAGAGCTCCAGGAAAACTTAAATCTGCTGTTCCACAATAATCAACAAGTTCGTGACCTCCTAGAAGGTATCTAAAAGGTCACACTTGTCACTTAATATCTATCTTTAAAAGTAGGATTAATAAAGTATTATTATAAGTGGAGATCTCCAGGTTTTTCATATTTATATGTGATAATGTTCTAGGAAAAAAACAAACAAACAAAAAATTTGTTACAGAATCAGTTTTTGACAGAATCAATTTCAAAATCAATCAATCAACAAATAGAATTTGTTACCCTAATGTCCTGCTTAAAGTAATAGATAATCTCATTACTATTTTGTAGTTCTCTTCTTTCCTGGCCCCCTTTGCTCACAGATGTTAATATGGAAAAGGATATTCCTTCCTCTAACACTTTCTGGTTTTTTTGTGGATTATGGAGATATCTCAGGAGTCTTGTACAATTTACTCTGACTTTCTCCTGCAATTTTACATCTTACATAACAGATTATATGGCAGGTTGGTGAGGAGAATCTAGCCAGTGGATTTGGCCTGTACGATAGACTTTTCACCACAAATCTCCAGTATTTTAAGCAGTTGCAACACTTTCAGGTCAGCTGCAGACCTCAATTTAAAAGTAGCATTTATTATCACTGAAATGTGTATGTGAAGATGCATCAGACCTACAGCCTAAGCAAACCAATTAGTTCCAGACATATATATAATCTTTTTTGCTCTGATGCCTTCCGCACATGATTTATAGAAAGATTTTAGCAAAGGCCAAAACCACATATGTAACTTCTAACTCCTAAATTTTCATTGGATCACAGAATCACAGAATGGTTTGGGTTGGAAGGGACCTTAAAGATCATCTGGTTCCAACCCCCCTGCACAAGCAGGGACACCTCCCACTAGATCAGGTTGCTCAAAGCCCTGTCCAACCCCCTTGAACACTTCCAGGGATAGGGCATCCACAGCTTCCCTGAGCAACCTATTCAAGTTGCTCATGACCCTTATTATAAAAAATTTCTTCCTAATATCTAATCTAAATCTACCCTTTTTCAGTTTATGCTGAATTCCTTGATGAGCTTTTGTTCACTAAGAACAGCAACTCCTGCACCTTCAGCAAACTATATGAAGAATTAGTTATTTCATTCCCTGTGATGATTGTTTATCAGAACCTAGATATTTTTTTTAAGTTGGCTGAAGATGTAATCCTGACATGCTAGGGGGATTGTGGTAAGAACCTGAGTTACTGCATGTGATGAAGTTAATTTGTGTGTATCAACATTGTAGATTACACAGTATATCTTATTCTTCATTAAGCATCAAGTAATTGAATTAGAGCTGGTGCCAAATTTCTGGATACCCAGTAAGAGCTCCAGGAAAACTTAAATCTGCTGTTCCACAATAATCAACAAGTTCGTGACCTCCTAGAAGGTATCTAAAAGGTCACACTTGTCACTTAATATCTATCTTTAAAAGTAGGATTAATAAAGTATTATTATAAGTGGAGATCTCCAGGTTTTTCATATTTATATGTGATAATGTTCTAGGAAAAAAACAAACAAACAAAAAATTTGTTACAGAATCAGTTTTTGACAGAATCAATTTCAAAATCAATCAATCAACAAATAGAATTTGTTACCCTAATGTCCTGCTTAAAGTAATAGATAATCTCATTACTATTTTGTAGTTCTCTTCTTTCCTGGCCCCCTTTGCTCACAGATGTTAATATGGAAAAGGATATTCCTTCCTCTAACACTTTCTGGTTTTTTTGTGGATTATGGAGATATCTCAGGAGTCTTGTACAATTTACTCTGACTTTCTCCTGCAATTTTACATCTTACATAACAGATTATATGGCAGGTTGGTGAGGAGAATCTAGCCAGTGGATTTGGCCTGTACGATAGACTTTTCACCACAAATCTCCAGTATTTTAAGCAGTTGCAACACTTTCAGGTCAGCTGCAGACCTCAATTTAAAAGTAGCATTTATTATCACTGAAATGTGTATGTGAAGATGCATCAGACCTACAGCCTAAGCAAACCAATTAGTTCCAGACATATATATAATCTTTTTTGCTCTGATGCCTTCCGCACATGATTTATAGAAAGATTTTAGCAAAGGCCAAAACCACATATGTAACTTCTAACTCCTAAATTTTCATTGGATCACAGAATCACAGAATGGTTTGGGTTGGAAGGGACCTTAAAGATCATCTGGTTCCAACCCCCCTGCACAAGCAGGGACACCTCCCACTAGATCAGGTTGCTCAAAGCCCTGTCCAACCCCCTTGAACACTTCCAGGGATAGGGCATCCACAGCTTCCCTGAGCAACCTATTCAAGTTGCTCATGACCCTTATTATAAAAAATTTCTTCCTAATATCTAATCTAAATCTACCCTTTTTCAGTTTATGCTGAATTCCTTGATGAGCTTTTGTTCACTAAGAACAGCAACTCCTGCACCTTCAGCAAACTATATGAAGAATTAGTTATTTCATTCCCTGTGATGATTGTTTATCAGAACCTAGATATTTTTTTTAAGTTGGCTGAAGATGTAATCCTGACATGCTAGGGGGATTTCATTCTGACATGAGAATGAATGAGGAAGCATCACCACTACTGTGGAAGAAGGTTCACCACGTAATTGAATAAACGGAAAGAGGCAAGAAATGAAGGTGCTATAAAGTCAATACACATGTACCAAAGAATGAGTGGGCATTACTCACATAGGTATGAATAACACATTTTGATGTCTGTGCCATTCACATTAGCCCAGGGTGTTTCACATGCGCTCATGATTATGGAAATAGAAAAAGATTGTGAGTCAGAGAAAAAGTTGAGTCAGAATGAATATGTGAAATGAGTAGAAAGGAATGATCAAAGCCATTAACTTTGCCTGTGAAAAGCAGTAAGGCAAGACCAGTCAAAGAACTGTGGCAAAAGGGGCACCCAAAGGGCAACTGGGTAAAACTGCCAAATGTGTTGACAGCTAAAATGACGGATTTTGCTATTATTCGTAGCAGTTACATCTGCATGTTATAGAAGCTCAGACGACAGTTTATGTGAATCTTCTGGGCAATTTCTGTTGACAGTATTTCCTTCTGCCTTTGTGCTCGTTATCTGAGACATGTTTGTACCTTGACCAAACAAGGTAAAATAGAAATATTTCTCCTTGACAATGAAGGGAGTCAACAGGAGTGTGCTCACAGACTGTGTACATAAAGGAGACATAGATATTTGACTTCTTGATGTTTGATTTATTTCACAGAGCTTGGAAGAGCTAGAATGCTGCAGTTGCAAATGCAACAGGGGAAATGTGCTAGCAAAACATTCTGTTGGTGAATGGAACCAAAGAAAATCAAATTTCCTTGTAAGACAGCTTTCTGTTTTGGCTAGTTCACAGATACCATGGAACTAGAATACGTAGAATATTTTAGTTTTGCAGCTCTGATTTAATTAAGGTTGTTTTAAGGGACAGAGAATTGTTAAAAAGATATTCGTTATATCAAATCATACTTCATTTAGTGTCGTGTTTGGGTCAATAATTGTATTAGAAATGTTTACTTCTCAACATTAATTTAACATCTTTAAACAGAAATCTACATGACCAAAACAATTTACAAGTCTTGAAGTCAGAGAAGATGTACGTGCACACATACTTCTAGTCTTCAACAATTCAGCATGGTAGGAAAAAATCACTCTATAAAGATCCTATAAAATTCACTCTATAATTTTTTGTGTTACATGCATGTCAGTTTGGAATACATAATAAAATTTAGAGCAGTTTGGATTAATTGGTTAAAGATGCTATCTCGCTGAAAAGATACAATTTGCAAAGACAGACAATCTTTTTATTTGGTCAATTTACATTGTTGAGAAAACAAACAAGCTTTCAGGCACACAAATACTTGTTCAAGACTGCAATAGCAGAAGCATTTTGCAAAGCTTAACACAAGTAGAGAACAAGACTGAGTTTAACTTAGCTGTCAAACAGTAGGACCTGAAAAAAAAATTTGCAGGCACTAAAGGAGTGATGGTGGGACATGATCATGGAGAGGTGTGTGGATTATGTCCTGTAGGTCAGAAAATAAAAAAGGGAATCATAATCTCTTGGATATGGTTAGCTCATCATGAGTATTATTACATTACAATGGGAGGCACTGGCTTTTTTCTTACATTTCCCTCATTACAAAGAATACAATGCTATCAATCTTGAACAGAACACCTAGGTTTTGCTGACCCAGGAAAGATGATGAACTGAATTTTTATTCCTTTTTGAACCTGATCATGTATTTTTCCACTTCCATAATTACGACAATACAGAATAAGGTCTTGGTGTTGCAGATGTTAATATCTCTCAGCATAAGAATAGTCCTGTTGATACCACTGGATTAATTATACGTTTACCATGTGTGTTGAAGACTACGTACAAATCTAGAGGAGTTTTTAATTTAGCAAGCTTAGTAAAGTTTAGGAGTTATTTTTAAATATAAGCACATTAAAAGCTAAATGCCATGACTGTCATCAAAACTGTGATCAAAAATTACCTTTTGACATCACAGGCCCCCTACCTCAACTGACACTAATTGAAAAGTTTGTTGACAACACTGACAAAAAAGCCATGACCACATCAACAAGAACTCACCGTCTTGTCTTTAAATGGCTCCTTCAGTTGATACACTGAAGGTGTGAGCAGCAATGTGTGGACAAATCCAAACACTCTCCAGTCAAGATACAGACATTTCAGATTAAGAATCCTTCTGCGATTTCTACCACAGGAAATCCAGCAGCCCCTCCAAGGCAGGGAGCCTGGCAGAGGTCTGCTCCACAAGTATTTTGGGTCTAGCTGCACTGGATGCACTGCTGAACATACACTGCTCCACATATTAATCAGTCCCAGCTGGCTCCTGGAAGAGGCTCTCAAACAGCTCCCCTGCTAAAACCAACAACAATAATCAAACTATATTACAAATTTTCAAATGCCAGCCCATACTTCAGTTTATGGTGTTTGCCATAGCATATGAAGCTCCATATGTTGCTTTTTGTAACATCAACTATGAATTTATCACTTCTTCCTGCACGAAGTCTCTTTCCTTCTGTGTTTTGGATTTTCTACTATCAACCACATCTGAGATTTTCTCCATCTGCTGCCTCACCTCTGTATAGTGATGTGCAATATGAAGCTTTGCACAACACAATTCAGGGCTTTAACCATCTTCTCTGATATCCTTGAAAATGGACAATTGCTACCACCAGTAAGTCATGCTTGTATCTGGACTAGGTACATTCTTTTGAATAGTAGTTTGTAACATTTATACTTAGGTGTAGTTTCCTGATGCATGTGTTGCCCACAATGTTGACCAAATTTCCTATTAGATAACTTTTTTGCCATCTGATTTAAGCACAATTTGGAGCTCCCAACTCAGCTGCAAGATTGGCTTATCAGTTGCAAATCAGCAATTCCTGGAATCAATTAAATCAGAAAATACACCAGGACCATCTATCATCAGAAGCAATACTACTTTTCAATCTTCTGATACCCCTTCTGGTCTCTTTCTTAATTCAGGTCCCTTTCCCTCTCTCTCTCTCCCTGTCCCTCTCCTCTCTGCTCTGCTCCTCCCCTCCTCTCCTTTTCTTTCCTTTTTTTTCTCCCAAAATTATTTAGAAGTGAGATGCTCCTTTGTCGTCAGCATCCCTACGAGTCTTTGTGAAACTATCAGCTAATTCTGCATATGTTGTGTTATCACATGAAAGCTTTTCTTCCTGCAGCAGAACCAAGTGATTAATGCAATTCCACTATGCTCTTCGCCCTTCACTTTAATGAGTCACACAGGCTGGATAATGGTGGCCTCGCATCCTTTTCAGTTAGGGTTTATTTGAATACATGGTAATTTTTCAGGGCCACTATAATCAGGATGTTATGTATTAAAGGGGGTGTGCAAAATTACAGCTTTTGACACTCTCCCATCTTAAAAATAAATTTTGCAATTATCATAAGATTAAATCATCTCCTGTTCTTCTGAGAAAGAGGG
The DNA here is from genome assembly GCF_000747805.2 of Chaetura pelagica. Lineage (NCBI taxonomy): Eukaryota > Metazoa > Chordata > Aves > Apodiformes > Apodidae > Chaetura > Chaetura pelagica. Next base: position 981,219 of record NW_009951946.1, on the reverse strand, counting down.
AAAAGCTTTGTTTTTTAAAAAAATAAAGAATAACTGGTCTCAAACTTACGGCATTATGAGTTTTAGGACTGAGTAACCGCCGGAAGAATTTCCCATTCCAATGTTTATCTTCTCAGGCCATGAACCAAATGTTCTGGATCTCCACCTGGGGCAAGAAGGGGCATACACTGGCAAGAAGAGAAACAAGTCTTGCAGGTGGACGCTTGGGACTGGACATCTCTCTTTTCAGATTCAGACCAAAATTATATATATTTTTTTAATAGTATTAGTGACAAGTGACCCCTTTGTGTAGGAAGGAGAAGAACCCCTTTGACATCCAGACCAATCATCCCAGTACATTTGGTGCTGGAGCAGCTTTGCTTGGTGCCCAAATCCATGACACCATAGAGAGATTACTGAGGCCCAGGCAGATGCCTGACTGCTTCTCTTTGTTGCTTATCCATGTGGGTACCAGTGATACAGCCAGAGAAAACCCTGAGTAGATTAAAAGCAACCATGAAGCCTCAGGAGGATAGGTGGACATAAGATGCCCAAGTGGTGTTCTTGTTAATCCTTGCAGTCATGGGAGGAGGCTCTGAAAGGATCTGACACAACTGGTAGAACAGTGTCTCACACACAGCTGAGATCACTAGCAAGGATTCAGATTCCTTTACCGTGCTGTCTTGTCTGACTATGAGCAAGGACTGCTGAAAAAGCAGGGGACCCATTGAACCAAGAGAAAAAAAATAATTTGGGGGCCATGTTTGTTGAGCTGCTTCGTTCTTTAAACCAGATTCACTAGGGAACAGGCATTGAAGTCCACAGAGGAAAGAGAAGCTCAAACAGAGGACATATGTGAGGGAGAAGACCCCTTGAGGAACTTCTGCATTCCT
>NW_009951946.1:975658-980316 GCF_000747805.2 Chaetura pelagica | reverse complement strand
ATTCCTGCTCAGATGGGAAGTTCATTCAGAGGCTTTCTTCTACTCCTTGTACGGAGCTCATGTGCAAAGCCTGAACAGCAGAAGGACCCACAAGTCCAGGCACAGTGGCAAGGCTACAACAGGGCATTAACTTGCATGTTAGGCATTTGCACAGACAACAAAAACTGGGCTTTAGGAAGTGATAAGCAGACCACTCAGCACTTCGTTGACAACCCTAACAAATTCTGGCTTTCTCAGGCTCACTGATTCATAGGTTTCAGCTGCAGGTTAAATTACATTTAAAAGTTACAGTGTTGTAGGCACTGGATGGGTTGATCAACAAGATTTATCAACAAGGCTAAATGCAAGGTCCTGTACCTGGGCTGGGGCAATCCCCAATATCAGCACAGAGTGGGGATTACTGGATTGAGAGCAGCCCTGAGGAGAAGGACAGGGGGGCACTAGTTGGTGAAAGCTGGACATGAGCTGACAGTGTGCACTTGCAGTCTAGAAAGCCAACCACATCCTGGGCTGTATGAAAAAAAGTGTGGGCAGCAGGTCAAGGAAGGTGGTTCTTCCCCATCTGCTCCTTTCTGGTGAGACCCTGCCTGGAGTGCTGTGTCCAGTTCTGGAGCCTCCAGCACAAGAAAGACATGAACCTGCTGGAGTGAGTCCAGAGAAGGGCCATGAGGATGATCAGAGGGCTGGAGCACCTCTCCTGTGAAGACAGACTGAGAGAATTAGAGTTGTTCAGCCTGGAGAAGAGAAGGCGCCAGGGAGACCTTATAGCACCTTCCAGTACCTGGAGGGGCTACAGGAAAGCTGGGGAGGGGCTTTTCACCAGAGAGGGTAGTGATACGACTAGGGTTAATGGTTTTAAACGGAAAGAGGGAAGATTCAGGTTAAACATTAGGAAAAAAATCTTTAGTGTGAGGGTAGCAAGACACTGGAACAAGTTCCCCAGGCAAGTTGTGGCTCCCTCATCCCTGTTAGTGTTCAAGGCCAGGCTGGACGAGGCTTTGAGCAACCTGGTCTGGTGGGAGGTGTCCCTGCCTGTGCAGGGAGGATTGGAACCAGATGATCTTTAAGGTCCCTTCCAACCTAAAACATTCTGTGATTTTCTGACTAAGATTTCACAAATGAACTCACAGCTTCTTAATAAGGGAGCTGTGTTTTTCAATTGAACATGTTTACCGTAAAGCAATAAATGAAAGGTAAATAAACAAAGGAATTACCTTTTTGCTTTGATCGAGAGAAAAAAAATCCATCTACCATAATAGAAATAAGAATCTTGAGCAAACAAAAAGGGGATTTTTGTTATGGAAAAGGTAATATTTTTTTGTCCTTCAAACTGAATTGAGCTCTAAAACCAGCAGTTACCACAGAACATTCCCTCCTTAAAATAATTACTTTGTATTACTCCAAATTTTCAGCTCAAAAAACACCATTTTAAACCTCTTTTTTGTAGAATAACCAAGTGGTTTTTGAAGTGATAATTTTTTCACTGCAGGAACATTTTTTCTCTAAAAATAACTCCAAACTATCCACTGAAATCTGTATCAATTTAAGAAATACATTTCACTACCACACTCTTCTTTCCAGAGACAGCTGTTTGACAAATGTTTTTGAACAGCTCTCATGGAATCTAGATGGGGAGTCATGAGGAAATACATCTGATCCTTCTGCTAAGATCAGGACAGTTTAATTGTTAGAAAGCTTTAGCTACAGCATGTATGTCATCTTCTTCAGGAGACAGAAGTTGAGGTATCCTACCCTCCCTGGGGTCAGTAAAACAACATGAAAGTGGCCAAATTCAATTAGTGGAGACAGATCTTGTCCAATATGGTAAAGCTCATGTGCAGAGCTCTTCTTTTGTTCCAAAATGTACTCAGAATTTACACCCTAGTCTTCTAAAATATATAAATATACAGCTATCAAATGCAGTGGTAATCACTTGCAAGAGTAAATATGCTTCTTTATTGCTTATCTTCCCCTTTTGTGTCATTACAGGACAGTAAGAGTGGAGTGCAAATCTCCTCAAGGAGAGGAATCTTTTTAAATAAAAATTCACCAAGAATTTTACAGGGCTATAATTAAATATATAAAGATATTTTTAAATTATACTTTACACCTTCTGTTCATGATCTGTTAGTCCTGCTCAGCATTCTGAGATCAAAATGCAACAAAAGCAGACAGATATAGCACAGTCCTTTCCACCTCAGTGAAACCTGTCTGTGTCTCTCTTTTATTTCCCATCCATTACCATTTCAGCAGCATGCATTTATGGAATAATCAAAAGAAAACATCCCGGAAATTTCTGAAATAACTTCTCTTTTTTCTTCCCCCTCCATCTCAAACATGGCCAGACACACACTCTGAGACTGTGTCATAGTGAGGGGCTTTTTGGTTATTTAATTACAGTTTTTAAATAATGTGAGAAAGCTTAACTGATCCTAAATAGTGGTAGCAGTTGACAAATTATGAGAGCATAAAAACTAATGCTGCAAGGAAAGCACAGGAAATCAACACTAGTTTGTAATCAGTTACATTTCAAAGAAATAGTTTTTCCAAGTGTCTTTGTGCATGTGGGATTACTATCGTCTTTGAAATTTAAATCATTTTTAAGATCTGGCTAGGGGCAAAATAGATAAGAAAGTGGCTGTGCAATTAAACTAATATTTTGGAAAGCTCATAAGGTTATAAGATCCAAATACTCTACCCTGATAAAATGCTGCCAACACTTTAAAGAGATGTACCAACTTATTTTTTTCCTATAAATTTTGTTGCTGACAGATGTGGTAGATTCAGAGTGTAGCACTGGTAACGTGATTCATCCAGGTTTCTGAACAGTTGTCTGAGATAAAGGTTCCAGCAAGGACTCTAGCACTGTGAATTGACTTCCACAGAACTTGGCCATGCTGGCAGTACATCTTGGCTTGCTGAGGCAAGGCTTGGTGCTGTTTTCCAGCTCAACCCACTGAAACAGGGACCAAAAACATCTGCTTGAAGTGGTGCCAGACCCATCGAGTCCCACACATGATCACAAGGCTCATTTCTCACACCCACCAGGCAGGGTCTCTGAGCAGCTGTGCCTCCTGCCTGGCTTCCCTGGGCGGGGGACTGGACCACAGCAGGCAATAGGGACTGCTCAGAGACAGATGCTCTAACAACATCCTCCCCTGTGGCACATGGTTCCCCCATGCCACCTTCATCACATTGTCTGGCACACTCATCTCATGTCTTCATCACCTGATATGAATGCCTGTCCCCATCACTGAGTCCAGTACAGGATTCCAGCATAGGACTTCACTAACTGGATAAGTCTGTTGTGACGGACTGACAGATCCTGTCTCTGCATCTCTTTTAGATTATGTGGGTTTGGACTGTCAATCAGTCTTCCTGATAAAGAAATCAATTCTCTCCACAGCCAAGTGGTTTTGTAGAATGCATTCTGAATCATATCAACCAGATGCCTTTAAAAGCTGCATTTGTGACCTAGATTTGATAAAAGAAAGGGAATTACAAACTAAAGTATAACTTAATCTTTAAGCCTCTCAAAAAGCTAACTGTATGGAGCAATGGTAGGCAACTGAAAAGGGGGTGCTAAGTCAGCCTGTGTATATAAATCTTCATTTCTGTGAAAAACTCCAACAAAAGTAGTCTCATTTTTTTAAGGAAATAAATTCTCATCTGTGTTTGCAAGAAGAAAGAGCTGAAGCTTCATGCAGACTCCTTTCACACAATGTCCGGGAGCTGAGCCCCATTTGTTTGAGCAGCAAGTATTCAAAGTGATTCCTTGTGATTCACTCCAAGAGTAGATACCTGTGTTCATTTGGAAACCCTATTATGTGATAGTGATATGTCCAGATGCCTGAGTATTATTAGAAGCCCGCCTTTGTTTGCCTGTCAGGTACACATGGTTAAGGAGGAATTATCACCATTTTCTAGACTCAGAAGCTGAGATGCACAGAAGCTGAATTGTCTACCTAGGGAAGCACACAAGAACAGTCCCACTGGGTTAGAGCTAAGATTCACTCAGCCCAGGAGATGGTCCTGAACAATGTCAGCAATGGAGACCTAGGAGAAGGCTGTAAGTAATGTGTCTTGAGTTGTATTTCCCTGTTAGGAACTGTTAGAGAACTGTTTTTGAGACACAGTTGCATCCAGCAGACCATGTTCAACAGCCAGCAACAGAGAAGTGAGCTATTGGCTGAGAATGGATCAGATCCAAATTTTTAGCCTCCTGTCTTGTAGGCTGGATCCTTGTAAAGGATGTCTAAAGCCTGGGACCAAGTTCACCTTAGGACTGAAATCTCCTGAATGTGTAAACATGAAATAAATGTCCCATGAGAAGGCAGAGACAGAACTCAGCCTGGCTTCAGGGACACAAGGTTTTGACATGGACTGTCTCACAGAATTTAAATTTCCCATTTATAACCTGGATCTACTAAGGTGACCAGAAGTATTACAAATCTCCACAGAGCCAACCAGACAGTTAAGGTTGCTATCTGTGAGGCAGAGTAAGGTGAATCACTTATCACCATCATTGCACTCAACACACTCCCTAAGAGGAATCTCTAGAGCTTTCAAGAGCACTTCAAGGTTTGTTTTGCTGCAGTATCTGTTGCAGAGGACTGCATTTTCCACTGTAATGAACTGCTTTAGAATGAATCCCTACA
>NW_009951946.1:959633-975639 GCF_000747805.2 Chaetura pelagica | reverse complement strand
TACACGGTAAAATTTTCCTGAGCTATTGTTTTCCTTGTTGGTTACCAATGTCTCTAGTGCTCTTTGCAAGCAAAGTAAGGAAGGAGTTGCTGCAAGCCATGTCAGCTGACAACAACTGAAAGGATCAACAAATTCACCTGCCAGGCATCACTCACTCATCAGGTTGGCTTCCATTTACCTAAAACACCCACTAGTGATTAACAGTTCTTTACTTGCCCACTAAAAAGAAAGAGCACACTTCTGAGAAATTAGCTGTATGACATCTTGTAGAATGTTTGTGGCAGAGGGTTGGGTAGGTTTTGCAACTCGTTCCAAGAAAACCAATGCCTTTGTTTAAAGGAAAAAAAAATAAAAATAAAAAAAATGTCAGAAAAGCACAGGATGAGAACAGAGGACAAGTGGGAATGACACTGCAGCAGCACAGCTCCTTGGAAGCTGGACAAAGTTACCGGAGCATCTCCAGTTTAGCAAGTCAATGCTGTGATGTGCTAAGCATCTCCCTTGAAGGAGGAGAAATATTTCTAAACTAAATTTCTTTTACTCAGGTTTTTCTGTTTGCTGAAGCAAAAAAATTGCTGAGTTCAAAATCAGTGAAAAGCTGATCCAAAAGCTTATGCAAGTATGTTTCTTGCCAAAAGGAGTGCTGGAACAAATTAATAACTTCAGGAAAATGGAAATACAGTGGTAACATCTAAAATGATTTAACAATGTGTCTGAGCCCATTAAAAATATGTTATTTTTTACAAGACTAAGGAAATGGAATATTTATATTTCCAAATAAAAAACAAAACCTAAATGTCATCTTGCAATTATTAAGCAGTTACATTGTCAAAAGAAACAAACAAACAAAAAATAAATAAATTACAGGTTATGTTTATAGAGCACAATGCAGTATCAGCTAAGGACACACAGACGAGCCCTTAACACTGGATTTGGGAGAAGGGTATTGCCAAGGAGTCTGTCAATGCAAGTATAACCTGCTGCTGCTGGCAGTGAAGCAAGGCAGGGTCATGCTGTGATGACCACGTCCCTTCTAGAATCAGAATTAGCTTGTAGAGAACCGGTGTGAAAATTTCTGGATGGCACTGCCCTTTGCTATGTAACCCAAAGGCGTCTATGTTAGCCTAGGCATTTTATCTAAACCTCTTTCTGGTTTATAGAGGCTTTTTGAGCAGGCTTCTAGAAATGGTGTTTGGTTTTCCCTCTTTGCTATTATATTCCTCTGCATATTTTATACAGTGTTGAAAGGGAACAAGCTTACAAAATGCAACTGATGCCTATCCAAGCTAAAATACTTGTATTTCAAAAGCAAGCAAATAGAAAATAATGTATTTAGGCTTTTGTGACAATCCATATCAGTATAAACTTGGTGTCTGCAGTCCCTGTGGGACTGCTGGCTGGCATGTCAACTCCATTTTGGCTATGCAGAACTTCACCTTGACAGACATCCTTTCAGCCTTCTTCAACATAAATTCCCAAGGGCTGCTAGCACAAACCTAAAAATAGAGACTTACTAAGCAAACTGGCTCCTTCATAAAAACATAAACATCTCTCAGACAACACAACAGAAGGGGAATGATTTGACCGATGGCTCTGCAGCTCTCCTTGGCAACGAAGCTACGTTGCCGGGGTCTCCATCCCTTGGGAAGCCTGAGCAGGGAGTTGGGTGCCAGTCACACTGTGGTGAGATCTGCTGGAAGGCATTTGGGTGCAAAAGAAGATTTTGACAGAGAAAAGACTGTTGAAAAGAAGCTGCTTTAAATGAGGAACAATACAAGAGGTAGAAACAGATGGATGAGCTAAGGGAGAACTACAAACAGCTAAATTTTACATGAATGTTCGTACTTTTTTTAAAATACAATTTTTCTAATATTTATGTGAAAGACAGACATCATTTTTCAATGCACTTCCTGACTAGTCTTTGCACAGAGATTTGCTCTTCCTTGCTCTTTTTCTTCCTTCTGACATCCTAACAAGGAAAAACTCTGTTTGCTATAATGTCATCTCTTTCCCCAGTATGACTTCACTTGCCTTAGCCTCAAAAACTAAATCCCGAGTTACCTTGAGTAGGGGCTGGAGGAGAAGCAACGATCACGGTAAGACTCAAGGCTAATTCTCCTGCTTAGACCAAAGTAATTCCCCTCTTGCTGGCCCTGAGATCTTCTGAAAGCTACCAGCAGATGTAGAAAACCTCACCAACAACCACCCTGTGTAGTAGCCCTACCTCCTTTTCTCCAGCACGACCGCAAGCAGGTAGCTCACTGCTATCCACAAATTCCTGCTAGCACCCAACTTCAAGATACTTGAAAAGCAGAGAAAAGTGATTTAGATAGATTGGATTCTACAGTAAAGAAAAACTGTATCTAGATGTACAAGACTTTACTTTATTCACGCTAACCAAACCCCACATTATTCACTGTCTCCAAAGCATAAGGATGCATTTCCTTTTGAAAGTGTTATAGAAATACTGCTCAGGCATATTTCCAGCTTCTTCCTTTACTTGCTTTTCACAGTTAATCTTATTCATAACTGGCAATACTAGTCTCCCCTTTGGAAGTAGCAGTTAGTGTAGTTGGTAGCAAAAATAAAACCAGCACTGGAAAGTATGGCCCGAGGAGCCAACAACATTGAAAGTTGCAGACATGACAGAAAGGTAAGCAGGTCGTGCTTTTAGGAGGAAATGAAAAAAAACAGTGGGTTTTCATGAGCTGTGGAAAACAGCTCATACCTACCAGCTGAGGACATGGTGTATGGTAGGGAGTAATCAATAACGTGCCAGATGGGTTTCACCTCCAAGTCATATTTCCTTTTGTGCACTCCTGTTTGTAGCAGTGCTCAGACCGCTACAGGCTACTTGGATGTTTTCTTCTTACACCTTCCATTTCCACAAGATCCTTTCAGCAGGGGCATTTCCACTGTCAGCAAAAGCAAACTGTTCCTGCTTGTATCAGGCAAACCAGATGGAGAAAACAAATCATTAATTTATGTCTCAGAAGATACAATTTTATGGCAGAACTTTGTAAAACCCTAGACTTCTAATTTAATTTTTTCATGACATTTATGATAGGAAAACAAAATTAGAAACAGGAGATTCCTGGCAGTGGCAGCATGCTGTCCTCAATCCTCAGGAGTACAGAACCCCTTCTGCCAGTAGCAGCCACAGGTAAAGCTATTCCTGCTTCCACATGTTCTCATGGTGGGTGTAAGGGATCAGGGCTGCCTGGAGGGGAAGAAGAGGCAGGGACAGGCATTTGGGTACAGCAACACCTTTTATCAGCAGAGCAGCAGCAGAGCTGCATGCCTGGCTGCAGCCTTGGCCACCAGGAATCAGTGGAGTCCAGAAGTCCCATCTCTTCTTTGATTCTGGTGACCTTCCCTGTGCTCTTCTTCCAGCCATGATGGAGGAGAGACACTGATTTTATTAGCTTAACATAAATGTGCCTTACTGTTCCCAGTGTTTGCCAATGCTTGGGAAAGGAGTCAGGATGTTCACCTTGTTAGCCTGTGACAGCTCCACAGGCATAGCCCAGGATCTTACACCTGCAAGATTTCCTAATGGCTAGGGGAGGAAAGGTCTGATCAGAAACACTGTTTTTCATGCTTTAACAAGGTGGAAGGCCTCTCCATCTCTGCTGTTGAATAATTCCCACAGGAAAAGAGAGCATGTGCTGTCTCTCTCTGCTCCCACAGCTCCTCTAATATCTTCAGAGAGCAAACAATTGTGTATCTCTGAGTGCTTTGAATAGCCCTTCCTGTTTTGTTTTCTTTTTATGGACCTCTGTGCATCATAGTTATTAATCACTCAATTCATTGATAATGCTGACACTGAAACAAGGCTATGAAAGTACACACACTTTGGAAACTGGATCAGATTATTGGTTTCGTTTGCAAAATTTCTCAGATTAGGGGAATAGATACAGGCTCTAAGGGGGCAATTTATTTTTTTTAAGTCAGATGAAGCGGCTGTTGCTTTCAGCTAATTGCCAACTCTATTTTTCAGCACTATACAGAAAACAAATTCTGTTCTGTTCCTTACAATGAGCCAATTCCAATTAGGGTAATTACCATGGGATAATTGTAGACTACCTATGGTTAATTAGGACTCCACTGTGTGTTTACCACACTCTAGGGGTGTAAATATTTTATGATAACCACAGCTTCATACACTGTTACCATTTAATTTAATATATTACTTCATTGTTATTGGGAGGGTGGGAGAGAAAAAGAGGCAAAACCCTGAAAAACAAGAGAAAAAGCTACAGTCTCTTTCCCCCATAGTCAGTCACCCTGCCAGATAATGTCATAATGCTGAAAGATTCCCTCTTTTAGACCATCTTATGTTCACTCAGAAGGAAAAACAAGAGCACCATCATCAGCACTTTCATCAAAAATGTGACATCATGACCAGGAAGAGAGAGAGCGAAACCGAGCATTTGACTTCTCCACAGGAAATTCCACCTGCAATCAGATCTGAGATGGTGAATATAAACCCCACAGAACCCCATCAGTTTGCTAATTAGGCTCTCAAAATTTGTCCCATGTGCAGAAATGAACATTTAATGGGGGGGGGGGGAAAAAAGGTTTCCCAAAGCATAGCCCTGTCTGGGGTGTGAGCAAGTGATTTAGTTTGTCAGTGGTGTAGTGTAACTCTTAATCTATTGAAGTATTTCCCTAAACATAGAGAAGATCAGAACCCCCATCCCAGACTGTAGATAAAGTGCTGGTCTCTTCTCCCCAGTTATAAGTGATAGGACAAGAGGAAACAGCCTCAAGTTGTGCTAGGGGAGGTTTAGATTGGATATTAGGAACAATTTCTTCACCAAAAGAGTTCTCAGGCACTGGAACAGGCTGCCCAGGCCAGTGGTGCAGTCAGCATCTCCAGAGGTATTTACAAGACGTGTAGATGTGGTGCTTAGGGACATGGTTTAGTGTTGGACTTGGCAGTGCTAGGTTTAGGGTTGGACTTGATTATTTTAAAGGTCTTTTTCAACCAAAAATTATTCTGTGATTCTAAATTCTAAAAAAAATCACTCCCTTTCTCTTCACTATACAAGAAAATACCCATGTCTAATACGGTTTTGGTGTGAGCACTCATTGCAGTTTCCAGCTTTATCAGCATTTTATAAAAAATTAATATCATTCATATGTAAAGAAAACTTTTAGTCAAAATCTTAGTATATAACCTTTCTCAGAAAACAGCACTAACCACAGCAGCTGAGTTAATAACTCTCTTTGCCAGTATCCTTCAGGGTAACCTCGCATTCAAGTCAGCTGACACAACGGTTGATTTTCTTCTCCACTTAACTTACTCTGTTCTCTGAATAATACTACAAGTAATTTGGAAACATTCTGCTCAAATACCTCTGGTGTTCTTCAAAAGGGAAAACTAGGCTTGCAGCACAACTGATGAAAGCTTTGTATGCCAAGACTAATGGGTATTTTTGCTGCTAATTTTCTTCATTGGCTTTCAGCCAGGACAATATATCAGACATGTATTATCATTAAATTCCTGAGTATAACTCAGCAGTTAGATGAAATTATGAGAATTACAGACATCCATGAGAAAGAGAATGTTTTATTCATGCTATGCATCTCACCGTTGACCTGTACAAACTGGGGAATTAAATGTGGCTCATCTGCTCCTTTTCTGTGGAAGCAGGAAAAGGGTAGGAGCAGTGTCAGTAAATCATGTCTCCTCTGGAGGTGGCCCCAGTGCACTTTTTAACCTGTAAGTATTGATTCCAGGTCCCCTGGAACATATAGACATAGCCTCTGGGTCTATCCCAAACATGAATTACCATTAGTGACAAAAGCTCAAGTCTGTGTGCATTCCCTGGCTTGTTATCACCTTCTTGCCCTTCTTTAAGGATTATTTCAGAATTATTTCACAATCTCTAAATATAGTACAATCATGCTTATAGTTTTGGTGGTTATGAAGAAATCTTCAAAAGCACAGAAGCTTTTAAAGTGATAGCATTCCATCTGCCTGTGGTCTGCAGGCAGCCTGAAAGTGGCACTATACCCAGCTTTGTGGTGCCCAGTACATCTTGGAAACCCAAATTATGACAATTTATATTAAAGCTTTTTGTGACATCTGAGTTATTGATGTTAACAAACTGAACTGATTTGGGGTTTTGCTCGTTTTCTTTAAAACTCTCTTACCTATAGCTCACCCTTGGCAACTTCATTTACTGAGTTAGGACTGTCTTCAAGAGAATTTAAAAGACATCAAAGATTGAAATTGTGGAGCAACATTTTAAAAAATTAAAACATGGACTGTACTGTACTTACTGTACTTACAGTACATTATTACAGTAATTTACTGTACTTACAGTACTGTATTATTGTAAGTGTTCAGTATTCAAATCATGACATGACACAGTATCCACTGTACAAGTTGTACTATTTCTCTGGTTTGTATTTAATTAAAAAATAAAATACTTTAAAAATTCTGTTAATGTTGCTGCCAGCTTTCTCTTGCACTTAATCCAGAGATCTCATGGGTAATTACAAACTCATTTGCTTCCAGGACTTGACTGAAGGCCAGCTGAGACACTTGGCTTCTCGACTACTTGCGTATTGGGAAGAGGAAAGAGCGACGAAGTTGCTGTCATTTAAGCAGCTTTGCCAAAGGAGGACAGTAGGAATTAACCAGGGTTAAAATGTGTCCTTTGTGGAAAGAGTATATTGCAGGAGAGGTGTGCAGCAGGGAGGCAGAGTTCAGGCAGCAGGGATCACAGCTGAGGCATCTCAGAAACTGGCCAGTAAGTGAGACAGAGCCTGAGAGAGCAGATCTCTGCAATTGCCCCTTGCTTTCTTCCCTGAGCATCACCAAGGCTTGCCACGTTGTCAGGAATATGCTGGTCTTCCAGCAGTTCAAGAAAATTCCCTTCTGTTTCCTTGTGGGTTCACATCTTGCACAAAACGTGCATCTAAACTTCAGCTTCTGAAGGTACTTTATTCGATTGGCTGCAAACCAGATCAACAGTGAAATGTGTTTTCTTTTCAATGCCAAAGAAAATGAATAGCTGCATTAAAAACTCTCCATCTTTAATAAGGTTAACTAAGTTATCTGACAGCCATGCTTTTCATTGCCACTCCTCATTAAAACCTCAGCATTAGCTGTTTGCCAAAAGCAAAGACTTATTTAACTACTCAAGTGATAAGTTACTTATTTCAAAGCTAAAACTAACAATTCTTAGAAGAAAACCAAAGCTCATAAAGATAAAATCCACCTAATCCAATCACATTTCCCTTTCTTGAGCTCATCCTCCTTCTTAATAGCTTAAATCACCTCTGAAGGAGAAAAATAATCAATCCACACGCATCTTTGGAGCAAAGCAGAATTATTTTTAGATTGCACTTTGTGGCTAAAGCTATAACACATTGTTCTACTCTGAGAAAGCAATCCATAAACGTGGCATCACATAGGTTGGCTTCAGCAAATATATCTGCTGGTCATTTCTGGAAGAACAGGAATAATCACAATTAATTACATCTTGAAGAGTGTACTTCCATTAAAAATTACTTTATTTACTTTAATTACTTTACTGAAGATAAAGGCTAGTAAACAGTGAGAAGGTAGTTACAATCTTAGGAAGATAACACAGCCAATCCTCTTTAAAAATCAGGAGGAGGTAGATAATAGAACAACTGCCATATGGATACACTTTTGGAAGACTTTAAAAACACAGAAAAAAAAAAAAAAAAAAAGAAAAGAGTTTTGGGAAGGAAGTCTTTACACATAGTAAAGATATTTGGAAAACAGTCAGCTGTCATTACCAAGCAGCCTTCTGATCTTAAGCCTAAGCAAATTCCTCTATAAAAGTGGGTCACAGGTGAACAGATCACATTTCTTTGGGATATATAAAGGAGCAAGGAAGGCAAGGAGAGCAAAAATATGATCCTGATCCTGATTTATTTAAGCTCTGTGCTCAGAGCAATACTAAAATATATATGCAGGGGGCAATGTGGCTTTAAGGTAGCTTCTACTTCTACTTAAAGGTGACTTGGAAAATAACAGAAAATGACAGACATAGAGTAAACAGAAAATCAGCAAAACGCAAGCCCCACACTCTGTGCTCTCCTGGTCCATGTGTACCAAGCAGGGGCTGTACCATCAGCACTATGTACTAACTATTCATTCCTTCCCAAAAACCAACCTGGTCAGGCTGCTGTTCCTTTGGATGTTCCCATAATGCAGTAAGTTTGCATTACATATCTGACTTGCTCTACCACCATTTTCAGCTGCTTTGACAGCCATGCTCTGGAGGCTTTAAACGTCCTCCAATTTATTCTTAAGGGAATCCAAGTCCATAAAATATAAGCCTTTCACCCCTGGCGGGGGGGGAAACACAACAAAAAAAACACCAACAGCCAAAGTGTGGTAGATCAGTATTGAGCAGAGCTGAAAATACAGCCTGTAGTGAGCTTTATATACGAGCTGTGCTGATCCAGTTTAATGAAAATGGGAGATAGCTGATGAATTACATAATCTCTATACCTCCTACTGCCTGCATGGCTTAACTTGCCAAGTACTTGGAGCTGCTGAGCTATTGTTTTCAGAAGAAAGGGTGTGGGTGAGTTTTGTGCTCCTTCATGCCGAATGAAACATTCTCTTCACTCTCCCCTCCAAGTCATAATGTGCTCTGGCTATATTGTTGGAGGAATACTTTCTGTCTTCCAAGGTTCTTCCTATTCATGTGTCTTTCTAAACTTTGCAAGTGCTCTATTGCATTTCAGAGCAGATGCCAGCATGGACCTCTACAAGCATCACTTCATTCTTTCTCAATTACACGAATTATATTTCTGAAATTGCTTGGTTAACTTTATTATATCCATGGGGTTTTTAAAGGGTTTTTAACTATAACCCCCACTGTCTCAGGTATCCAGCCTCTTAACAGGAAGCAAATTTATACAATCAATTTCACAACTGACTACAGCAGCAGGTTTTTTTTCTCAAAAAGAACATGATGTTTTTGTCTACACAGTAACAAAGCTTCAGTAGAGAAATGCGAGACCTAAACATGTCATATTGTGACCATGGTAGCGATTGAAATAATTCTTTTATTTTAAGGAGAAAATAATTTTCCTTTTTTTAAAAATCAGTTTCATTCCTTGGTATTTTGGTGGAGGTTCTGTTGAGTCCAAAGACAGAAGAAAGATTGGGCATGTTCACTAGAGTAACTCAAATCAAGAAGCATGTTCACATAATCTGAACACTCAGTGAAGAAGAAAGCTTTTTCCAAGGTAAAGTCTCATGAAGATGCTGTTTCCATGAAATGTGATCCCATGAAGAAGTTGTGATAGAGCCATGGTAAACTTTATAATGAACAACGTCACTTAAGCAGACCTTATAAAAAGAGAAAGCAAAATAAATGGCATGTGTTTCCTATCATGTAGATGATTAATGGTGCAACAGTACCTTGAAAGTTAAAGGTGAAGTGATTTCAAATCTGTTATGCCTGTAGCAAAATAGGAGTTTTGTAGATTGTTTGCCACTGATGTACTTCTCTTTAGCTGAAGATTCCATTTTGCTAGTCATGATGGAACTTGTCACTGTGAACTAAAACCTGCAGAGAAAAGACCTAAATAACAACCAGCCAGAGCATAAAGAACCTGCACCATCTATTTGTGCAAAGCAAAATATCAAGAGTAGTGATTTGTGCTTGGACCTTGCTGAAGATGTATAATATGAAAATGAATTTTTATAGTTTATTATAACTATAGGTCATGTAGATTTATGAAGTCTAATCCTGAAAGTGGGGAATATTGCTTAGCTACAGATGCTAGACTGTGTCATGGCAAATGTGTGAACTATTTTCACCCTATTATGCATGATGCAGTCAGGAGCAAAAGCATCATATCCTGGGCTGTGCTCCAAGATGATGGAGTCATGCAAATCCATCTGACGAAAACATGGTGGTTGGCACTTAGCCAGAAGTGTTGCACCTTCAAGAGAAGAATCTTTCCAGACATTAAGAGTCCTGGATCTAGAATATGACAACTGGATATTATAGCAAAATGTAACATATATATTTCTATGTGTATATCATGTCAGCTTCATAGTCATGTGCCATTTTCCTTCTTTTGATAAATTTCATCCTGAAGTTCCTTTCATATGTTATCAACATCTGTTTTCCATTACACAACAACCCATACCTCAGTCAATCACTTGAATATTTGTATTACCTGATACTAGGAATGCAGTGCTGGAAACTATAATCTATATGTGTAGTGATTTGATAAATCTATGTTCAGATGAATTTATACTACATATTAACTTTAAAAATGAAGTACTGTGGAAAATTGCTGGGTGAGTATATCTTTATTTTTCTGGTCTGCAAATGTTAGCGCTTTTTTTTAGGAGTGAAAACATCCTACAAGGGTTTAAGTGAAAACAGCCAATTTTCTCCTTCCAGACAAAACAAAACAAAATCAATCAAACAAACAAACAAACAAGAAAAAAAAAAGAATATCATCTAAAACAGAGGAAGAAAATCAATACCCAAAGAAAAAGCCAAGCATTGGAAAGGGAGGTTCACAAAGCTACATTAAAATCTTGTACACTATGTATTCTGCAGCACTGGAGACTGTCTAGTCTAAATAATTTAATAGCATGTCAAGGACCCTGTTATTAAGTTTACAGCTTCTAATGTAATCAGACAATATTTTCTTTATAACACTGATTACTTTTTACTGTCTATGCACAGGTATATCTGTCTATTTTTATAAACCATTCAGTACTATATACAACTAAATCAATTCTTATAATTTCCAATAGCTTGTACATTAAAAAAAGAAAAATAATAAAAAAAATAAGAAGGAAATCCTGTTCCTATTAAAGTTAACAAATACTTTGCCATTGTTTCCAACACAGGAGAGATTTCCCCAGAAAAGAGAATACTTATATAAACTCAGTTTGATTACTTGGCAGCGTCACACAACTGTATCAGTGTCTTTGTCCATAGTTTTAAGGGGAAGAGAGACCTTTCAGTCATTTTTCAGTTTGAACTCTACATGATGCCTTTATAAAAGTTTTAGATATTTTCTAAGTAGCCAAGACATTTTAGAAAGTAAAGAAAGAGATGAAGAAGGCAACTAAGATATATTGGACATTCTTTTTCTATTGCATTTTGGTTTTGATAATCCAGTGATATATATATCTTGTCATTACTATTAAAAAATGTCAACACTTTCAATTTGCAACAAATCCCTTTTTGGGGTGTTTTTATTGCAAGCACACCCAGCTGATTGATCAGCTGACAACTAACAGCTGACAAATTAGGGTTTCATCAAACATGGGGATAGAAAGAAAATCATGGGATTAGCTTTAACTGAGTCTTCTGATGTTCCTATATATTTCAGTATTTGTGAAGTGTATTATTTGTCCTGCTGAGGACAAGTCACTTTGATCAAATTCATCTTCACTTTTTTTTTCAATATTCCTCCAAGGACAAGTGCAGACCTCTGATCTGGCATGAAATAAGTAAGGAAACTCCCTGATCTCAGTGGTTGGTGGCATGAGATTGACAGAAAGGAGTAAGCTCAACTACCTGAGCTCTAGTGTAATGCCCAGGGCAGGAGGGTCAGTAATGAACTGGACTGTCTAGCTGAATGTGATCTGGTGTGGACTTTGATTGCAATCTTTTCCACCTTTTCTGTAGCTCCTAGCTCGTCCCTGGAGAAGCAGAAAGCTAGACTAGAAAACACAACTAGATTATAAGCAGCTTGATTTTATCTATAGCTGTACAGCCTAAATTCCCTGTGGCAACTGTGCAGCTCAGGATGTCCCCCTAAGCCCTGTCCTCAAAGAGCAGAATAAAATTTGAGATTCACTCCCAGAACTAAAAGGCATCAATAATATAAGTGCCTGATATATGTGTTAGCAAAAGAGAGGAAATATCTGAGAGTGCAAAATCTGAAAGTAGTAAAACAGACAAACATACTCTCCATGCTGCTCTCCAGGCAGGCAACAGCAACTCTACAGGTCTCATCAAACTATCCTGTAAAATAGCATTGAATTTTAGGTGCCTTGTTGCACAGATTAGCAGCATTAATCTGATGAAAGACAGATGTGTAGAACAGGTTTACAGACAAACATGTAAATTACTAATCAAAATATACTTGTGGAGAGCATGAAGATGAAAGTGTCTACACTACAGAGAGGCTAAATAGTACACAGGAATATGCCTAAAAATATTAGTTTCTAACAGTCAGTTCTATTGCTCTTACAAATCATTGTCCAAAAAAAGTACAAAGCACGTTTTAAAAAACTTTTTAAACAAGACATATGGTGGTGACCCTGAAAAAAATGTTTGCAGTAGGGTTTCATTAAGATGTGGTTAAAATGATGACCCAACAGGATTGGTCATGGTTAATTCATCCAGTTCTGTTATACATCCCTGAAGTGGTATATAACATCCCTCACATTTTATACAAGTCTGACGTCATGTGATACTACTGGAAACAAAATTAATGGATCAATTAGCCACCCATAGCTCCTTTTATCTGTGTGCATTTTCAGCTTTTTATAGCAACATGAAAGCTGTAAAAAATGACAAGGCT
Source organism: Chaetura pelagica (assembly GCF_000747805.2). NCBI lineage: Eukaryota > Metazoa > Chordata > Aves > Apodiformes > Apodidae > Chaetura > Chaetura pelagica. Next base: position 963,072 of record NW_009951946.1, on the reverse strand, counting down.
CATTTTATCAATATTTATGGGTAGATGGTCCATCCAGAGAAAGAACTGGTCCTGCCATCTGGGAAAATATGGGCTACATTTAGCAAAACCTACAGTTTATACTTTTCAATATTCATAGAAATACTATGCATATAGCATGCAACATCAAAAAGAGTTTTTTTTATAGAGATAATAGCTTTATAAGTAAATAAAATATTTTCTATATCTTATATATATGAGTATGTATATGTACACTATTACAGATTTAATTTGATTTCTTCCTGAGACAGGAACCGTTTATGGTGTCTGAGACAGTATTGAGCCATGTCAGACTATTTCTGTGCTTCCTGTAAAATTTCTTTCTTAACAGTTAAATGAATAAATTACCCACTAACATAAACGAGTCATTACTTAAACAACACTTTGTTGTGGACAGTTGTTTTGTTCTCTTTTCTTTATCATTACAAATTTGATTGATTAGAAATTGGGGGGATGGGGGGGAGGGCAGAGGAAATGCAACGGGGGGAGAATAAGAGAAAAATCATTGTGCATTGATCCCAGCTGCGCTGCACTAATCCTGGGTTTCTCACTCACACTAAGTTGCTGATGCCTGAAAACCAGCAAGCAAAAAATAAATTGTTTCATCTGTTATTCTACAATTAGAGCGACTTCCATAAAAAATAATAGAAGATCCAAGCAATGAAAATTAGCTGTTAAAATGCAGTGGGAAAGGGGTGAGTAGGCAAATCTCCTTCAGACAGACTGCAGGACAGTCCTCAGTGGTTACTGACTCAATTTACAGCAAGAAAAGTTGCTTCTTGCCCAGGGAGAATAGACCTTTTGCCATCTTTCTTGTATTTACAGATCAAGAGACAGCCCAAGCATTCAGCTGAGCAGCTTTAATTTGGTCCATTATGTCTCCCAATTGAAACAAGAATCCATTTATGACTGGTATAACTTTCTCAGTTAGAATCTCCTATTTATATTTTTAGCATCCACAGGGCATTGGTGAGAAGAACTGAAGAGCCAAGAGGAAAACCGACAGAAGAGGTTCCCAGATTAGCGTAAACAGAATGTAAAACTAGAGTATCATCTACCTCTTTGAGCTGTCTCTCATATTTTGTTAGAGGTGTACCTGAGCAGTCCCAAGGGCTTAAAGAGGTGGAGTTGGCTCCTCTTGCTTCCCTGGCAGCTGATTATTTTGCAGTCATTGCAACAGCTGGTGTTTTTAAAACTGGCAGGTTGCTTTAAAAAAAACCCAACAGATTATGCCTCCAGTTTGCTTTCACTACAGTGCAACTCACCGTATAATTTTCCGGACTGGAAATGATCATTGATTATGGCTGGGGGAAGGGAGGTATTGGGAGGGTCATGGAAGTGCCAAAAAAACATAAGAAGCTAAAAAAGATAATAGAGAAAAATGACCACGAAATATCAGTTGTGCAACTGCCGTCTCTCCTAGCAACCCTGATAAGGAAAACTGCTTAGAAGGCACTTTTAAATCGTCAAGTGGTAGCACAAACTGTTATTACTATTATAATTTCCCTCGCTCCCACAAGTTGGATGGCTTAGTCACTGGAAGCCAAAATGACTCACTGAATGGGCATGTGTTTGTGTCTGATCACAGGCACAGAGAAACCTCAGAAGATCCCTGACTTTAGCAAGGAAACTGAGGAAGAAACTGGTGTGCCAGTCCTGCTGTGTGCCCAGCTCCGCTGACAGACCTCTGGAGCAAAGCATGGGGGCTTCAAAACTGGTCCAGCAAATATTGGTGGTTTTTTTTCAACCACTGTGTGCCCTTGAGGGCTATGGCAAAGCACACAGAGGAGAGGAAATGCAGAGCAGGGCGTCTCCCAGGACACCTCTGGCACTTGGGCCAGGCTGAACCGTTCTGGCCCAAATACTCTCATTTTTAATTCAGGCTTTGGACTCAGCCTCAAAAGCCATCAGAGGACAGTTCAGCCCTTTTGTGACAAATGAACATCAGAAATAGGCCCAAATGATCCCTCCCATGGCTCTCCCAACCCTTGCATTGTTATTTTGCCTGTGTGACAGGCACCCTGCATGCGCTGCCATCCCTGTGCCAGCTTCGGCGTGGTCCTTGTTCAAAGGCAGCATCGCTCCAAGCCACTGGGAAAAGCAGGTTAGGACGTGCTTGCTAAAGGCAAGGTACAGAGGGTGGCCTGAAGGAATTAAATGATTAGGAGATATTTTGGGAGATGATGAGTGATCTCATGCTGAGATGCAATTCAAGTCCCACATCTGTATTTGGGCAGGCAAACAGATGAGACTCCTTTGGCATTCACAAGTGTAACCCTTGGCAGCTTTTAGACAGAGTTGGCCAATGCCCTCTATGAATGCATTAATAAAATATGCCCTGGTATTGCTAGCAACAATGTCAGCAAGTTATTGTTCTTTAAATGCTGCAATAACATTCATGCATGAGGAGCACAACACTGAACAGAGAGGTTTCACCCTAGGCCAAGCTTATCCTTGCTCTGACTTCCCTGATAAAAGAGGACATACAACAGCCTTAATCGTGCCCGATATGTCCAAGTGCTTCAGACATGAATGCAATTGGTTTCTTTGAGGGAGGAGGAATGTGACTTACGTAAGAACAAGAAAACAGCATACCCACTTGCAAACTAATAAGTGCATTGTGTGCCAAGACAAAGGTTGAAGGAAGGGGAGGCAGCAGGCAGAGCTGGGATCTTCAAACAGTGTCCTTGTCCATGCTTCTAATGTGTCTTTGACAGTGGTTTTACACGCCTGTATAAGCTAAAAACATCTGAAGAAATCTGCAGCTGCAAGGATGAGTGAAGCACAACAATGCTGGAGGAGCAGAGCACAGGACTGTCAGGGATGTCCTGAAGGCACCCTGCAGAGCACATTGGAGGAGCCTGTGTCCTGGCTCACTATGGAGACCATCCGGGTGCGGGGACTACACAGGAGTTTGACCTCACCTTCAGCAGTGCATAAGGTGCACTCACAGGAGAGCTCTTCTCCCATCCCCACAAGCAGATAGAGACTGGGATGGAAAGGAAACATTAAAACTCCTCTGCAGAGGAGGAAGGGAGGATATATAGTCCCATGGCTGCAAATAGGCTTCTCTGCAGGTGTTCTGGTTTGGTTTGGTGGGTTTTTTGGTAGTGGGGGAAGGGTGCCAGGAGCAGTTCTGGTAAGAAGCTGAGAAGCTCCCCCTGCTCCAACCCCAGCCAAGGAGCCATTAGAGGGACAATAGAGGCACCTCAGCAATTAATATACAAAAGAGCAGCTATTACACCTGAACCGAGAGGCACTTATGAGAGAAGAGCTGTGCTGGGGAGGGAGAGCTGTGCTGGTGGTTGGTGAGGAAGAAGGGGAAGAAGGTGCCCAAGCAGAAGTTTCCCTGCAACCCATGGTGAGATGGCAGCTGTGCCCCTGCACTCATGGAGGAACGTGGTGGAACATTCCCTGAAGG
>NW_009951946.1:955243-959163 GCF_000747805.2 Chaetura pelagica | reverse complement strand
GGGGGGGGGGCAGTTGAGTGAGCGGCCATGGGGCTGTTGCTTTGTTGTCATGTTGGGCCCAAACCACGACAGCAGGATTCTTAAATCTTCTCATAGACTCATAAAAGTGACCATCATCTGCAGTTTTTTCACATGAGAGCATTAATTCCAACAAGAGAATAAGCAGGGATATCTTACTTTGCATTTTTCAAAGAAAGGATGACATGCCAAGAATACACACATGATTAATTATTCCAGAAAGAAATACAGGAAGCTTTGCCAAGCACTACACATCAGGAAGCACTTTACTCCACGTGACCAAAAAGCATTGCGTTCAACAGTGCTTTCATGATAACAGGCTTTCCTATGCTTGAGCAGCTAAAATACATTTGTTACCTCTTCGAAAGGATTGGTGACAGTTGTTTTGCAATGCAATTCTGACACTTTTGTCTGACAGATCATTTCTCACAAAGGTGCTTGAGCTGATCCAGGCATTTATACATACATATGAGATGATAGCAATTCAATATTGCAAAGTGAATTCTACCTGCCATGATTATCTATATAATTTGAAAATTAAATGGGTTTGAGGATGAGGAATGTAACTCAAGCTGCATTATGGTTCTTCAGACACAAAGCTTATGTAAATCTTTATCGACTTTCATTTAAGCAACAAAAGTGCAGAAAACTGCCACCCAGAAGCAGTGCCTGCCTTTTTCTGCACTTAACCAGTCAGCTGTTGAAAGAAAATAAAATTTGCCAAAAAATAAGATATTAACATTTTTAAAAGTTGAATGGATTGAAGAATATTATATATATCCCTCAAAAGCAAATGCACATTTAGTGTCGATAATTGGACTGGTGCTGTTTAACATCTTCATTGGCAACATGGACAGTGGCAGTGAGTGCACCCTCAGCAAGTTTGCTGATGACACCAAGCTGTGTAATATGGTCTACAGACTGGAGGGAAGGGATGCCATCCAGAGGGATGTTGACAGGCTTCAGAGGTGGGTCCATGCCAACCTCATGAAGTTCAACAAGACCAAGTGCAAGGTCCTGCACTTGGATCAGGGCAATCCCTAGCACAGGTTATAATCCTGAGCACCTGCAGACCAGAAAGCCAACCATGTCTTGGGCTGCATCAAAAGAAGTGTGGCCAGCAGGTCAAGGAAGGTGATTCTCCCCATCTACTCTGCTCTGGTGAGACCACACCTGGAGTGCTGTGTCCAGTTTTGGAGCCTCCAGCACAAGAAAGACATGAACCTGTTGGAGTGAGTCCAGAGAAGGGCCACGAGGATGATCAGAGGGCTGGAGCACCTCTCCTGTGAAGACAGGCTGAGAGAGTTAGGGTTGTTCATCCTGGAGAAGAGAAGGTGCCAGGGAGACCTTATAGCACCTTCCAGTACCTGGAGGGGCTACAGGAAAGCTGGGGAGGGGCTTTTTACAAGGCCTTGTAGTGAGAGGACAAGGCATAATGACTTTAAATTGGAAGATGGTACATTCAGGTTAAACATTAGGAAAAAAATCTTTAGTGTGAGGGTAGCAAGACACTGGAACAAGTTGCCCAGGCAAGTGGTGGCTTCCTCATCCCTGTAAGTGTTCGAGGACAGGCTGGACGGGGCTTTGAGCAACCTGGTCTAGTAGGAGGTGTCCCTGCCTGTGCAGGGGGTTGGAACTAGATGATCTTTAAGATCCTTTCTCTACAGACTGGAGGGAAGGGATGCCATCCAGAGGGATGTTGACAGGCTTCAGAGGTGGGTCCATGCCAACCTCATGAAGTTCAACAAGACCAAGTGCAAGGTCCTGCACTTGGATCAGGGCAATCCCTAGCACAGGTTATAATCCTGAGCACCTGCAGACCAGAAAGCCAACCATGTCTTGGGCTGCATCAAAAGAAGTGTGGCCAGCAGGTCAAGGAAGGTGATTCTCCCCATCTACTCTGCTCTGGTGAGACCACACCTGGAGTGCTGTGTCCAGTTTTGGAGCCTCCAGCACAAGAAAGACATGAACCTGTTGGAGTGAGTCCAGAGAAGGGCCACGAGGATGATCAGAGGGCTGGAGCACCTCTCCTGTGAAGACAGGCTGAGAGAGTTAGGGTTGTTCATCCTGGAGAAGAGAAGGTGCCAGGGAGACCTTATAGCACCTTCCAGTACCTGGAGGGGCTACAGGAAAGCTGGGGAGGGGCTTTTTACAAGGCCTTGTAGTGAGAGGACAAGGCATAATGACTTTAAATTGGAAGATGGTACATTCAGGTTAAACATTAGGAAAAAAATCTTTAGTGTGAGGGTAGCAAGACACTGGAACAAGTTGCCCAGGCAAGTGGTGGCTTCCTCATCCCTGTAAGTGTTCGAGGACAGGCTGGACGGGGCTTTGAGCAACCTGGTCTAGTAGGAGGTGTCCCTGCCTGTGCAGGGGGTTGGAACTAGATGATCTTTAAGATCCTTTCCAACCCAAACCATTCTGTGGTTCTATGATTCCAGCAAGCCCTGGAAAAGGGAGCAGCAAGGTGGGTTAGTGTGTGGTGCCACTGGCTGTGCAGTGCCTCTGCCCTCTAGATGGGATGACTGCAGTGCCACTTCTTTTTTGATCACCAGAGGCAGGTAGTCCTCAAGGAGGGTACATATATCACTATGGGTACCTTGATGACTTTAAAATACATATCTGGCAAATGCCTGGGACCTTCCCTCATGAAGAGAACTTTGGAAGAGATGTGGGGGGGCTGATGAGACTTGACCAAAGCAGTTGTCCATTTATCACTCCTTTGAAACTTCTTTACCAGGTGAATTAAGGGAAAAAAGCTTTTAAATTTTCACCATGGTTGATTAGAAGATTGCACAGGCGCAGGTATTTTGGTACAGGAAGGGTAAATATAAGCAACTGTGAGTTTCTTCCTCTTTCAGCCTTTGCCATCATAATGAAACTACATAAAACCCCTGTCCAGCCAAGCGTCTTCTTACGTAGGGTCATTTAGTGCTATTGCATAAGGCACTTGGATACAGCAATTAGAGCCCAAGCGCTGCTGTACAACTTACATGCTCTCTTCAAGGCCATAATTAACGAAATTAACCAAATCCTGGTTTGGGGAAAGAGGGGGAGGCCTTTCATGACACTGCCATGACTTTGCAGTGAGCATAGTTGAGCCCAGCACCATCTCCAGCTGCAGTTTATTGGCTTCACTCTCAGACATGATGGGGAGGGAGAGAGGAACGAATGCCAGCAGTGAATGCCAGGAAGCTCAATTCTGGCCACTTGCCAAATTTCCCGAGTCTGAATGCAGGCCTGCCCACACTTGGGGGACACTTGGCCGGGGCTAGAAAGCTGACCAGGAGAGATGCAGAGCAGAAGGGTGGCAGGAGTCAGGACAATAAGAAGCAAAGAGTCCCATCTTCCCCCAGGTGCTGTCACGGGGACAGCTCTGCTGAGGGCTTGGGGCTGGGGTGTGCTTCTCCTGGGGCTGAGGAGATCTACAGGCTACCCTTGCCCATGAGGCTTTGCTGGGGACTAGCAAAAAAGCCACTTTTCTGCTGGGCTTGTTCTGCTGAGGAGGAAGAGTGTGTGTGGTCTCCTGGCTTATGAAACGCTCAGCGTTTTATTGCTCCTTAGCTTTGGAGTAGCTGAATTGCAGCAGTTCATCTGCCGTCCGGGCCAAGCATGCCTCGACTTGCACAAAGGGAAATTAACACTGAGGGTTTTGAGCTAAGATCATTGCTATACTAGGGTAAAACTGAAGCATTTTGACACATTCAGCTAATTTGTGCGGCAATCTAAACAGTGGGAAAGAAGTCCCTCATGTTTGCCCACGAGTAGCTAATACCCACTCTAGCTATAATTTCTCACACCATAAAAAGGATTGAATCCTCTCTCCTTAAAATGTTGCCCTCAGGAATCCCTGAGGATTTCAGCACACTTTCATTCACACTCATGAAACACCATCTTTCCCT
>NW_009951946.1:951283-955216 GCF_000747805.2 Chaetura pelagica | reverse complement strand
CCTCAGGAATCCATGAGGATTTCAGCACAGTTTCATTCACACTCATGAAACACCATCCTTCCCTAGTGGGGACAGGCCCTCAGCTAGGCTGGATTCATGAACGGTAAGTCTGGAGGGAATACAAAGAGCTTTGCTTTACCAACCACTGCAGCTGGACTGCCTGAGCTGTGCTGAGCATTGATCAGCTTTATTTAATTTATTGTTTTTATTTTAGGAAGGGCTGATGATGGCAACCTATGGCAGCGAGCTGTCTTTACTAAGCAAATCCATTAAGCATTCTGATGGGTTTAAAGGTATGAAACTATAACATCACTGACACAATATAATCCAAAGGGCAGGATACGTTTTCATCTTTAAGGTATTGATTGTGGCTGTTACTGTTCTGAGAAAACCAGTCAGATGCCAGTAAAAAGCCAAACTGCATTACAGTTTTACAACTAAATTATCAACATGATCCTAAAAAAATTATTTTACTCCTTACCAATAAAACAACAATAAGAAAAAGTAATAATAAGCTAATTATTTTTCAACAACTCCACATATAAATCTAAACCCAGCCATTTCAGAGAAACCACATTTGAACAGGCAGGGATAGGTCATGCAATTATATACTGTCTGTTCCTGTGGGAATTTGTACTAGCTGGAAAAGAAGCTACAATCATACCTCACTACATGGGACAGGGAAAGACTCTCTTCAGCTGACCTGTGAAGAGTGAATAAGCTTGTGCTTTCTGTAAACCTTTGAGGTCCAACTTAAGTACACTACTAGCATGACTGCAAGTTTTCTGTGAAGCATGTCTGCATCTGTCTTGTGGCTCCTGAGGGTTTCAGCTGCAAGTCAGAAGCTCACACTGCTGGTGTTCTTCTGAGAAAGGAGATATTTAAACCGTAGAGGGAGAGTGACGAGCTAGAGCCTGGATACTGTGGCCGGCCCACTGAGATGATGAGTTTTTGCACACAGAGGGGCTTATCTCCTGACAAGCAGCTTAATGGCATCTTTACAGGTACAGACATAGAGTTTCCCAAGGGATCCAGGAGCTTTGTCCAACAGTTACAATTTACTAACCAATCGATGAGGCCTTTCAGCCAGACAAGTGTCACACAAGCTCTTAGCAGTGGGGTTTGTAAATAAGATCCCCACAGCATTCAGGATATGATTGACTACTAGAAGGAAATACTTAATGCTTAGAGGAAAGTAATAATTTCTGCTAACCAACAGAGATGTCACCATGTTGGGTTAGGGTCTGCCTGAAGCTGCAAAGTGTTTTTCAAATGTCTACTACTTGCTGCTTTGAAATTGGTCCCCAGTCAACCAGTACTAGGGTTTTGACATCTTGCTCCACTAAACACATCTCTGGGTACAAGCACATGCTGGCTGACTTGACTTTACTGCCTCCAGAAAGAGAGTGCAAAGCAAACCTACTGGCTTTACTCTGGACTCTCCTCTTTGTGGGTGACAATAAAAATGACTATTCTAGAAAAGCCAGAGGTTGATGTCTTCATTGCAAAACTGGAGATGAGTATCCCGGAGGAAGAGTGAAGCGATGAAGCCTGGTTCTAACCTGTCTCAGTCTAGCTGCCAACAGATTGCTTTTTTGTGTCCTTTATCTACAGTCCCTAAGTCAAGCCTTAGACAGTAAAAGTGCAGCATCAGCTACTTCAGCAGCACCCTAAGATCTGAACACTGAGCTCTCCCAGCTTAATCAATACAGCTCTTTCAGTTTTTCTTCTCAGTGCCTACAAGGTATCCAGGCTTTACCTGGAAATGGTTGCCTTTAACACTCAAAGTTGCTTTTGATATAGATCTTCTTTGAACTACAGGCTCCTTCTACCACTTCCTTAATTCATTTGGGAAATTACTCATGTGCATCATGATCAGCTCCTAGAGACCTGTCCAGATACAGGTGAAGTATTCACAGCTATCTCGACTATTCAATGCACTTCCTGGTTGTTACAACATTTAGAATTCTGATCCTGTATGCTACTAATTACATTTTAGTTGCACATACTCTTACTATGTGTCATTAAACAATCTCTACCATTACTTTAGCTCTTCACAGAAATTACACAGTGCATAGATACTGTAGGTGATGGACACGGTGAAAGGGCTTTTAGTTCAAGCAGCTTCCACTCCACCCCACCAAGGCACAGGACACTTTGGTGCCATGGTGACTGCTTCAGAGATGAGGACACGATACCCGTGAGAGCCACAAGTCTGACGTCTGCAAACACTGATCTTCTGCTTTGATAATTGCTGTGTGGTTTCTGAGACAGAACAAATTTAAAACAGAAAGGAATTACTTCTCATGTGTTTAAAAGTTACAAATAAACTTGGCTGGTAACTCATTTCCAGCAGAATCAAATTCTAATCATAAATAGAAGTATGAGTACATAAGCCTGTTATTGCACAGGGCTTTTTCTCCAAGATTATGAAGTGCAAAAAAGCAATCATGCTGCTTGGCTTCAATTCTAAGCTGAACTACTTCAGCAAATGCTGGTTCATGATCCTGAATCTGCTGACAAATATATATTGTCTACTGTGTTATTTTTTATGTCCATGTTAAGCAAATTGAGAAAAGTGACACACACACAGTAGGAACTAAAAAGACTTTGATTTTATATTCAAAATGCAAGGACACTTAGATGATAAAGAGTTTAAGTTTGTGAGATATTTTATTGTCAAGTTCTTTTCAAAAGTTTCTCTGTGAATCCTTGGCTTCCTGAATTGAAACTGTTTGGGGCTGCTGAGGAGTCAGTAGCCTGGTATCCCATAGGCTAGGATGCCACTTCTTCACTGGTCCTCTAATATGTCTGTTAATATTAACTCTATCTGCAGCTATGTATGGGTGGTTCATAAAATCTATTGGTGACCATATATTTTGTGACCTAAACAAAAAGCTAAACTCTTGCTTTTCTTGACATTTATTTTTATCATTCTCATTTCCTTTTTCTATGTATGTGGCTATTGCACGTCCCTGGGGCCTAATACCTTCTAAAAGCTGTGGTATATAACCTAGGAGCTCTAAGAAGGAGAGCTGCAATGTAGTTGAACACATGAGAGGAAGAAGTATTTGGCTTTTGAAGACCCCGGCTTTTTAGGTATTGCAAGATGTGGTCTTCCCAGCTGCCCTGGCTTCCTCTGGTCAGGGCATTCACGTGACATAGTCACAAGCCAGAGCTGTTAGGCAGAACTGCAGTACTTTCAGCAGTGTAGCCACAAAACGGATAAACTCCCCTCCCTCCCAAGAAAAAGGAACAAACACAACTTCATCTGCAACTTCATCTACTAGTAAGCATGCCATGCTATCACATAAGATTGTTCCCAGTTTTAATACTTATTAAATAACTTTCACAGTCTAAAATGTTCAGCATGGAGTTGTGCCATCACCATTTTTATCACCTTCAGAAGCTGGCTGAGTCACTGAGATGGCAATCTGAAGGGAAACTGCAGTTTCTCTGAGCTACTGCATCCAGTGCAAGAGTGTGAATGTGACTTTTTGAGGGCTCTCAGAAGGAAAAAGGTCCAGGGTAATGTTCCAGATACAAAAAAATCATGGAGCCTCTCTGAAGTACTTAAAGCACACGAAAAGAAGAAAAGAGGACTGTTAACGTCCAGATCAAAAGAATGCTGGCACTGTGGTTAAAAAGAAACAAACCAAACCAAACCAATAAAAAAAAATCAGAGATAAAATCTAGAAGCTAGAACAAGAAAAACAAAAAAAGCTTGTACATATTAGAAAGAAAAAAAAAAAAAAAAAAAAAAAAAAGGGGGGGGTTTAAACACAAACAAAAAAAAAAAAAAAAAAAAGGAGGTGCTTGAGATCAACACTATAATCAAAACTGTTTGAAGATCATGAGATTTGCTGCCTACTGGCATTGGCCCTTCTATGAATCATTGATTGCAGAAGTCGAGAAATATTTTTTAAATAAGCT
>NW_009951946.1:925219-951249 GCF_000747805.2 Chaetura pelagica | reverse complement strand
GACACCTGCTTGTTTTTCAACATGGTACTGCAACAGGTAAACTGAAAACCTCCCTTATACAGTGCCTGGTTTTGATATGTGTTAGTTACTCTCAAACCCTTCCCCTGTCAGCTCAATTGTGTGTGCAGGTTACAAAATTAAATTCATTCATGAAATGTCCCTGTCACTTACTGATCTGGATTTTCTCACAGACATTACCTATGAAAATAAAAAGAATGTAGATCTGTGCCAAGTTACTGTTTATTTCCATAGCAACTATGTGCTAAAAAAAAAATGTAAGCACTGTCAATGTGAAACACTTCACCTCTTAAAAACTTAAGAGTCACCATAAAGGGACATTGGAAGCAGCAATATTGCTTGCTATCAAAGCCAGTGTCTCCTAATGAAATGTCTCCTACTTCATAGGATCCCTGTACTAATCTTAAGAACAGTCATTCAGAACTGGACCAAAGCCATCTAGGCAAGTATCTGATGGTGAGCAACAGCAGATATAAGAAAGGTTATAAAAGCAAGACTAACATATGAAGATACTCTCCCAGAATACTCTCCCATCCCAGGGAATGCGCTAGACAATAATTTCCTGAGCCAGAGCTGCATGTTTAATCTTAGTATTAAACAGGCTTTGGTGCTTTGCTGTGTTTTGGGGTTTCTAATTTTCATTAACTCATCTAATTACTTTTTGAATCAATGTAAATTTTTAATACCTAGAGTATCCCCAGGCCTGGGTCCTACAGCTCTCTAATGACATCCTTGGATTCTCACTCTTATTTTAGAAGAGCAAAATTATCCTTCCTTATTGACCTCCATGCCATACATAATTTTATAGCTCTCTTTCATATCTCCTCTGGGTCGATTTTTTTCATAACTAAAGTCCTTGTGTATTTGATTTTTTTTATTGAGCCTATTTCATGGAATCACAGAATTGTCAGAGCTGGAAGGGACCTCTGGAGATGATCTAGTCCAACTCCCCTGCTAAAGCAGAGCACATTACACAAGACTGCATCTAGATGGGTCTTGAAAGTCTCCAGAGAAGGAGACTCCACAAGCTCTCTGGGCATTCTGTTCCAGTGCTCTGTCACCCTCATCATAAAGAAGTTTTTCCTCATATTTAAATGGAACTTCCCATGTTCCAGCTTGTGCCTGTAGCCCCTTGTCTTGTCACTGAGAACTACTGAAGAGAGTTTGGCTTCAACCTCCTTCCTCCCATCCTTTAGATATTTATAGGCATTAATAAAGTCTCCCCTCAGCCTTCTCTGCTCCAGGCTAAAGAGTCCCAGCTCTCTCAGCCTTCCCTCATAAGGGAGATACTCCAATCCCCCAATCATTTTTGTTGCCCTCGACTGGACATATGATTGTTCTTGTTGCTCTGTTATGGTTCATTTTTTGGTCCTATTATACATATATATACATATATATATATACACACACAGTGAACTGAGGGCAAAAATGTCCACAGCATCCAAGATATTGCAGGCTAATGTTGTTTTATGGGTTGTTCTCCTCTCCATCCCTTTGCTTCATATTGACTGCCATTCAGCACTGTGCTGATGTTCCTACAGAAGTTGCTATTATAACTTCAGAATCTTTGTAATAGTTGATAATAGCTTTTTCAGAGCCTCTAACTGCATATACTAAATTGGGATTTCTCTTGTGAACTCTGTATTTTCATACATTCTCTTCCCCCACCCCATAATATTACTCAGTGTCACATGACATTATAGCAACTCTTCATACTTTGCCAGCTTTTGCTTTTTCCATCAGGAGTTCAGAACAGTCACTGAAATTTCTCACTTCATTTTTCACCCCTTTTCCATTCATTTGTGAAGGTGATGAAGAGCAGGGCTCCTCAGATAAGTCCCTGTGGGACTACAGTGGTAAGCTCCCTCTGGTGAGAAAAGTAACTGTTTATTCTTTTAATCAGTTGCATTTCCATGTCAGCACTGTCCATCTCATCCCGGTCTTAATTTCTTTAAGACCCTTTGGTGTATGGTCTTGTCAAGTGCCTTTCAGTATCTAAGGAGACCATATCAGCTGTGTCTCCCATATCAACATGCTTGTTTGTTCCTTCAGAGAACGGATAGATTTAGGAGGAAAGAATTCCCTTTACAAAACCATGAAGAATCTTGCCCAGTGTATCATTTTTACCTACATATAAAATAATCCTGCTATTTTATTAATGTCCAGCACTAGTCTGTAATCTTCAAAAGTCCCAGCAACTCCTTTCAACAACAGGTAACATCATTTGCTACATTTCCATTCCTCTGGTATCCAGGTTATTGTATGTGGGTGAGAGATAAGTGACTGTAGACTACAACTAGTAGTTCAGCTGTTTCAAATTTGCATCACTTTGGAGCTCTCAAATGAAAAACAAGGTCCTGCTGGTAACTCTCAGTTAGCACTCCATGTGGTGGCCACTTAGGGCAATCTGTCTTTTCATGGGTTTGCCATTGCCAAGGCTCAGTCCTCCAAAACTACTTCAGGTTCAGGACATTCTAAAGTAATCTTTTATTCCAATGACAGTAACCAAAGTTAGAGTTGTGAAAAGGGCAGGAGAGTTAGAAAACGTAACAACCTGTCACTGGAAGACCACATCAGAATGCATCTTTCAAAAGCTGGACATTTAAAACCTCCTTATTAAACTTCCCATGGTGTTCCTGGAAAAGCTCTTTGGATCAGCAGAAGACAAAAGCAAGAGCCTGGTTCAGAACAGTCTATTTTCCCATTCAGTTGTGTTTCCTTTTCTGTCTACACTCTCCTGGCTCAAAAGGAAAGAACAAACAAAAGACCATGGTGAAGAGGCATGCTTTTTCAAAGTAGGATGAGTCTTCATGAAATAAAAATTTCTGTAACAAAGGTTTTTTAGACACTGGGGCTTTTTATACATTGCTCACATATAATTTAGTAATGAGTAGTTACCAATGTAGTTAGGCAGTTGTGGACGCAATTATCCAATTACTGCAACTGACTGCACAAACAGAGTAATTGTAGAGAGAACATGCTCATGTACTTTGCATTCGTGCTTTTGAAAGCCTGGTGTTACCCTGTCAGTGCTACGTCAGACTGGGAACAGTTCACCTTGTTTATTATCACCTCTGGCCCTGGGGAAGTTTTAGTGCATGTTCTGGGGAGAAAACATTCCGGGTTTTCACAGAAGGCAGCTAGTGGTGGAACTATGACAAGACATCTGGCAAGCAGGAATATTAATTGTCTCAAATTCAGATGGCACTGAAGTAAAATTTTCTGGCTTCCCTGAGCTTCCTATTCTCAAAGTTGTCTTTTATGATAATTCTATTTCTTATAAATGGTGATAAGTCATAGCAGCTTCATCATCCAGAAATTTGCATGCAACTGAAATCCACAGTGCAAACTGAATATTCTCCTTTGCCTTAATGGAATATTAGAGTTTAGTGCATGCCACAAACTACAAACCCAGATCCCATTCACTACAAATTCTAGCATTCTTCATGTTATTCCTCCTGACACTTGGATTTGGCATGAGAAGAGAGAGGTGCATCTGTCAAGTCTGTGCCTGTGCAACAGCAGTATAAATAATTAGGCAAACATTCCTTCAAGACTCAAGTTCATGTGCAAAGCTAAAAAATAAGAGCAGATTGTATGGGCAGTTGCAAATAAATCAGATCAATATTTCATGCGAAGTGGGGTTGGCTACGTATTCTTCCACAAACTGAAGTATCTCCCCTCACACTTGTATTTCAGGCTGTGAATCTTTGTGTAAAAAGTCTAATGGCTTGGGGCAATTACTGAATGAAATAGCACTGCAGGAAAGGTTGTATCCTTTGAGGGATGCAGCAAAGGTAAAATCAGATTGTTCTAAATTGCTTGTATAGAAGGTACCTTAATTAAATAAAATATATTAGTATTTTTGCCTTCATACAGCAATATTCTTACATTCTTATTTTTTTTCATGTTAATCTTCTGGATTCCCACTGTGCATAGCTCTCTCCCATTTGTCCCTTATCCTAAAAGGGAGTTGATCAAACTCCAGGACCATGTTTATCTTGCTGGAGGCAATTAGTTAGGACCAGCTGTCAAAGCCACAGCCAGTTCCTAGAACACGTGTGTGTAGTTTGTCAGTGTGTGCAAGTAACAGCATATGCCTTCCAGAAGATAATGATACTGATCTTAAACTGGAATTGGATCTTGTTTGGTAGAATAACACATGGAGAACCAGATTACACCGTAACCAAATACAACGATATTTCAATAAATGATTCAACTTCAGGCCTATTTTTGGTTTTGTAGACTGTTAACACAGCAGCTGCTATTAATATAAACTCCAGTTCATCTGCGCCCTCCCAGTACTTAGAAGTTTGAATACTCCTTTTGAATTTAGTCCCATCTCTATTTTTAAAAGCTCATTTATCAGATAAGTGCAGCTGAAAAACCAAGAAACCTCTAGGCTTTGAATGGATGGATTAAAGTGTTGGGCATAAGAAGCTAAGATTTTATTCAATTATACAACTTCCCCTGCACATCAGTGTTTTCAACACTTTGTCATATTTAGAATCTGTTTAGCTGCAATATTATTAGAAACAGTAGTTAAGTGTTACTTATGAAAGAAAAACAAAATAATGTTACCAATTTGTGAGCCAGAAATGTCTACCTCCTACTGAATGAGAACTGTCAAATAATAGAGAGTTCTTTGAAATCTATAAAAAGACTGCAGCCAAGTATGTTTTACATCAAAACCTTGTAATTCCCAACAAATTTGGAATGCAAAATCAATAAAGAACAAATTAAGGTCATAGCAATTGCTAAGTACAGGTCACAGATGGGAATATGTCATTCCAGGAACGATTATCAGGATTGCAAAAGTTTGTATATTTGGATTCAGATACATTTTGAAGGCTGAGCTTTACTCCCTTGCACTCCCAAACACGCTGCCCACCCTTCCTCTCCTCCCCAGGAGGGAACCACAAAGGCCAGAGGCTTTTCTGCACAAGTGACTTTAGGAAGAGAAAGTGCTCTTAGGCCTGACAAGGCTGGAGGAGCTTATTGGGAAACTGAGACAACCATCTGCTGGAGGGGAAATTCAACCCCAATGGTGATCTCTTCTGAAACTGGGAAGTAGAAAAAGACCAGCAACAAATGGCTGAAGCTTGAGCCGCTGGTAACTGCATTTTCTGACAAGAAACAGGGAGCTTATTAAAACCAGAGGAGTTAATGTCTTGGAAAGAAGCAAGACAAGGAAAACTTTCCCTTTTCTGATGTGTAGGTGTCTCAAGCTGAATTTTAATGTTTGGATGTGTTCTCTGCCTGGGTAAAATGTTGACTGTTAATGTTGACATTAAAGACAATGTACAACTCCTGAGCAGCAGAAGAGTATGGATTTTTTTTACTTGCTTTTGGATTGCTGAGTTTTTAATTCAAGGCTATAGAGGTGACAGCCTGTTTAATAACAGGTGTCCCTTTCTTTAGAGAAGGGAAATGGAGCTGGAAGCTCACAAGAAGGCTAATTTTGAAACTCACTGTCTCCATGCTAAATCTTCAAAACTATTGCAGGAAGAGAGACTTCACTCTGTGAAGTACAAGTCAGAGGAGAATATGGGCAGAAGAAGAAATGGAAGATGGGAAAGGCAAATGTTGAGCAGATTTTGAAAGTGACCCAAGGAACATCTTAAATGAAAGCAATCTTTTACAGAGGCTTTTTTGTAGAGGCTTCAAGTAGATGGGCCTTCCTACTAATCAGAAAGAGAAGCTGTGCAAGCAGTCTAAAAGGAGAATATTAGTCACTCCTCATGCTCTGAGATTAACTCCATTCAGAACACTGATTATAGTTCTAAGTACAGCCCAAAACTAGAATTTACAAATCAGATGAGAAAGTAGGATTTTAACAGTTCAGTTTCAGATCCTAGCCATTCTTTTTCTACATAAGCAAGAGCAGCTTTTTAAAGGTCAGGAAGTTCCACTGTATATAGTTACTCATCCTATATGGTGAATTTTTCCTATAAATCATGTTGTGATTCAGCCAACATGACAGCTTACTGCCTAGTACTGAAAGTTGAGGAGTGTATGGCAGCCAAACTACTGGTCCTAACTACTGCAGACCTCTGTGAAATGACTCTCTGGCTTTTAAATCTCATCAGGCATCTGCATAGAGAGGTCAGGCTGAAACTAACATTTTGTGTGTGGGTCTCTTCTGCCCTCTCTGCTGTGTTTGGCCTCCCAATTGACACAGAACTCAAGGGAGGAGACAGATCTTGCATTGAGCACAAGGTGCACAGGAACAACAAAGTCTGACTAGCCACTTTCGTGTGTCTCTCTTGGACACCTTTGGCTACTGTCCAGACCACACCAGTTTGAAGCTGTGAATACCTGAGGTTAGTGATAAGTAAACAAAAAATTATGTTGTGAGAAGATGCTGAGACCCCAACACTGGCTATGAAACTGTGTGGTCAGGCTAACAAAGCAAGAGCTCAACCTGTGCTGCGTCTGAGAGAAGCAGATTGGAAGATTTTTAACATGGATGATGTTGCTAGAAAAGATTCTAATATAGTCCAACACTTAAAAAAGTAGGAGAACAAAACTCTGCAATAACTACATTTCATGATAGGAATTACAGGAATTCAGAAGGTACAGCTGGTAGCCCAGATGAAAACAAATTGATCTCAGTGTATGTATTGACACTGTATCACCTGTATGTTCATTAAAAGCACATACATTTACAGAACATGGAAATTGCCTAAGCACAGCAAGACAGAAAACAGCAATGCTGTGGTTATACATTCAGTTTTAAATTAGTCCCTTTCAGTGTCTCTTAACTGGTAATATAACATTTGTTTCTATTTCTCTATTTCTTCCAGTGTATCAAGACACATATTTTATATCCTCACCTAGCACCAAAGCCAGTCATTTTTCCTTTAATTGTTCCTCAAAGCAGTTATTAGTGTATCAACAGATGTCCAAATATTAATATCAAACAGAAACTTTTAAAAAAGAACAAGCCTCATTGCTTCTTTTATATCTTCGTTTCCCTCTTTTTACATTACAACTTCACCATTCAACTTCTAAACTAGAAAAGTTTCTTTGAAATACCCACAGCTGAATTAGGGTCCAGTTCAGTTACTATTTGAATCAATTAGCAGAATTTCTAGTGACGCAAATGAAAGGGAAAATGAAACTCAGTTGTATCTCTCACTTCCAGCCTTAGCTTCCTTTTTTCTCTTCCTTCTTTGATTCACTTTTATGTTCAGCTTGGTTTCTGAACGAGATGGGGCTTATTTGACCACACTGTCTGCCCACCTTCACTTTTTAACCCTCTGGCTAAATCTGCCTTAACTTGAGAGAGCTACTGGTCTCTACGAGATTCTATTTCTACACCTTCCTGGAAAACAGCAGAGAAGAGAAAGGCAAATCAGCTGCCCCTCTAGGTGAAAGGTGACGGTGTGAGTTGGGTAGCTACTCCCCCTGTTTTGCCACTCTGCACTCCCTCTTGCTAAGGTGGTTCTCGGGAAGCACAGGTAGCAAGGTTGGTAGCTGTGTATTAAGAACACAGAGAAAGATGAGCCAAGATGAGTGCGATAGGAATCTTAGGCAGATTGGATGACAGACTGGAAATTAGGATTCACAAGTGATAACTCACAAAGTCTGTAAATTGTTGGGGGTTTTTCTGGGGGGTGGTCAGTTTGATCATGGCTCACAGTCCTTCTGCACATCTAAATTCTGAAGAGAAATCCAACTGCATTGAATGAGTATTTGGCTGAGCTAAAACTGAGCAGAAACACTGGGATTCAGCTCACTGGCAGTAAGGGCTCACTTCCCCATAGCTTTTCCTCCCCACGTGTCAAATGAATATTTCACCAGAGTACCAACTTATCTCACCCAGAGCAGCTGTGAAAGCTCATATCACGTCCAGCTTCTAAAAGTACCATTTCACATGGTGTTGGATTTTTCCCTCTTCCCTCAGTGATAAATTCAGCAAAACATTCATTTTTGTTTCAGAAATAGGCTACAACAAATCCCAGGTCTTAAAAATTAAGTCTGCTGTATGTAATGTCTCATAAAGATAAAGGACAAGAAATATGAAAATCAAATCCCATGGCGCACTCAGTTGTGGGAATTTCTTTCATTATAACAGCCACTGCAACTAATGTAGCTCAGCTACAGCTAAAATTATTCACATGCTTGTTCCATTTTCTTCTTCACAGCTCTTTTGCTATTTAAAAAAGCTTAATTTAAAAATGTTTTCCCCAAATACTGATACCACAATCACACTGGCAAACTCCTCCAGCATCTTCAGGAAATCCCACCCAACACCGTGGTTTTGATTATATCCAACTTCTTTCAGCTTCTTTCGAGTCTTTAATTTGTTTGTTTCCTCCCCACTGAGGGCTGCCCCTCTCTGTCCCAAATCATGCAGGTACAAAAGCACCCTTTGATTGTGAAGACTGAGGGAAAAAACATCATTGAATACATAAGTCTTTTTTGCTCCATTGTAACTAGGTTTTCTTTTCCACATGTCAATGCCCTGTGTTTCTCCTGAACTTTCTTTGAAACTAGCATTTCTGCAGTCTGTCTGGTTCCCATCAGTGCACCTTGGCAGTCTTGGCTCCCACTGTGCTTTGGCCTTCCTGATTTTGACAGTAAGTACCTAACACTGCTTTATACTGCCTGTCCTTGTTTCTACACCTTCTCCACTCCCTTCTTGTGTGACAGTTCAATGAGCAGCTCTCCATCTAACTATGCAGACCTTCTGAAATTCCCAGTCTTTCCTCATGACAAGATGGTTCATTCCTGAGCTTTCACTAAGTAGCAATTAGAAACCAACCAGCTCTCCTGAGAACCCTTCCCCTTCACAGTAGCTCCTCAGGGGATCATAAAATCATCAAATAGTTTGAGTTGGAATGGATCATCTAGTTTCAAGCCCCCTGCATGGGCAGGAACACCTCCCACTAAACCAGATTGCTCCAAGCCCCATCCAACCTGTCCTTTAACACTTCCAAGGAGGGAGTATTCACAACTTCCCCCAGCAACCTGTTCCAGTGTCTCACCATCCTCACACTAAAGAATCTCTTCCTAATGGCTAACATATATCTCCCCTCTTCCAACTTAAAGCCATTACCCCTTGTCCTCTTGCTACAAGCCCTTGTAAAAAGCCCCTCCCCAGCTTTCCTGTAGCCCCTTCAGGTACTGGAAGGCTGCTATGTGGTCTCCCTGGAGCCTTCTCTTCTCCAGGATGAACAGCCCCAACTCTCTCAGCTTTGTTTTCATAGGAGAGGTGCTCCAGCCCTCTGATCATCTTCATTGCCCTCCTCTGGACTCCCTCCAAGAACTCCATGTTCTTCCTGTGTTGGGGTCTCCAGAAGTGGACACAGTACTCCAAGTGGGGCCTCACTAGGGCAGAGTAGAGGGGGATCATGCCAGACAATCCCTGAATGAACCTCTGTTTGCTCATCTGAAGCTCAGGGTCCTCTGCTTACCTTTCAGCCTTCCTCTGTACCCCAACCCCCCCAGCATTTTATGCTTACTGCACTCAGGACTGCTTTGTGTGACCATAGCTACCACTAGCTCTTTGCTGTTTGTAAGCATCAGGTTAAGCTGTTCAGCTCATCTGGTATTTCCATGAGGACCTGTCACCTATGCAGACCAGGAGACTCCTGGGTTTCCTGCCAGATGCTGTGTTGCCCTCCCAGCAGACTTCTGAGCAGCTGAACCCCTACCACAAGGATGAGAGCCTGCAAGCAGAAGTCTGCTTCTACTCAGGATCTTGTGCTAGTTCCCAGGGAGTGAACACCTCTCTCCCATGGGTAAGCATCACCTGACTCTACCAGCCATGGCTGCTGTTAAACTTCATAAGAGTTTCCATAATAGTTAGCCATTGAAGAGGCTAGCTGGTCTTCTATTTTCAGGTCAGTCAGAGCCTTTCTATCAATTACAGTGAGACTTAGTAAAATGAAAGTGATAATTGTTAAAAAATCTGGAGCTTTGAACTCCTGTCTGAGAATAACAGCAACATCAACCCAAATTGCTGCTTATCAATTGCTAATGTAATTGAAAGATTGTTTACGTGCAAGAAAGCTTTCCAGTTTGTGCTCACTGTTAATTCTTTTCTGGCATGACACCCATTTGTCTTATCCTACTCCCATCAAAGACTTTTTAAAAGTTTTTATACAGCATCTGGGTCTTGGGAGGGAAATGGTGGTGGTTAAAAAAAAATAAAATAGTATTGTTCAGGGATTTTTTTTTAAATTAAATAAGAAAATTACCATGTCTGTCCTGTGACACTTCTACTAAGCTTAGCTACACTTTGTTCAATCTGTGATTATGAAACTACTGTTTAGTAAAGGCTAAGATGCATTTGAATGCATTGCGGGGGCAGGGAAGACTTTTCAGCATAGTGGTAATGGAGTCTTACATACCCAACAGCCATCGCATGTCTGAGAAATCTCACTCTGAGACAAAAATGGTAACATTATGGAGGGGAAAAAGATACATTGGCTTGGCACTGGCAGCAGTTTGTCAGGCTGGGTGGCTAAACCAGTACAGTCTGCATCAGTGAGACATGGCCTTAATACTATGTTGCTCTACATTAATGTTTTTATAGCATATGGACTTTTTGATCCTTGAGGATAGCATTATGCAGATTTTCACCACCAGAAACACTAATTTTAGCATCAGAGATCCTAAAATGAGATCCACATTCCCAGGGATTAAGAATGAAGTGAAGGTGGTCTAGAAATTGCATTGGTTCTCAGAAATAATAATCAGAAATTTAGACATTTGCAACTTTGGGCCATCTATTCCAATATATTCTATTCCAGTCATGGGGATCAGCCATCAGGAAGGTTTTCTTTTAGAACTCAGAAGCTGTGTCGTGCTTTGCTGTCTTGGTCTCAGTAGAGTGAAAGTCTGTAGTCATTGAGTATTTCCAGTTTTAAGGACCATGTGGAAGTGAAAAGACTTTTTCCCTAATGTCTTACTCCCTTGCTTTCAAGGCTTTAGGTGAATGATGTTTGCCATGCCACCTTTGTAATGTCATCTCTGTTTACAAAACATTACTTTTTATTCCCTACCTTACCTTAGCTGTCTTTAGCTACTGAGGTTTGTACATTGCCTAAATACCTGAATGCTGCCAGAGAAACTTGATTCTGGTATCTACAGGGGCATATTATCTTCTAAACACTTACCCATTCTTTCACAGCAAGGCATTAATCTATCAGTTTTAGTTTAGTTATAGTTTCACCAGCTGTTGACACTGGCTGTGTCTGCCCAAGTAGAAAGGTTAGAGACTGACCCAGGAGCAACAGACTGGATCAAATTTCCCAGTGTATCAAGTTCTACCTATCTGCTATTACAGGCAAACAGCCTGCATCTTCCTTTTAATAAATGGGGCAATCTCAGCTTTAAAATGATATGAATTCTGTCATCTCTTATTTCCATAAGTTTAAAACAACTCAAACTTTATTGCTCTGACAGTTATAAACTGTCCTAGCCTCCAATTTACATTTATTCACAGCCAATTTATACTCATTCATTCCTGTGCCAGTATTGTTCTTTAGTATAAGTGGTTCTCTCCCTACCAGGTGTTCTACCTGATTTGCATTCATAGAGAGTAACCATGACCTCTTTCAGCCTTTGCTTTTCCAAGCTGAGAAAGCTCTTCTCTCTAAAACACTTTTTATTACCTTCATCGCTTCTCTGCACCTGTTCCAGTCTGAATTCCCTCTCCCTCAGTCACTCATGCTCAGAAGCACAGACAATACTGCAGATAAGGTTTTGCCAGAGTAACACACACCTGCATGAATATGCCTCATTTTTTCTAAAATTGCCTCAATTGACAAATCTAAGCACTGCGCTTCGTAGAAGCTTCTCATTAGTGGCTCATAGTCAGATTCTGATCAATTAATATGCCCCAAAACTTTTTATCCCCTTCATCATTCCCACCTGGTACTCCCACAACACTTTCCCCGCGCTTTTTCTGCAGAGAATGGTTTCATTCATACCATTTTAGCCATCTAAATGTTTTGTACAACACTGCAAGCAAAGAGAATTCTGCCAGCTCCATCCCCTCTTCCTCACAACTGCATTCCCATAGTGTCGAGAACTGAGGAGAGTGATAAAAGTCTCTGTGTGTGAAGCCTGAAACACAGGCCCAACCAGTGGATCTCCAGGGGGTTGTGAAGCTTGGTAGAGGCTTGCCCGTAAGAAATACAACCATTAAGGAATTGGCTGGATGGTTGCACTCAAATAATAGTAGTCAAGGGCTCAATGTCCAAATAGAGACCAGTGACAAGTGGCATTTCTCAAGGGTCGATACTTGGACTGGTGCTGTTTAACATCTTTGTTGGCAACATGGACAGTGGCATTGAGTGCACCCTCAGCAAGTTTGCTATTGACACCAAGCTGTGTAATGTGCTGTACACACTGGAGAGAAGGGGAGGGGTCCCTCCATCAAGCAGGACCTTGACAGTGTGAGAGGTGGGCCCACGCCAAGCCCATGAAGTTCAACAAGGCCATGTGCAAGGTCCTGCACCTAGTCTGGGGAAATCCCAAGCACAGCTACAGGTTGTGTGGAGAATGGATTGAGAATGGCCCTGAGGAAAAGGACTTGGAGGTGTTGGTTGATGAGTTCTACATGAGCTGGCAATGCATGCTTGTAGCCCAGAAAGCCAGCCATGTCCCGGGATGCATCAAAAGAAATATGGCCAGCAGGTCAATGGAGATGACTCTTCCCTTCTACTCTGCCCTAGTGAGGCCCCACTTGGAGTACTGTGTCCACTGCTGGAGACCCCAACACAGGAAGAACATGGAGTTCTTGGAGGGAGTCCAGAGGAGGGCAATGAAGATGATCAGAGGGCTGGAGCACCTCTCCTATGAAAACAAAGCTGAGAGAGTTGGGGCTGTTCATCCTGGAGAAGAGAAGGCTCCAGGGAGACCACATAGCAGCCTTCCAGTACCTGAAGGGGCTACAGGAAAGCTGGGGAGGGGCTTTTTACAAGGGCTTGTAGCAAGAGGACAAGGGGTAATGGCTTTAAGTTGGAAGAGGGGAGATACATGTTAGCCATTAGGAAGAGGTTCTTTAGTGTGAGGATGGTGAGACACTGGAACAGGTTGCTGGGGGAAGTTGTGAATACTCCCTCCCTGGAAGTGTTAAAGGACAGGTTGGATGGGACTTTGAGCAACCTGGTCTAGTGAGAACTAGATAACGTTTCAACCCAAACCATTCTGTGATTCTATGATACTATTATTCATTGTTCCACATGAGAAAGTACTGTCTGAATGAACAAAATCTCCTCCAGATACAGCACTAAGCTTGATGTCTAATGACTTTTTTTTCCTCATATTTTCAAGTTCATCTTCAGGCAGTGACCCAACATACAATCACACATAAGCTACATGTATAACCATCTTTCTGTAGTTTACAGGTTTCAAAGATTGTTAAAAGTAAACAGCACATCTTAGTATAAGAAAATTGTCAAGATAATTGCCCCATTCTACTTTATGATTTTCAGGCAGTGATGTTTAGCTGCATTGCCATCAAATGTGCTGAAGTTGTGCTAGAAAAAAACCACACTTTTAACGTTCACAAACCCTGCCTTGCCATCCTAGAGAAAGTTTTTTGAAAGTATGTGTTTGAATACCTCTGAAAAAAAAAGGGCATTAGATATCCTTTACAAAACAATATAAACACATAAAGCTGGGATAGTTCTGTATTTTTTATTCTGTCATAGTCCATGCATCCACCTGGCACTTACTACGTCATGAGTGCTATAATAAGCATGTTGATGTGGGCATCTATTTAATTTTGGCAAGTCCTTGATTGCAGTGTTTTAGATGGAGGCAGTTCCTGATGCTTGAGAATTATAGCTAGGAATTGTGACGGACAGTAAATCTAACTTATTTTGAATGGGAACAATGGCTGTAACAAAGAGTCACATTTTTATCAGCACCAGTATTAGCTTCTTCCCCCAGCTAAAATGTCAATCTGAACTACCTTTTTGCTGAATTTGAGCTTGGGTTTTATCACAGAATCATACAATAGTTTGGGTTGGAAGGGACCTTTCAAATTCATGTCACCCAACACACATGCAGTAAGCAGGGACATCTTCAACTAGGTTGCTCAGAGCCTCATCCAACCTGACCTTGAATGTTTCCAAGGCTGGTACATCTGCCACCTCTCTGAGCAACCTGAGCCAGTGTTTCACCATCCTAATTGTAAAAAATTTCTTCCTTGTATACAGTCTAAATCTATCCTCTTTCAGTTTTAAACCATTACTTCTTATCCTATTGCTACAGGCCCTGACAATACATCTGTCCCCATCTGTCTTTTAAGCCCCCTATAAATATTGGAAAACCTCTATAAGGTCTCCCTGGAGTCTTCTCCAGGATGAACAATCCCAGCTCTCTCAGCCTGTCTTCACAGGAGAGGTGCTCCAGCCCTCTGATCATCCTCATGGCCCTCCTCTGGACTCACTCCAGCAGGTTCATGTCTTTCTTGTGTTGGGGGCTCCAGAACTGGACACAGTACTCCAGGTGGAGTCTCATGAGAGCAGAGTAGATGGGGAGAATCACCTCCTTTGACCTGCTGGCCACACTTTTTTTGATGCAGCCCAAGATCTTGATGGCTTTCTATGCTGCTAGAGCACATCGCTGACTCACATCCAGATTTTCATTCACCAATACCCCCAAGTCCTTCTCTGCAGGACTGCTCACAATCCCTTCATCCTTCCAGCCTGTACTGATATTGGGGGTTGTCCCAACCCAGGTGCAGGACATTCCACTTTGCCTTGTTGAACCTCATGAGGTTTACATGGGTCTACTTCTCAAGCTTGTCCAGGTCCCTCTGGATGGCACCTTGTCCCTCAGGTGTGTCAACTGCACCACTCAGCTTGGTGTCATCTGCAAACTTGCTGAGGATGCACTCAGTCCCACTGTCTGTGTCACTGATGAAGATGTTAAACAATACTGGTCTCAGTAGGGACCCCTGAGTGATACCACTTGTCACCAATCTCCATCTGGATACTGAGCTGTTGATCACTACACTCTGGATGCAACCATCCAGCCAATTCCTCAACCATCAAACAGTCAAATCCATCTCTCCAACTTAGCATGTTGTGGGGGACCATGTCAAAGACCTTATGGAAGTCCAGATAGACTACATCTGTGGCTTTTCCCTTGTTTGCTGATGTTGTCTTTCCATCGTAGAAAGCCACCTATTAGGGCAGGCAGGATTTGCACCTAGTAAAGCCATTCTGGCTGTCTCAAATCACTTCCATGTCTTCCATGTGCCTTGGCATAGCTTCTAGGATTATTTATTCCATGATCTTCCCAGCCACAGAGGTGAGGCTGACAGGTCAGTAGTTTCCAGAGTCCTCCTTCTGCTCTTTTTAAAACTGGGCATACTGTTTCCTTTCTTCCAGTCATCAGGGATTTCACCTGACTGCCATGACTTTTCAAATATCCTGTACTGATATTGGGGGTTGTCCCAACCCAGGTGCAGGACATTCCACTTTGCCTTGTTGAACCTCATGAGGTTTACATGGGTCTACTTCTCAAGCTTGTCCAGGTCCCTCTGGATGGCACCTTGTCCCTCAGGTGTGTCAACTGCACCACTCAGCTTGGTGTCATCTGCAAACTTGCTGAGGATGCACTCAGTCCCACTGTCTGTGTCACTGATGAAGATGTTAAACAATACTGGTCTCAGTAGGGACCCCTGAGTGATACCACTTGTCACCAATCTCCATCTGGATACTGAGCTGTTGATCACTACACTCTGGATGCAACCATCCAGCCAATTCCTCAACCATCAAACAGTCAAATCCATCTCTCCAACTTAGCATGTTGTGGGGGACCATGTCAAAGACCTTATGGAAGTCCAGATAGACTACATCTGTGGCTTTTCCCTTGTTTGCTGATGTTGTCTTTCCATCGTAGAAAGCCACCTATTAGGGCAGGCAGGATTTGCACCTAGTAAAGCCATTCTGGCTGTCTCAAATCACTTCCATGTCTTCCATGTGCCTTGGCATAGCTTCTAGGATTATTTATTCCATGATCTTCCCAGCCACAGAGGTGAGGCTGACAGGTCAGTAGTTTCCAGAGTCCTCCTTCTGCTCTTTTTAAAACTGGGCATACTGTTTCCTTTCTTCCAGTCATCAGGGATTTCACCTGACTGCCATGACTTTTCAAATATCACAGAGAGTGGCTTGGCAACTACATCAGCCTATTTCCTCAGGATTCTGGAATTGATCTTGTCAGGTCCCATAGACTTACCTATATCCAGGTTCCCCAGATAATCACAAACTTGATCTTCTCTTACTGTGGGAGGGACTTTGCTTCCCCAAGTCCCTGCCTTATGGTCTATCCACTCCAGAGGTGTGGGAAGCGAGGTTGCCAGTGGTGACTGAAGCAAAAAAAGTACCTCAAGCTTCTCTTTGTCTGTTGTTACCAGTTTGCCGGTTGTGTTCATCAGAGGGGTGTACACTTTCCTTTGATCTTCCTCTTAGGGCTGACATACCTATAGAATATCCTATTATTATTCTTTATTATATCTTCTTATTATTATCCTATTATTCTTTGTCTCCCCTGCTCTGCACCTTGGCCTTCCTGATCCCATCCCTACACAACTGGGTAGTGTTCCTGAACTCTTCCCAGGATACCTGTCCCTGCTTCCACTGCCTGTGCATTTCCTTCTTGCCTTTCAGTTTGGCCAGCAGATCTCAACTCAGCAATGCTGGTCTCCCGTCCTCCTTGCCTGATGTCTTGCACCTGGGAATTGAGAGCTCTTTCACTCTATGGAAATTGTGTTTCTTCTGCTTTGCAGAAGTAGAAGCATGCAGGTCAGCTGCTGCCTGGGTGCTACTTTGAATATTTCTTCTACAAACTGTTAGCCCATGAAAGAGAAGCAGCAGGACATATCAGTAGATGTGCCAGGAACCAGTGGGTGAAACAAATACATAGCTTATTTCAGGGCCAGATCGAAGTAATTCCCATTAGGAAACCTGGGCCTTGATCTCTTTTGTAAGGCAAAATTACACAGTGCCTGAGGCAAGAATCATTTTCTTTCCATCGTTTCTTCACTTCCGTTGTATTTTGCATGTCTGTTTAGCTCATGCACACAGTATCAAACATCGAAAAGGCTGAGGTGTCCTCAATGCTCCTCCGGTCTTTAGATGCAGAAATGCAGTGAGTTTGAACACATCCCTAGAAGGCATGAGACTTGATCCAGTTACCACAATTTTTTTTAACATCACCAAATACAAACTAGACCTACAATACGGTTGACAAAGTATTAACACTTACGGTTTTGAACAACTAAAAAAAACCATCCATCAACCTAGAAGGGTGAGTTCCTAACTCTTGCAGTGCTGTTTTCTTGCTATTTCTATCATTTTTTATTTTCCACCTATTGTTCCTTTAACTGAAATCTCCTTCAGCTTGTACCAAGTTCAGTAACTGCCAGTAGTAACTGTGAGGAATTATTTGCTCGAGCTTCCTCTGGCCCAAATCCTGAGGTTTCTATTTAAAAGTTTATTTGGTTCTTCATCAGACAAAACTTCCATGAGCTTTCAGTGGTCTTTGCCTTTCAAAAGCCAAGAGTATAAGCTGTTTTTTAGGACGCAGAGCAGTTTATGTGAAGAGTTCACCAAACTATATGCAGAGTTAAAAAGTAAGGCTAGGCATGAACATTTTAGATGCCACTGTGGGATGAAAGCTGAAATCTCTCCCAGTCTTGTTTATGACACAAAGTCCTTGAAGCATGGAAATTTTGTTTCTCTAAGTTAAAGTCCTTTACCTATCAGTAAAAGGAAATATTCATTAATCTTAATTATTACAGGTTGGAAAACAAATACTTGGATATTTTGACAGAAAATGTGAGTATTGGTGTAGTCCATTTAAGTCAGAGATATAAACATGTACGCTAATAATTGCGAGACATTCTTCCTGAATATAGAGGGTTTCCTAAAGTAGAATTAAATTAGACTATCATGATCTGCAGCATCAGGATGACAGTCACCTTCATATCATCCTAAGAATGCCCACAGAGTGAGCATCTGCTGCTGAGTACAGACACAATGTCTTTCAAATGCATGGTGTTACACAGAAAGCTGTTTTGACAGCTTCCAAGTTGATGAATGCTATGCAGTGATCCTCTCTAGATGAACTTTGCCATTATAAAGTGAAAGTTACAAAGTTAGATTGAGTTTTGCTCTTGTAGGTATTTATTTGAAATATGCCTATGGGAAATGAATTATATTAATTATTTTAATGTATGAGTACATTATCTTCCCATGTACCTCGTATTTAAATGACATGTTGCCATTAGTTTCCACAGTTTGTTTATAATAAGATACATTCTACAATTGACATTAATCCCAGGGGGAAGAGTAATAAGAGTATTGTTAATGTTGTTGTCATATCTATCTCTAGAATTCCTGGCTTTTCTCTACAGAAATATACAGTTCTATCATTAAAATGCATGCAAATGATTAGAAATGTGACAAATAAAGAACATAAAAAATGATTCATTCACAGTCCGTAAGAATTTTGAAATATGGCAGCTTGTTTTTCTCCTGCCCCCTAAAAAAATCATCAGGTAAAAATGAATAAAAATTTAGCTAGGAGTAGCTCCCAATCAAAACTGTAGAAGGAGGAACTAAGAACAAATAAGCTAGAGGCAGAAAATAAGATTATATCTGATATTAAATAACTTATAAGGATTATAGAAAAACAAACTGAAACTAAGGCAACACTACTTAAACATCCTGAGGAAAACCACATGACAAACAATCTGTTTTTTTTTTCTGATTATTTCTTGTGTGTGTTCTTCCTTCCTCTAAACATTTAGAGCCATTCATTGCATTCAAACATGCCTTATATTTCACTTATGGAGACTACTCCACTTTGCTTAGATGAGTCGGTGGCAGTCAAAGCTTTAAATCCACAGAAGATGCAAAGTGCTTAAAAGAGCCAGAGCCCCTCTTGTCTTCTGCCAGCAGAGGATCCGGGCCCCAGGTACTTAAATTAAGGATAACAAAAGAAGTATGCTGTCAGGAAAAGTCTCCATTTGCTGCTACTTTGACAGTCCAAATGAAACTGCAAAATGTACATAAAATATGTCATGTAGATATCAAAAATATTCTTTGTGGGCAAGAGAAATTCTGCCCAACTTCACAGGTACAAGGAAAACAAAGGATAATTAAATGGACAAAAGAGTCGACTTGCACACTGATTTGCCACAAGACTTTTTCACTTCAGCTTAAAGAGACATTAGGGTGCAGGCCAAGAAAGAAAAATAAAAGCATCTGAACAACAGATCTGCAGCCAAGTCATTGCTTGCTGACACCACCGGTGCATCAGCTGCTGAGGCTGAGGTTAAGGAAACAACTCAACCATCCCAGACAACAACTGGACCACCACTGTGGCCTAGTATGTAAGAAGAAAACTCTTCAGGAAAGCAGCTCTAGCAAAATCTTACATATTCCTGCTTTAGACAACATCTTCTCTATGATAACAGAGTTGCAGACTCTTAATTTCCTTTTTCCTCCATGAATAGGTGTACCTGCTAAAAAGGCAGTAGATATTTAAAGACTCAAACTCATGGCCAAATAGATGAAATAAACATAACTATTTTACTTCAGACCTAACAAGTGAGTCAGCAGTCAGATTCTATTTCCCCTGCTGAAGTCAGAAAACAAATTAAGCTGACACTGTGCCTCGAATAGTGATGACATCACTGAGAGTGGAGTTATTTTCAGTCTCCACAATACTGGCAAAGGACAACCATAAATGAGAGAAAGGGAAGCTTAACTTTTTCTCATCCACACTCCCACTACATGTGCTTTGCATCCACTCCCTCAAATTAGGTATTTTTTGCAATTGTCATTCCATGCTTAAATATATATATATGCATTTTTCAAAGTCTTGTAACATAATAAAACTTTTATTTCTTACATGGAGTCTGTCTGTCTTTAGATGCCCAGCCTGTGAGCCCCAGAGGACAGTGTAGAACATGGCTCTACATCTGCAAAAAATCTCCCTCCCTCAAGCACACTCCTTACTGTTAAAGCGGAGGTGGAAAAGCTTCTGCTTTTTGACAGTACAAAAGATGTGCTTTGAAGAGTTTTCTAACTTGGAAAAAATACACTTTCTGGGACAGTGGCTGAGAGACACTATTAAGGTGAATACAAGAATACTTGAGGGCCCTGGGGGAAGAGCAGGGCTTTCAATCTGAGAAGCCCGAAGCACAAAGTGACATAAAAAATGCATGAAGCTGAGAAACAGTAGGAAAGAAGATGCAGAAGGATATGGAACCATGAACAAGATAAAAGGTAAAACGAGAAATAAGCTCGTACAGGCTTCTGCTGAGCCACAAAGCTGAATCTAAGTAAGAAGCAGAAAGAAGTGAGGGTGCAGAAATGCCAAGAGAGATGGGAGCAGTCTGGGTTTGCTGGTGAGAGATGAGATGTGAGGTGTTAAGAATGCTCCAGCAACAGGACTCCAACTCCTGGCAGTGGCAATAGACAGGAAATGCTGAATAGCAAATACTCAGCTCCAGAAGGTACACAATTTAATGAGGAGCTGATGACTTGACAAGAAAGATTAGAGAGGTTTCTTGTATGGCAAGTGGGAAGTTACTAAGAGAAAGGGCTTAGGTGTGAAAAGGGGAAGCAAAGTTCTGTATGCATCGCATGCAATGCAGAGATAGGTAAAAATAGAGATGACTGAGCAGGAAAGAGATGTGGTAAGTGAGGACATAGATGTACACAAGGTGGGCGAGCACCTCAGATCCACTCAATGTGTTTCAGAAAGAGCAGGCGACCTGCTTCTTCTGCCAAGTGGAGCTGTGTGAGAAGGATGAAGAATACCTTGAAAGAAACACAGCAATTAAGTTAAGAGAACCAGGTCTGTCTTCAGAAGATAAAATGGAGAAGAATAAATGTACAGAGGATTAAGAGGACTGAGCAAAAGCAGTCAGAGCTTGCTGGAAGGAAATTAGTGACAGATTTCCTGCTTGTCTCCAAGGAAAAATAAACCCAACATGGAATGTAACCCTTTGAACAAAAGCATTGATGTCACTAATGTAAAAGGGGTTTCTGTGGACAGAAGTGGACAAATTTTGTCATATAGATGAGTGGTGCTTTAAGCAGCTCATAAAGGATCTCTTTGTCTAGAGAAACTATTAAAAAAAAAATAAAAAAATCTGTAGCAATGAAATTAATAATTAAAGAAACCTTGCAACAGACCGATTCAGTTCTCTCTGGAGATGGCCATCTTATTGCAATTTACACCCTCTCTTAACCAACGTCATTAGTAGTGGTTCTAGAAAGCACAAAGGAATGAGACACTGAAATACTGCAGGAACACTGTCAACACTGATCAAAGCCCTCATAGCCTCGTAGCTTTTGTTCAGCTAGGGCAAGCAGCTCATTTGTGCGCAGCAGAGAAGCATTCATTCTAGTGAAGCAGGCAAGAGGACGTCATTCCTTCCTGAAAATTGTGATTTTTTTAAAATAGCTTCTTTGAAGCCAGACAAAGTTTCAGTTTTGCTGAAAGTGAATCAGTAGAGGAGGACTATAATCCTGACAACTCGTTTAATCCTTTCTACTGTCTGTGGTGATGAAATACCAAAGACTCTATTAACTTGTAAGCCCACTCATGAGCTGAAAATTTGCTTCTTGCTGCAAACATTAGCTGAAGCCACCGGAAATTTTATCTGGTTGTAAAGCATTTAATGAGACACTGAATGGTTGCTTTGTTTCATTAATCTTGTATCAAATGACTCTAAAAAAAAGAAAGCATTGGCCAATTTATACAATTGCTAAGAGCATCTCTGTGGCTTATCACTATTAACACATCAGCCTTTCTGATTTCCTGTGATTCACTAAATATTGACACAAAAACTCACGGGATTAACTGGCTATTCATTTTCATGACACAACTGCTCCTTACATGCTCTTTAGAATGGCTTTGTTCTTTTTCCTCTTTGCTGTTTAAAAAGCCATCTCCTATTCTCAGCCTCCTCTTTTCATTTCCTCCTACATCTATCATTACCTTCTTTTCACTTACTGCTGAATGTCCAACAAGCCAAAAATCTTCCACAACTTACAGTATCCACCACCTACAGTATCTTGCCCAACCTAGCAGTAGGTCAAGTATGTACCACATCTTAGCTTAAGTACACCATAGCCTAGAGCCTTTCACAGCTCAGACAGCAGAGACTTCACAGCTTCTGACTCACCTGTCACATACATACCTTTTTACAACACCAAAGCACCAAATAAGGACCCATGTCTTAACACAGCCTTCAGCTGCTCTGCAATACTGGATAAATGTTGCTGCCTCACCTTGCTTGACCTTTAGGCAAGGTCGTGACCCTGGAGCAAGGCTCTGAGGCTTTGGTCCATCAAATAGGACGAAGTGTGACAACACAGCAGGGACAGAGTGCAGCACCCACAAGAGGGGCAGGGTTGTTCCAGCTGACATGTTTCTCTTCGCTCTTTTCAGATAATGACCTGGCTTCCATCACTCTCCTGCCTCCCTTAAGTAAGCACTGACTCTGGGCAGTGGAAATGGGTGCAAACTGGAACATAGGAGATTCCACATAAACATCAGAAAAAACTTCTTTACTGTGAGAGTGACAGAGCCCTGGAACAGGCTGCCCAGAGATGTTGTGGAGCCTCCTTCGCTGGAGACGTTCAAAACCACACCTGGACACGTTCCTGTGTGATGTACTTTAGGTGATCCTGCTCTGGCAGGGGGGTTGGACTAGATGATCTTTCAAGGTCCCTTCCAACCCCTAAGATTCTGGAATTCCGTGAAATGGGCACTCACTGTGGAACTGTGTCATTGCATGATCCTGGAATGATTGCGGGGGATCTAAAATACCCAGAGTAGGGACCTTTTCACCAGTAAATCACCCATAGGACACAAAATAAGATGCCAGTATGCTTTGCAGTTTGCTAACGCCCAGCTCATAATAAGTGGTAAAGTAACACTTCTGGGTGTCAACCAGAAGTCAAGTTCAACCATCACCGAAGTTCCTTTTTCACAGAAGTCATATATCAACAATCCATGAGAGTGTGAATCTGTCACATGCCTGAATTTCAAGGAGACCAGGGCTCATGGCAGGACTTCCCCAGCTGCACTGGAATGGCAGACAGCATACAGAGAGATGGGGAAAACACTACACGCATACAGCTTGTTGTACAAGATGCACAATTACGATCCCTTATGATTTACATTTGATGATGTGCCAAATTTTGTTGATCACAGAACATTTGTGGGCATGGTCACAAACCTGGGCCTCCATCTGAATGGCATTGCTCGGTTCTCCACAGGGGAAAAGGCACCAGATGCTGGTGAAAGAGTGAGTGAACCATTTTGATAGAACACAGGGATCTTCCAAACACGTAGAGGTAGCAAACTATATTTTTAGGTCTGATCACTTCAATGGAAGGCATTTCAGAAAAGATCAGCAGATTGCTGGGAATGAGGATCAGGTGTTGCCAAGCAGGATAAAGGACAGCTGTTAGCTCAACCAGAAAAATCCTGCTGAGTGTAATTAAGAGTCAGGAAAGAGAAAGTAAAGCTTTCTAGATTTAAAAGGGATTCTTGGCTCAGAGTCACTGGATAATCTATAAAAGGAAGTGAAGAGTAAGACTGTTAGATTATTTGGTGAGTAGCTTTTAAAGAGACCAAGGGATGGGGGAAGACATTAAAACTATTTACTTGGGAGAGCATCAAATAAGGAAATTGAGGTATTATGGTTATATCCCAAATATGCTAGATAAACTGGGCTTTGCTTTTCAGTAGGCTCTTTAAATCAGACCTAATTTGATAACAATAACATAAAGGTTTGGGACCCCTAAATTCCTAGGTCTGGAGGTGAAAATGGGTAGGGTACATATAATGCTGTGGCCTCCTCTAGGCATGGTGTGTTTTATAGCAATGAAGCTAAATTTCTTATTGTTATACTACCTTGTGTAATATCATATTCTACCTCTATCACTTTTGTATCTTTTTCTGTTCTGTGAAGAGCTAGCTTGTGCCATATTAACCCAAGAGAATCCCAGCCCTCAGAGACTGATCCTTCTTCATACTCTGCTGTTTCCTTTTTTTCTCAAAATAAGGCAATCTGAAATTCTCATCTGCTCTTCAATACTCCACTGTAGCAGGGTGACAACTTGTATTCAGTATTTGATAACTGGTTTCCATGTAAGATTTCTAAGATCAGCAAAAGGCTTCTCATACCGTGCAGTGAACAGGATAAGCTTTGTCATTCAGCAAATTAATCTGAGCTATCTGTACGTACAGAAACACTAAAATGAGAACATATGTTGGACACAGGTATGCTGTAATGAGACCATATTTTATTGAATTCCAGATTTCCACTCAGGATGTAGAAACCACAGGCACAATATTTCCTGCTAGTATAGTGACCACAGATACAACTTGAAGCAGTAATATCATCCAGCCTGATCCATTATGCTCTACTCTTTTCAGTGCAACTTTGTGTACATATACATACACCACAAAAGCTAGAGTTTTAAGTGGTGAGTCAGATATAATATCTCTAATACATGTAGGATTTAGAAGTATTCTTATTGTCATTATCGTGGCTTCTATTACACTTGCAGGATCAGAACTTCAAAGAAGAGCCTGCCAGAGGAAATTGTAGAAAATGTTTGCATTCCTGTATGATTTCATCATCCAGGGGCCTGTAATGGTGAAAGCACCCTTTAGCAGATGTTGTTTGAAAGGTTAGGTTAAGTCTTAATACACAATAGACATTAATTTGAGTTATTCCCTTTTTAATTACTGATTGTAACTCGTATTTAATCCTGGCTCACATAGCAAATCCTTCTGGTGTCTCTGCTATGACAACCCACACTGACTGGAAACTTCTTGCAGCACTTTGTCTCTCTCCCTCAGTCTTTGTCTGCTTTCCAAGCATCAATGAAACTATCTTACCAATACTCCAATGAGGTTAAGGAGATGCTCATTATATTTGCAACTGAAGCACAGAGCAACCAGTTCTAATGAGCACGAAGGCTTCCTTAGTCTGTTTTGGCAGGATGTATTTACACTACTCCAATCAAGGCCTCTTCACACTTTTGAAAACATCATTAATAAAGACTAAGTCTCCTTAGTTGAATCTCATCTATATTAAGTGACTTACTAAATTACACAATTGTCCTCTGTGATCTGCTAGGAATTGAATCCAGATGTCTTGAGAGTAAAAGACTTTCTGCATCTACTGTATATATACAAAGCAATTTATTCTGTTTAACTCCTTGGAGGTTTTTCCCATGTAAATTTGGACTGTAACTTCTGTATATTTTCTTGTGTATTAACTTCAAATTATATACCCCAATACCAGGGTTGCAATATCTGATACTGAATTTCACACTTTTAGAATGCATTTAATTTTTCACACCTAACATACTATTACACCTTCTAGATGAGTGGCAGATCGTGAGGGGGTTTGCCATAGTTTGCTTTGGTTTTCCCCCCTCCAAGCTCCCAAATATTATTCTGATAGTAATATTAGCAAACTAATCCTGGTTTATACTTGTTAGCTTATTTTTGGGGTATGACTTACTAACTCTGCCATGATTTCTACCTTTATTGCAAAGAGCAAGCAGGTACTACTTCAAAGCTAGGCAAAGCATCAGATACCACCAACCACAAGCAAGCTTTCCCCATTTCTGCTACTTGCACATTCAGATGCCTTCTGTGGGAAAAGACAGGTTATGTCCTGTTAAGCTGATGTCTCTCTTTCAATGGGGTAACACTTTAGAGAGACATATTAGAAGCAAGATAAAAAAATGGTGCAGCTTGTGAAGCCCACCTAATCCATATGATGACACAACTTTATACACCACTGTCATTTCAGTGCCATACACTACTACCCTTTTCCTAATGAGCATGGTCAAATTTTCCAGTGCAATGCATGTAAAACATTTATCTGGATGCAATATGATTTCAACTACTTATATGAAGGTGAAATCTATCTCCACAACCAAGCCAGGTGACAGACAGTTATTAATGGTGACTACAGCCTAAAGGGA
>NW_009951946.1:922291-925167 GCF_000747805.2 Chaetura pelagica | reverse complement strand
CTCCTGCCATAAGTGAAAGCATGATCTGGCTTTGGACTGAGACAAAAGGAACGAAAAAGAGGAGCTGCTGTCTTGAGGCAAAATATCTTAAGCATCCAACTCTGAGCTTAGCTGGATCTGAAAGTCAGAATCCCCCGCATCTCCCAGAGATTAACTGATATGTTTCTCTTCCCCGTGGAAACAATTTCCAGATAATTTTCTTGCCCTGAAGTCTGTTCTTGCATAGTAGCTCCTATTAAAATCCTGATGCAGCTTTGTCATTTATAAAATTTAAATGTGCAGCATGATAATACTCAAAGCCCTGAACAATGAAATAGCATACTTCTGCCTACCCTCTGTACTTCAGTGCCTGAGAAAAGGTCAGATTTCTATTTTTTGCAGTCCTCTTAAATGCTACTGCATAAGATCTTTGCCCTTGCTTTTCTGGATTCATAGGACGCATATGAGGAAGGACAAAAGACGACCAACCTACAAAATTTAGATGCTAACTGAAAAATGACACCCACCTAAAAAGAGTCTGTAATTCAAACGTGATTTGGAATAGATGCCTATGGCAGGAAAGCACTAGACCACTACAAAAGGGAACTAGTAGATTGTGGAACTTTTTATATGAAGGAAGGATGTCTTATCATATAAAGATTGGATTGTTTGAATTGTGTTAAATGCTTTTTTTCCCTGTCATGGTGGCACCTTTCAGCTGCTCAGGTTCTTCTCCCAGATGTATGTACCTGACTATATAATTGACGCAGGTACAAATGCACAACCTTTGATGACTGGAAGTGAACTGTCCCTGTGAGGGAAGCGAAACTGTTGCTTTCAGAGGAACCGAAGGAAACATTTTTTTCATCATGGATTCTTACATGAACTCAAGTATTTTTTAGAAGTCTTGATTTGTGTGTCAAACACAAATGTGCACGTTGGAATAGATGCCTATGGCAGGAAAGCACTAGACCACTACAAAAGGGAACTAGTAGATTGTGGAACTTTTTATATGAAGGAAGGATGTCTTATCATATAAAGATTGGATTGTTTGAATTGTGTTAAATGCAAGCATAGGTGGTTTTTTTTAGGGTTTTTTTTCCCTGTCATGGTGGCACCTTTCAGCTGCTCAGGTTCTTCTCCCAGATGTATGTACCTGACTATATAATTGACGCAGGTACAAATGCACAACCTTTGATGACTGGAAGTGAACTGTCCCTGTGAGGGAAGCGAAACTGTTGCTTTCAGAGGAACCGAAGGAAACATTTTTTTCATCATGGATTCTTACATGAACTCAAGTATTTTTTAGAAGTCTTGATTTGTGTGTCAAACACAAATGTGCACGACTGCTGTGAATATGAGTTTTTTATTCAACATTCTAGCAGCCAGCTTGAGACTGAAGCAACCTGGTGCTGATCAAACTACAACAAAATTATTCCCTGATATTAACATTTTCCTATTAAGTATAAACGCTGCCAAATACTACTGAATCACCTGTTTTTTGTTACCTTGTTCTAAATTTGATACCAGTAACTGCCCACAGTTTTGCAAATTGCCCCTGATTTAGAAGAAAGTAGTCCTGACCTCTCTTCAACCTTGAACTCAAACTTTGAAAGGTTGGTTGGTAGGGCTGGGTTTTTTTGAGGACTACAGAAGGTAAAAAGGGCAGCGTTAGCTTTGACGTAGATCTGTTCCACAGTCTAACTCACCACGTGGCAGCACAAGTAATTGCATCACTTCAAACGAGAGGCTGATGCAAGGGCCGGACTGAAAGCAGTGAGCAAGGGGAGGGGACAGCTGCTTCTCCTGGAAGTGATGATGCCTTCAAATCATCATTCAACTATCACCTTTTACTCCAGATATGGAAGTCTCTGTAGTACAAGCTGAAGTCTGATTCATTATGAGCAACTGTCTATGCCCTTCTTTGTACCTCTTTGCAGACAGGTATTTATGCTTACATGAACATAAAGTGGGATCAAAAATGCAAATGAGCAGAAACAAAGTAGCTTGTTTATCACAGTGCCATGTACACGCGCACACACACGTTTCTTAATTACTAGCAATCTTGTTATTCCTCCCACCCTCAGAAATATTCCAAATATTTAAAGAATGTTAACTTCTATCAAGGATGAAACAAAGCATGTGACTTGTCAAAACCTAGAAATGCTTGCGGACAGTGGGGGCTTTTGGAAACAAAGCAGCCTTCTCAAACACAGTCCTAGAGAACTTGGCTTCTATGGCACGAATTCCAAGACCCGTCCACATCTTCATTGCTGGTCTAACGATTCAAGGACTCTTCTGAATCAGCCAAGCCACCTGACCTTGCAAAAGGATGGGTGTTTACATTAGAGTGCTTAACGCTTTAAGAGAATCAAGTAAGACAGCACACACTCACACATCTGACGATGTATTTTAGTCAGCTGTTGGTGCACTAGCTAACAGCTGAGGATAAAAAGCAAAATAAGGGCTGCTTTCAGAACCTGTAGGGTGTTTGCTGGCAGCTTCATCTTCTTGTCTCTCGGCCTGCAGATACACGACTTTCCCGCTTCGAGGCACCTCTTACTCACGCAGCCCAACTACTACTTCAATGGTATTGCTACAAAAACAAATTCCTGCATCCCAGTTCCTTTCCCCCCTTTGCCTAATGATACCCCGCACAACACCACGTCTTCCTCCCCATCCTCACTCGCCTTCAAACTTCTCCATCGGCTCTTCCTTTTATGCAAAACCACCTTTTTGTCTCTCCCGCCCCTCACCCACCCACCCACGCTCTCTCCCGAACAGCACCGGCCCCGGGCCCTGCCCTTACCCAACCTCAGGGGGCTTCCTACCAGGAACCGCGGCCCGGCCGCTGCCCCGCACAACCGCAAAGCGGCGCGGGACGGGGGGACCTCCCC
>NW_009951946.1:847471-921275 GCF_000747805.2 Chaetura pelagica | reverse complement strand
CGTGCCCGGTGTCCCCCCCTCGCCGCTGCTCGCCCCGCCGAGCGGCCAAGGGCCGTCCCCGCCCGGGTGCCGCTGCCCCCTTATCTAAGCAGGATGGGGTTGTCTCTGCAGTTTCGCAAGCGCCTGGGAAACCGCAGGGACATTTCGCATGGGTGAAGCAGCTTTGTGCTTGGCGGCGTTTCTGGGAACATCCCCGGGATGCGGCGCGGCTTCCTGCTGCTGGGAGCGGGGAGTTGGTGCTGCGCTCCCGTCCTTGTTAGGCAGGACGCGTGTCAGCTTTCCTGGGATGAGATAATGAGAGTGGCTGGGAATTGGACTCACTTGCGGGGCAAGCCGTAGATGCCTTCAGTTATTTTCGTTTTTTTCCTACAGTGTACTACTGTGTTGATTTGAATCTATGTAAACACTACACCTACACAGGCAGTCGTGCCTGCTCCGTGATTCCCTAGTAGCTCACAATGCACGTGCTAGTTTGCGACCAGAGTCCCGTCTGAAAAGAAATAGCTTCTTCCTCTGACAGTGCAGCTTTTACCTCGATCCGCTCCAGCTGATTCATAGCCAGGCTGCTTCGGGTGCTGCTGATCGGCAACAGTGTAGATTCAGGCCAGCTCACAACAATTAGCTACAAGGTTAGGACTCACTCCTTAATGAATGGAGCGAAGAGAGAGAGACCAGTGCAAAGTTTCTGCAGTATCAGAAGTATTTGTCCTTGTGATCTTCCTTCTGCTTAAAGTGACTGCATCTCTTGGGGGTCAGAAGAATCTACAGTTCTGATCTGACAGGCAGGTCTGTCTTTTAAATTCTTGCCAGTTACTGTAGTTACTTTAAAATTCTTGCCAGTTATTCACTGATTTCTGAAGTGGTGATCTTAGATGTTGTGGGTTTTTTTAAATGGGGAGTAACTACAATAGTAGTGATGCTTGGGGGAGAAAGTGGCAGGGAAGATGTTTCTGCAAGACCACTTAGATTAATGATTTAGAGAAAAGAGCTTAACTCTTAGTCTTCTATGCTTACTGCTTGTAGTCTCTGTAACTTCAGAAGTGGTAGAAATGCTGGGAAAGTATAAAAATAGCTTGTTATTGAAATGTGTGAGTATGCATGATCAATTACACTTTGTTACTTGTTTTAGCATATTTTAGACTTGTTTTGTTTTTAAACAGCTGTCAGACTTCTTGAAACAAATGTATTTTACCTTTTCCTAAAAAAATAGTTGTTAAACACTAACATTGACGTGAATCTGCAGCAGTTTATCACAAGAAACAGCAAATGAGCTGACAGTTTTGCACTCTAAGGCCCTCGTCTAGAATAAACACTCAGTTCTTGAAAAGAGCAGACTGCACCTGTAAAAGCTTCTCAGATAAACTTCAAACAGAAAAAGATAGACTTAGAAAGGTTACTCACCTGACGTGAGTGTTTAAGAAAAAATGTTTTAGTGAAAATATCTAAGTCAAATACATAAACAAATTACCTAAATACATAGCTTACATGTTCAGTTTGCATGAGTTGTGTTTATCTGTAGCATAGCAATATCCTAATTACAGACCCTATCCAGCAAGAGGATCTTGGGCAAATTTTTTTTTTACATCCACCCGGAAACTCATTGTGGTTTCTATCATAGTTTGGCAGTAATAATGTCTTTAGCTGTCATACTGGGTAAGGTAAACAGTTTTACTAACCTCTCAGATTTTGCTGACATAGTTCTTGTAACCCTGTTTTATCCACATGGATTTACAGGTTATTGAGCTTTAAAACTTAGCTCAGATACTTCCTTCTGTCATAACAACTCTGAGTTTTTGTGTTGGATATTTTTTTTTGTTGTTGTTTCCTGCTGCAGTCCTGTGTGGTTTTATAGTGATACCACCAAGGAGGTGATTTGCTGTGATGTATGAGCAAATTTAGATTGCTTTTAACTAGCATTACTTTAGAAGACAGTGTAATTAACCATCAACAGCTGCTGTAACTTATGTGTACAGAACAGCAGATCTGTAGAACATGGTCCTTCTTAAGAAATAATACAATTTTCTTAGATAAAATGTTTTATAGTTTTCAGACATCAGTTGCAGAACTGTTTCTACAGGTACAAGTAGGTTAGTGATCCGCATTGCACCTCTGACATTTTTTTTAAAAATATTTTGTCTATGTAGTGTGGTTTTGTTTTTAAAGTTTCATGTTTTGAGTCACAGTGCCTGTAAAGGCTGTGGAATGATGCTGTCTTTTATTGACTAAGAGTCTACTCAAGATCTAAAACAAGCATAGGTTTGTTTTTCATGGTGAGAGTGTGCCTGTTCCTTCAAGTCATCTGCTTTCAAGCAATTTAAGTATTGATGGAGTTTGTATTTGAATGCCTGAGTAACTAGCCTGATCCTTTGATCTGTGCACCCAGCTATGCATATTAATGTCAGCTGGAGGAGAGTTAATGCAGTTATGACAGCCTAAGTTTGAGCACCAGCATGTTAAAAGAGCTGGCCATCATAAGCAGATGTCATTTGCTAGACTTTCTGGGGAGCGTTTGTCACATCTATCTTCAGGATTTTTTATTTAGGTGCTCTAAATTGGCTGTGGAGAAAGTTGAGTTTTTTCACTGCTCTTGACAGGGCATTTATGATTACTTATTTAGGTGTCTAAATAGATGGTATGAATTCCCATTTCACAGAATTTCTTGTTTTATCTTCTGTATTTAGAACTATTTGAACTTTGCATGAGACAAGAAGTTCTAGCATTTAACTGTCATGCTGATGTTTAAAGAATCTACTATAATGTAATGTCTGGTTTGTAATTTCATTCTGATGTCAATTTGACATTCTCTGTGTCAATGTATACTTCTGGCAAGGGATCTGAAATTTATCAGATGTTTTGCGACCTGAAGCCATGAGGCTGTGGTTGTGGTTGTCTCTTCCCATTCTGTACTAGTCTATATAATCAGTGTTGCATTTATATTCCACAGGAACAAAGGCTATATTTACAATAATTTTTTGCATAGCCAATACAAGCTAACAATTCAAAGCCAAAGTGGAATCACACAAATTGACTAGTCCGTGTGAATTTTGAAGACTGTTCATTGTCTCTCCGTTATAGGTAGAATTCTGTGCGACACTCTGCTGTTGCTTCTCACACATACTTGCTGTCAATACAGTGCATCTGAACCTTGGGTTTTTCACAGATTTGTGGAGTGACTCTTTCTTACGCTGGATTGAAAGTAGCTGCTGGCAATTTCTTTCTCATCTAAATAAGTAGCATACCCCGTATTACACAAACTACTGTGATAGACAGATAACAGATGTTATGTGTATGTAAATACCATCTTGTGAAACATATAATCTGCATGAAAGGTGTTTAGGTGTGTGGGTTTTTTTACTTGAGCTTTGTCAGATCCTTAATGGTACAATTTTAGCTCTACTGTGTTTCAGTTAACACATTCCTACTATGTGACACAGTACTGATATGCTGCTGTCTGCTGTGAGGGTAGGACAGGCAGGTGCTTTACTCTTCTGAATTCAGTACCTTCATGCAGTATTGTGTGTGCTTCATCGCTCTTGGTCTCCTCGTGGAATGTATTGAGTTTAACTTGAACAATTCTATTGTTTTTTGTATGACACTGACAGTTCTTAACTTGTAGTTGTTTTGTTCATTATAGCCTGTGTAATATTTCTCACCACTGCTGGGACATGTAACAACATCCAGTAGATTTATGCAGACGGACATGCTTAAAGGCATGTCTGCTGTCTTTCAGCTGATTGTGATCTGTCACACTAACTGTAGTTGTCATTTGAAATGCTCAATTTAGATTTGCAATGACACATAGACTGAGGTGGGTGTTTAATTATTTCTGCACATCAAAAATATTAGTTCTATGAGTTGATTGATCTTGACAATTGCCGTATCTAGCAACTTCATAAATTCATGCAAAATACTGGGCTTGGGGTTGTGGGGTTTTTGTCTGTGTTTTTGTTTGGTATTTGGGGCTTTTTTGTTTTGTTTTTAAAATATACTTCATAACAGTATTCCAATAATGAAAATGTTAAGAGTTTTTTTGGGGTAAGAGTAAAATACTGCAATTATTTTTTCAGTCTTGGTGACTTAAAAAAGGGAAATAATCAGTAAAACTAGAGAAGTTAAATTCTCTTGAAGGAATTTTTAAGTTTGGATGAACTCAAGTGGTTGATTACTTCAAGTATTGTGCTATATTCTTGCTTCCAGGACACTGTGCTACTTATTCTCTGAAATAAGGTCAAATGCCTCACCCACTGGAAATGGAGGG
This sequence comes from Chaetura pelagica, assembly GCF_000747805.2. Classification (NCBI taxonomy): domain Eukaryota; kingdom Metazoa; phylum Chordata; class Aves; order Apodiformes; family Apodidae; genus Chaetura; species Chaetura pelagica. The sequence goes on along the minus strand of NW_009951946.1, from coordinate 917,017 downwards.
GGGGGAAAATCCTGTTACAGATGTGAAAATGAGGTTCAACAGCTTAGTGACTCCATTCATGAGGTCTGTTCTAGAGCTAGGAGATAAACTGATTCTCAGGGACCTACTCCAATGGCTCAACCACAAAGCTAGTGCTAGTTCATTCTTATCAGTAACAGTTACCATATGTTTCCTTTGATGCAAGGAACCCCCTGTGGTATGCTTAATCTTTTTAGAGGAAGTGTGCTGCTTTTTTTAATTATTTATTTGAGTGAAGCAATTCAATTGTGTAAAAAGTAGCACATGTCTTCTAAATACATTATCGTTGTCTAAGTCTGTTTTCTGACACAATTTCTAAGGTCTCCATTTAATTAAATTAATTAAATTTCCATTTAATGTTTCACTTCAAACATATTTCAGAACATAATGAAGTATTTACAGAAGATAGTAAGAAATTGTGTTGTATTTTGAAAAATAATTTTTTTGTTCTGCAGGCTCAAAAGGTGATGGTTTCAGAATGTAGTCAGATAATTATGAATACTTTTTGTGTTATTCCTTACGTAATATGATTGCCAAAAATAGTTACTGTTAGAACTTACACTTGCACATTAAACAATTTTTCCCCTCAATGGTTAGTCTTTTCTCCTCCTGAGTTTCAACAGTTGACATTTGTTTTATAGTCACTTTGGAAATCCTGAATTTTAGGAAATAGTAAAGTTGCTCCATAGCTTAGTCTCTCTTCTTAGTGGAATTTATTAAGATAGCTAAATGACAAATTGAGAATGAACAAGGAATGCTTTAGTTGACTTCAGTATTAAATTTCAACCTTTGTCATTTAGTATGCAAAGAGATTCTAAGAAACTGGAGACCTGTGTCTGCATTGGAAGGAATTTCAGCGTGCAGACTTGCCGTGCCCATTGGCTGCCCCCGACTCACTGGGGAAGGATCTGGCACAGACTTCCATGTGTGTGCACTCCAGTTGCCTTTGCAAGAAGCCCGGGCAGGCACAGGGCATTTCAGTGGGCCTTGAACTGCAGGAGGTGGTGAAGCATATATGCCTTCTTGTGCAAATTCACTCCTGATAATAAGATTTGTGTACTGTCAGGTGCTAGAGTCACACTAATGGTCAGATATGCTGAGTTTCTGCCCTTAGATTTCTTCCTCTTTGGAGCACCAGATTAACAGAGAATAGATGGTGTGTTTGTTGTTTTTTGTTGTTATGGGATGGGTTGTTGTTTTTTTTCTTTTTTTACTAAGACTGCTGAATTGATATGTGAAGAGTAAAAACTTACTACCCATATAGGCAGCAGGCTAAACAAAAATATCACTTTCCTTTTTTGTTGTTTGTTTTTTGGGTTTTGTTTGTTTGTTTGGGGGGCTTTTTTGGGGTGTTTTGTGGGGTTTTTTTCTTAAAAAATTAATATACATGGTTTGGAGCTTGTTTTAGCTACCAGAAGTGGTTGACTTGGACAAAATTTTACTCCACTATGTGTGTGGCATCTTGGATAATACCATGGCACTTGTCTGATTTCAAACTGAGTTAATTCGGAGAATTAAACTCACTTAGAACCAAAAACTTTTTTCAGTTTCCTTTTGTGACCTGACTTGGCACAGGACTGGACAAATGCCAGCACTGAGGAAAGGGAACTGCTTTTCTGTATTGTTAAAGCTATACTCTTGAATCATAAGAAGGTGGTAGTATAAAGTAGATAGGGTTTATGAAATCACAGTGTTGCCCAAATATCCTAACTTAAGGAATTTTGGCTTTGTACCTAAATGATCTGAATGTTGATGACTTATAGCTGATGTTGATTTTCTACAGAGGGACAAGTTTCAATGTCCTGCTGTTTCTTTTAATACCCAGCAAAGGAAGCAGTCACCTTAGTCAATAAAGTTCAGAATAAATCATGTGGCATTAATGGAACCTGAGGTTATAAAGTTTTACAAGAAAGAAATACTGGGAGTAATTTTATGTTTCATAAAGATAAAGACTAATTTCTTAGATTTTTGTTTGCTTTTGGAAAAAGTTTATGAATTTTTAATACTTACATGTACTGTTTTTAACATAGCAAATGCAAAATATATTGAATATATCCTATGAACTAAATAAGTCTAAGATGATAGCTCACTTATGCTACTTACATGCATTAAGTTGACATCAGGTCAGGATTTAGGTAAGTGCTTTGGATCTGTGTGGCTTCACAGCTCAGGATAAGGCATCAGTCATTAATTCAGATCCTACTAAAGCTTTTTATTTTAGTTAAGCACTGGAATAGATTGTGAAAACTCCATTACTGAAGATTTAAGGGGTTAGACATGAACGTCTTGTGAGTGAAATTGTAGGAATAGCTGATCATGCCTTGGTGCACTGAGGTAGATTGGATGACCTCTCAAGGTCCTTTCAGTCTCTTTTCAACTATTTTTCTGTGGACGTACAGACTTTTTTCTTGGGGTAGCTCATTGTTGCTTAGAATAGCAAGTTTGAGCATGTATGGTTCAGAAGGCTTTTAGCGAATGTAGTTCCACACGGTGCCTTATGTTGCTAATAGCAAATTTGTTACGAATGTTGCAGTGGGAATGCTGTATTCTGTGCTGCTTTGAAACAAGCCAGAAGCATTGTTACAGCTTTACTCAATTCAAGGATCAGTTTTATCTGTCAGTTGAGAGTCCCTTTGAGAACGCTCAGATCTGTATATGGCCAGTGTTTTATTGACTAAATAATACTGTAAGTTCTTGTGTGTTTTGAAATATCTATATTTGGTTTCACAAAGTTTATTTCAGAAGGCTTAAAGGGAGGGAAGGTTTTTCTTAATCCTATAACTGTGATTAAAAGTTGTTGGGTAAATCTGGGATATTTGGTAGTTGAAAACTATGAATTAACTGGGAGAAAACTTCAGACTTACCCAGGTAATTTATTTAATTATAATTCCAAAGCATAGTTAAGTCATTACCTATGTTACTCATTGGCATGTTAAAACTTTTAGGTAATGATTTTTAAATTGTGTGATTCAGACATCTTGTCTGCTTATTTGTGTGCTCAAAACATCATCCTGCACTGATACACAGTTCATAGTTCTTGATTTATCCAATTGTTAAGTCTAAGAATGTAACATTTCTCAAATTATATCTTAACTGGTTGGTATGGTTCTGCTAAAAGGCACCAATTATATGTAAAAGTCAATGGTTACATAATATACTGAGCTGTGTTAATAGTATAAAAGCTGCTTACCAACTTAGATATTCAAGCCCGGTATTAATAATGAAGAAATGTTGAGGTTAATGGCAGAAGAATTATATAAAAAGCTGTAACTATATTTCAATTTCATAAGGGGTTTAAAAATAACTGTCAAATATAGTTGAGTAAAAAAGTTACCCAAAATAAAGAGGGGCTACCTAAACATTCCCAAATAGTCTAGCAATAGTCTAAACTCAAAGCAGAGATGTTTTGGGGGTGGAAGAATATATTTGATGTTATCTAATATTGAAGAAGCTTTGGGGACAAACTTATGTCCCTCAGAAAAAAATTACATTAAACTGTAGGAAAGAACATAAAGTTCAGCAAAGCAAGTCCAAATTAGCAGAACTTTGTTGGCAAACAGAGTGTGAGAGAGGTAATAGTAAACCAAATGTTAAAACTTCAAGTGTATACTATCTGTAATATTACTGATTTAACTAACAGGAAAAACAGGAAAGATTGAGCACTACAGGAAACAGTGTGTTGTCCACTTAATGTTTCAATTAATGTGGTTTATATACCTGTAAAAAAACCCACAAACATCTGTGATGATAATGATGGGTACCTGACATTATTATTAAAATAAGATAGCCTGCACCAAACTGGTACAATCACATTGCTTTTAGTGATGTTAGGTTGTGTATTTCACAGACAAGATTGTCCACATGGGTATAGTGCTAATCAGAAGGTTAGACAGGGAAAAGTGTTAGGTTTTTTGTGCATGTGCCCATGATAGTACTATTTTGCCAGACTTCTGAGGTGAATTGGATCTTTTGCAGTAAATGTTGGAACCTTATTTTATAACAAAAAAACCCCACAGGTTACATTAAGACACTAGATCACCATATAGTTTTTGTGTGTAGATTGCAGGATGTTCCCAGCTTCACAGAAAGCCATTAATTGATTGTGGATGGGGTGTGGGCTACAAGCCTTGATGTACTTCTTTCTTACAAAGGATGATTTGATTTGACTGTATGATTCTCAGTACCACCTAACATACACTACCAATTGCTGCCTCTTGGTCCCTCCTAGTGTGATTATTTGTGGGCATGTGTTACTGATCAAGAAGTGAAATAATGTGATTTAAAAAAAACAAAACAAAAAACCACAACCTTCTTTAAACTGTCCTTTTGCCAAGACAATCAAGTATTTTACTATATTCTAGGAGTTCAGTGGGCTAAACTGTAATTTTTGATTGCTAGAAATACTGATGATTGATTTCCTGGTTTGCAGTTGATTGTCTTTTGTGTGGTAAAGGCTTTTTTGGTTCATATGGGGGACATTGATGTACCAAGTGCCTGATATAGATTCCCTGATGTTTGTCAGCTTTGTACTTGGTTAGGGAACCAGTAGAATCTCATTAGTGTTGCTGTCCATGTGCCTTCAGGAAAACTGCTGGAACCTGACTATATTTAAATATTTGTTGCTACCAGTTTAGTGAAATCTAACATCAGGTTTAAAAGCTTTAGGGAGTCAAATTTGTAGCTAACTTAATATGACTGTTTCCACTGGAAGAGGAATTTGAGTGTTTTGAAAGATAATTTTGTAGGTTATCTTTATATAGGGTGTGCACCCTCCTTTCATGGCATAAATCAATTGCTGATGTGTTTAGGTGTAAAAAGAAACTTTCTGTGGATCTTTTCTGTTGCTTTTCTTATAGTTCTCTTGTTCTGTCATTTGTAATATGTTCTATTTTTGGAACCAGAGTACTGGAAATAACCAGACCTTTGATCCATTCTGCCTGCTTAGTGTCCCACTATGGGAGGAGTGCAGTGAAGAAGAATAATCAAAGTCCTGACTCTCTCTTTTGAATTAGACCAATCTGTACATGTGAGAGATAGAGTCACCTTTCTCTTATTCTGTGTTAATCAGACTATTCTGTCTAGTCCCAATCTGTTATGTCATTGAGACAAGCCCTTGGTTCTAGTTAGATATTAGAGCGAATCTATACCCAGCAGGATGGAACCCATTTCATTCGCTCACCTCTTAAGCAGTCTGCAGACCTCATTCCACAGTGGTGTAAATATTGCCTTCCAATAGGAACCTTTTGGTTTTGTATTTTAACTCATAAGGCAGGCATCTATGCTTTGTAGATTTGCTGAATACACAGCTGCTTTCCGTTTAATAGTATCATATACCAGCAAATCATACATCATATATGCATATTCTTCTTTACCTGAGACTGTTCTGAGAAAAACTGGTTCTACCATCCAGTGATTCCTTTAGCATAATCATTGCTTGGGTAGACCTATTTAAAAAGATCTTGCTAATCCAGTGATCTGGCTCAGACGTTACTACATGGTGTACATGCTGATTTCTTGAGTTTGTTCCTAGTTCCAGGGAGTGCGTTTGGAATGCAGTGCTTGAATTAAACTGAAAAGTAACTGAAAGCAGTGCAGGATTAAACAGGAAAACTAGATTGCACAAAACGGTTCATTTGTGTTGCAGAATTTTTGTGGTGTTTTTTCTGGTAGACTGATAAAATGTTGAAAAAGTCAACAAGGTTAAAGATTAGAGTCTTTTTAAAAACAGTGGTTGATCTCACCTTTCTGTCTTCAAAGAGAGGCTTGCCTCAAATTTCTGATAATGTGTTCCACTTTCAACTATGCTTCAGTTGTCTTAAAATAGTAAGCATGAAATTTTAAAGCTTACTATGTAGTGATGTCTTAACCTGCAGTTAATGTACATTATCGTTCAGTGGAATGGTGGTTGTAGCAAGAATCACTATTTCTGAAAATCTGCGTGTGGAGTCAGTTTAGAGCACATGGCTTTGATACACAATTTGCCCAATTTTAGTCCCTAGGGTTTAGCCATCATTAGTTATTTAGACACTGCAGACTCCTCCTTTCCAGCCAACGTCAGTTGTCTTATTTGTTCTACTGGTTTTGTCTCATTTTTTTCCTATTGATGAGATACTTTACAGGCTATCTTGTAGCAAGAACAGAATATAGAGATGTGTAGCTAAAATACAGATGTTAATTTCAATATAGGCATAGCTTTGAGAAAAGGCAAAACAAGTGACTTGTGCACTTATTGGTAATGACATATGTGTACACAATGTGCTTTCTTGTAAACAGGCTTTATTAAAAACAGTAATTTCTGTTACTTCGCTAAACTGGTATTTTTATGGTCTTGTATTTGATAATTTCAAGTTTTTAAGTATGTTAAGGAAGAACACTACAATATTCACTGCTTGTACACTATAAGTAAAATATGCTACAGTGAGGGGGAATTAGGCTTTTTGTAGTATCATCAAATTACCCCTAGCTGTAAAACTGGAAGATGTAATGCTGACTGCCCTTGACAGAGACAGTTTATAAAGATTATATTCACCTCTGCAGCAACCTATCATATGTGAAGCTGATTTCTTACTAGTCATCCCTCATGAAAAGATGACTTCTAGTGTAGACTAGAGTGATACTGGAAATCTCTAGTATCTTCCTGCAGGCAGTTAAGATGAGAAAATGCCAGAAATCTGTACCATATAGACAATCAGAAGCTGTAACTTTCTTCCTCTCCCCACCCCCCGTTTGAAAAAAAACAACCCTGTGTCATATTTGGGGAATCTGTAATTATAATAATTTAGCTTTATCCAGCTGCATCTTTTAGCTCGGTAGAAAACTTGATAGAGAGCCGGTAATCAACTGAGATTGGACATTCAGTGTGTTTGCAATATTTTTATTCATTATTTGTTAGGATTTAATCTGTTACTTCTTATAAAAGCTGGAAGACTATATATTTATCAGAACATTCCATGCAAGAAGATTGCAGAAAAGCTGAACTGTGGAAAGGAAGGTGTAGAATAAAGATAAAATCTCTAAGCAGCTCTTACTATCTTTCCAGCATCTAGAAGATACGTATCCATGCATGCATATAGCTTTATCCTAAGTAAATAAAGTTCAGAAAAAATAGATTAATTTGGCCTTTTGTTCTCTAGGGAAACAGTGCAAAAATGAACATAAATTCTGCTCCCAGTGGTAATGTAAAATGTAACCATTTTTAATAGGTTTTCATTTGTTGATATCCCAGGTGATATCCTGTACTGTGACTTAGGAAATACATAATTTTCCTTACAATTTGCTAAAATCCATACTTGTTGTGTAAGCAGGCTCATTCTAAGTCTTTCTGGGAAACAAGTCTCTAAATATAGTATCACTGGCAAGGAATGGAAAGCATTTGTTGACTGACAAGGTATTTAAGCTTTTTTAAAATCTCTGTGGCTGCGTTTCCTATTCAAAAGCCTATTTCTATGTGACTCTTTAGAATCATCCTTAGAAAAGTACAGAAGGTAGTAAGTGCTGGCTAATAAAATTAGCATTGTGCTCATAGTTTTTATAAGGCTATACTGCAGTTAAAAATGTCCTTGAAGTAGTCATGGTGTGGAGTAAGGACTGACTCGATACGTATCCTCTTAAAAGGAACCAGTTTATCTGTTCTTTGTTGTGGCTTTTTACTGTTAACCTTTCAACAGATTTAACTTTTTCAGAGTTCATAGTGGAAAATATCTAGCTGTGTAGTAGTAAGGCTTTATGTTTTATGTATTGTTTTCTTTTTGTCAAACTTTATTCAGTTTGATAATACATGAGGATGAAAGTAAGAGTGACATTGTGTGCCAGAATTATGCAGTTTTCTGTGTTTATTTTCAGTGATTATTTTTTTTTAAATAGATTATGGAGAATACTTGATCCTGTACAGTAATATATTTTTATTTGTACCTGGGTTGAGTGTTTCTGGTAAATTGCTGTATCTGTTGTTTTTGGTTTTTTTTACAGAATGGACAGCAAATTGTGGATGAACCTATGGGAGAAGAGGATATCAACCCACAAAATGTGAGTGAAAGATGGCTGGAATAAAGATAGTACAGTATTGTAGCACACTGATATAATTTAATTTGCAGTTTGCCAGTGAAGTTTTGTTGTTCACGTTTACTTGTCATGAGGTGCATTCTAGGATCATGGTATTTTTGAGAGATTCTTTTTCACTGACTTTCTGTTTTGGTAACCTGTTTGTTTTGATAAAGTTTTATGCTTTCACTAGTGTTAAGTTGTGGCTATTAGAGCATTTCTGAATAGGAAGGGAGGTTGAGCTTCTTTTTTTTTTATCTTAGCAAAGCTGAAAAACATGTAGTTGATTTTACTGTCCTGTTTTCTTAGTGCCAGTAAGCAAAGCAAGCACTTCCATTGGTTTCTGTTAGTCTCATCAGTGCATAGGTGAAAATATTTTGAGTTCTAGAGTATGTATTATTGATAGTTGTTGTCGTGTCACAAAGGATCCTCTCGTGGTTAAATTCCACACAGGTTCGGTTGCAGACACATTTGTGCTTACTGCATGAAATACAATTCAGCATGGTAGTGTACACCATAGCTTTTCCTTTTCTAGTTTGATATAGAAGGTGTAACAGTGGCTATCACATTTGTTTTTTCATGTTGTCATAAGATTTATTGGCAGTATCTGCTTGTGCCCTTTTGCTGTTACCACTGGTCATTTCATATTTTCCTAACTGACCTGTGTAAAACTAGATTATTTGCATAATGAATCTTAATTAGCCTGGAAGTTTCTTGCTATTCTCTTTCTTCATAGAACCAAGAAACCAAGATACAAAATTTCCCTGGGCTTCTGGTTGAAAAGTTTAGATGAGTCGTGTTGGAGCACATTCAAGAATAGCAAAGCTAGTCTATTGAGGCCCAGGGGTTTCTGAAGTCTTTTCTCTGTTGATATGGATTCCAGCTTTCTTCTTGTGATGCTAATTTGGTTTCTGTTCATTGGTTCAGAGCTGGCAAAGCTAAGGGCTTCAGAAATGTTTGTGTGGAGACATGGAAGATGATAGCTGTAGGTACCAATTTAGATGGTGACTTAAGACTCCTTCCCTGCCTCAGGTAAAATGCTGAATGCTGAAGCATACTTAGTGAAATTTTCATAGTGATGGAATAGCCAAAGGCAGAGGCTGAAATGCTAATTTAGATCTGGAGTATTTGCTGTAAGTTAGATCTGGACATTAAGCATTAGATAGCTCTGAACTAATGCATTGTGAAGCAGGCATAGGAGTAGGGTGATGACTCTGAAGTTAAACCAGCAAGTGAATACAAAATCCCAGGTATCTCTTTTCTTCCTTCCCTGTAACTTTTAGAGATTACAGGTAGCTGAAATAAAAAAAATAATAATAAACAAAATAAAAATTAAAAAGCTCAAAACCAAACACATACCTCATATTCTTTTCTGCTTTCAGTAGTGTTTCAGGTGAAGACCAAGAGTAAGGAAGACTGTGAAACTGTGATTTCCATTGATCTTGTTATTGGATGTATTAATCAAAGGGATGCTTAGCCTAGACTTCTTGAAAAGAGAGGTTGCTGCTAAATAGAAGATCACAGTCAGGAAGGTTTATTAAGGTTTCTTATCTTCATGTCAAACTTGCAATTTACAAAATTTCATAATGTGAAAATACTAGTGAGTTCAGGTTTCTCATTGGAATGCTTGTGACTTTTTCTGAGGCGTGAAGGCAGCTGTAGTTTTGTGTTAGAGTTAGCTGACTATTTAGCCTGGATAAACAGCCTTACCAATAAACCACAATTTTTGGAACTCTACATTTGGTAGGATTTCAGGGTTCATGTGCTGGTACTGTGAAGACTTCAGCTGGAGAATTAGGTGGTCAGAGCTGTTTCCATCTGTGCAGCATGGTTATAATTTTAACACCATAGCAGTTTGTCTGCTGAAGTTGTGGACAGAGGCAGGTTAGATAATGAGTGAAGCTGCCTTTTCTGTGGTTGTCTTCAGACATACCAGTAATAGATGTAGTTCTTATGCTGATACGAAAATTAGCAGATTAAAAGCATGCACTATATAACAACTTTTGATTTCTTTTCATACCATGCAAGGCTCCGCAGTCTTTAACACAGGGTGAAGAAGCAAGGCAAGTGCTGACTCAAAAGTAGTGCAGTGTTAGAGTAAGAAAGGAACAACATTCGTGTAGTTAGAAGGCAACACCAGAAGGAAATAATTTGATTCAATATTCTGTATGACAGACTACAGTGCTTGCTTGAATTCTTGTTTGAATGAAAATATTTGGTTTTGGGAACATGAGTTTTGGTTGTTCTGTTAATTTATTCTGACTAATGCTATAGCTTGATAACTAAGTCCTTGTTTTGAGTCTTCGCCTTCTTCCTATCAGCTTTTTCTGTTGTTTGTTTGTGTTTATCTGCTAAAAATATATTATTTATCCTGTTGGTTTACATGATAAAGTTTTGGTAGCAAGGGGAATGGCTTCTGGGAGAAGAGGTTGGGGACTGCCCCATCATGCCAGACAGAGCCCATTCTTGCTGGCTTCAAAATGGTCCCCCACAGGCCAAAGCAGAGGCTGTCAACAAGGAGGACCAGTGAGAGAGTGGGTGGCTGACTTTCTGGCAGCCAGCCAAGGTTGAACCCACCTTAACGATCAAATTCCTTCTAAGATTTCATAACAGCAGGTTTACTTACAGTTGTTTTCCTGTACTTTCTTCAGATATTTCTGAAATTCTTCTTTGGGAGCAATATCATAGAATCATTTAAGTTAGAAAATACCCTAGAGATCAGAGTCCAGTGGTAAACCCAGCACTGCTAAGTCTGCCACTAAGCCTTGTTCATAAGCACCACATCTACATGTCTTAAGTACCTCCAGGGTCGGTGACTCCACAACTTCCCTGTGCAGCCTGTTCCAGTGCCTGACAAACTTTTTGGTAAATAAATTTTTCCTAATATCCAATATGTCCAAAGACAAAATGTTTTGGTAGGTGTGTAAGATATGCAAGTTCAGGATAAAGAGTTGCCATAATTCCATGGAGATAGAAGGTGAAAACTTGAAATACTGCATCCTTTTGCTGTGTTAAGTGTTTGTATAGTATGCTGATAATACAAATCACATAAGAAATTTAAAATAAATATTAAAAGCCTAGCTGTTATCTACATAGGAAGTCTCTCTAATATTCAGCTTATCAAAAGTTAAATTTCATTTTGTTGTATCTCTCTTATTTTGGTTGGAAGTAAAGTTATTTGACAGGAGAGTCTGAGTTGCATAGTCTTGATTCAAATTTGGTAGTTGAAGAGAAACAGGAGCGATAATGCTATATGTCTGTTCCTGAGGAATCCAAGATGCTATATGGTTCAAAGTCTTGCTCTTCTTGAAAGAGGAATCATTCAGTATTATAGTTTTATTGCAATCAATATACTGGTTGTATCTAGCTTTATAACTTACTGTGAACATTTTTTATCTGATGACCTGAGTCTAGCAGGAAATGTAAGAACAAGTAAACAATTGGCTGAAGCTTGACCTAGTATGAAAGCTTAAGTGAACATTACTGAAAGAGAATAAAGCTATTTAAAGCCTTTTAATTGCTTTCTCACTCTTGTGCTAACATTACTTTTTGTATCTGTGTCCATAGAGATTGAGTAAAATAACTGAGCAAATTAATAGTTTTGAACTCGTAGAATCATGATGCATGGTCTACTACTAGTTAAAGCTAAACAGACACTAAAGTTGGTCCAGCAAGTACCTTCCCATTTTGTGTTTATGTGAAGAGCATATCATAAGTGCTATGTTCTTTGTTCTGTTATCTGGATTCAACTTATCTGTTAAAGCACTTAGTACAAAACCTGTATTATCATTGCACTCTACTAGCTTAAGCATAATTAGATAGATAGATATACACACACCAAAAAAAAATCCAAGAATTCCAAGAATTTGTGAAAAGTTGTTTGCAATGAATTTTTGAAACACTGCTCAGCCTGGTGTGGGGGTGCAGTGAGGTGTCAAGGACAGAAAGATCACTCACCAGTTTACAGTCATGGGTAAAACAGCCCACCCATCGCTCAGGTAATAATACTAAAACCAGAGTAATTTGGGGTAATCTCCACCATCCATGAAAGTAACAAAAGATGAGTGTTAAAAGGAAGAAAATTGGGGGGAAGGGGGATGAAGCATAATTAAACTGACAATTGGTTAGATTTTGAAACATTAGAGAGATGCCTTAACAGATTTTTAGTTTTGCCTCAATTTTTAATCTTATAGCATTTCACAGGTTGAAGCAGTATTTCAGAACTGTTCCAAAATGCTGTTGGATATTGTCTTTGGGTGCTCAGTAACAGTTCCAATTACAAGAATAACCACGTGTTAACATGACAGCGAATGTATTTCTGATTATAGTTTTGAAATGTTTGTTTTCCTTTTGCTGGTATAACCTTCACATTTCAAATTTGTGTGTGTATTTCAGTATTTTGAAGTAAATTTCTTACAGTAAAGTTGGAATTCATAAGTAGTCATAGACCAACCACTGAATTTGGGATTTCTCATTTTTACAGACTGACAATTTAGCTGAAGCAGATACTTTGATGGCATATCAGTAATAAAGCACTGGCAATTTAGTATTTTGTTAGTTTTACTGAGAGATGAGGTATACAGTAGTTATTCTTTCACATAGCTTACACATTCTTGGATGTGTAATTATTGTCTGTTCATATGGAAATCAAACTGACGAAGCTTTCTTTACAGCCACAGCGATGCAGTTGTTTGAAACCATAATATTACGTGATTCAGTATAACACCATGTTCTTGGTTATGAAGTAAGTTGTAGATTCTGTTAAAGCCAGCTGATAACCTGGCCATTTAATGAAACAGTGTCCACTGAGTGGTGGAGTGAAGAAAGCAATCTGGGTTACAAATACTAAACTCAGACTTGAAGGTTATCCATAATTCTTACATTCCTTCTAATGTATTTTACTAAATATACTCATATATATACACATATATAGTTCTATTTTACAATCACATAACTTGATTCTTGAACAAATAAGTTTCCCAAGCAAACCATTTATGTCTGTAAAGCTTGAATCCGGTTATTCCCTTCTCCATAGCCAGATTATAATTTGTAAAAGGCAGAAATTAGTTCTTTAGTTTACAAAGACTGTACTATGCTGCAACCTGCATGGATTTTGCTAGAATCTTAGTGTAAGTGCATGCATCCTCCTTGTGTAAGAACGAGTTTAGCAGTCCTTCGGGAAAGAAGCTAGAACATGCTTGTAGAGAGTGCAAAAGCTTTTAGTCTGAGATGCTAACTCTTCAATACCAAGCAAGACCTTGAATATTTTTCTTCCCCCCAAGATGATGTCAGTTGTTGATGAAAGGTCACAGTAAAACTTTTTCATTGATGTCTTCTAACGGATCTTTCAAACTGGCTTATTTCGCACTTAGTGTCTTAGGTGCAGCATGCTTTCTGGATCTTGGTCAGAAAATTGAGTAATTTGACAGGGCAGGCAACATTAGGAGTCAAGCTGCTTGTTACATGAAAACAGATGGCAGCCCTGAAAAGCCTGTAAACTAGCAGATGGAAACTGCCACACCCTCTGATTCACAGATTATTGCTGCTTTGACTATAGAAACATATTGTGAAGAGAAGTATATTATTAAGCTTCTGAAAATTCAAAAAAGTAGCTCACTTTTCCTCAAATGTTGACCTTCCTCAAATGAGAGCTCTTCATTCATTATGTGTACACTGTCTTTGTTTTATCCACCTAATTGAAGGCAATCTGTACTACAGAGTCTTGCTTGCCTAGCAGCATGAAGACTTAATTTGCATTATTACACTTCTCTGAAAGTATAGGAAGAATGTCAATCTACTAATGGACTCCACTTAGATTAAATGCGTCAACTTTTTTCTGATTATGTGTAAAACTGAGCATCCCACTGTGGCATGCACATTTTTTTCAGCAAAACTCTGGATTCCCACATGTTCTGCACTGCTCTGAATGTTTCTCCAGCATCTTGCAGTTCTCTTGCTCTCTGTGTAGGCTGTGAGCCCTATTATCTTGAATGTCTCGACAGCAAGTCTTCATGACATTTTGTCTTCATTTCTGTAAATTCAGAGCATCCAGTTTTAAAGAAGAGGAGGGCAAGATTGTAGATGAACTCATTTTATATTCCTGTACCGGAGGAGGAACCGCATTGTGCAAGCAGAATTCTGCAGTTGTCAGAACTGTCACTGAAAGGCACTTCAGTTTTGTTTTGGAGACAGTTGTGCTTGTGATAAACATGTATAATACAAATTCTTATCAAAGACTTCAAGGTAAGGGGAACAATTTGCTAGAGCAATTTGTCCTTGTTATCACAGTCTTCCCTGTTGGGGACTGCTGCCCTCTAACCTGTCTCCTTCCATACGAAGGAATATTTAAAAGGGCAAGCTCTCAGAGATTCTCAAAATGAATTATGTAGCATATATCGTAATGGTTCTGGTTGGCTGGTAGTGCTCTTTGGGAACCGTGCAGGCTTTATTCTCCCAGAACAGAAGAAATTTCTTCCACCTGCTGCAGACCCATGCCAGTTATAGGAGAACTATTGTTTTGAAGTAACCCCTCTGACCCCTGAGCACTGTGCTTTGTACTTCACTGAGAGGTCACATAAAAGGTTTGGGAGAGCAGTAGTCAGTAGTTGTAGGAATTATGCAGTTGAAATGCTTTATTCCTGCTATCCTTAGAAGATACAGCTTATCTGTAACAGAATACACTCTTTAAAAGAGAAGAAAATGTTTATTTACTCACAATGTCTTTTCAGCTGTAAAGAACATTGTAGTTAGTGCAGGTCTTAGCAATTCCTCTCAATTTCTGCTTGTCGCTCTCCTTGCTCCCATAGAGTTTGATGTAGTGATTTGGACGTTCCTGACTGCTCTTCTTTTAGTGCATTTGTACATGTTCTTGACAAAGTAATGCAGAGACACCTTGAATGGTTTCCCGTTTGTTTATTTAATTTTTTTAAAGTCTTCAAAGTGTGAACCACTATTGCTGCTAAACTGCAATTCATGAGATATTTCAGTTTTGAGGGGTAGTAGCTGGAGGTTTAAAACAATTGAAGAGAGGAAAGGTTTGAGTATTTTTATACTATTTATGGAATATTTTAAATTTTAGTGTTGCAGTAACCTCCCTGTGCTGAAGAAGCTTTGTTTATCCCGAAGCAAATAGTGAATAATTTTTCATGCTGTTGTAGTAGAGGCTGTTTCTTTCAAAAATGCTGTAGCACACTGAACTGTAAACATTGGAATTGAGGACTCAAGGTGTAGTAGTAGTTACTGAATACCTGTGTAATTATAATAATAACTGTGTGAATTCAGTACATAGAGTTTGAAAGATTTTGCCTGTGGGCTTGTGATAAAGCAGTCTTTATTTTATCCCTGCATTTGGGCAAGAGGGCCTTCACTCACACCGAGAAGACATATAATCCAGGTTTTAAAGGCAAAGATAGAAACTGGTATTTTAGACGCCTAGGATGACACAGAGATGGAAGCAACATGTTCTGTCACTGAAAATAAATGTATCACTGGCTTTGTCTTCTGAAGAGGAATTAAAATTTTTAAAAATTGCAGTGGTACAGAGCTCTGTTAAAATCCTATCAAGCAAGGTAATTCGGAACATTTCTTTTTGACATCTTAAGCAGGAAGAAAGACAGTATTTTGCTGTATGTTTCCTTTAGTATAAGGTCACTAAATGGAATCACCTGGATCTGTTTATAGCTCAGTACTTACGTATGCCTTTGCCTAAATGTTGTTAATTTATTGCTTGAAGAAAAAGTCTTGCTCCATATTCAAGTGGAGTAGGCACTGTGCAATTCAGTGTTTTTAATAAATATCAAAAAAGCTAAAGATACTGTCAATATTCAGAACAATAACTTCAGCACTAAATATAGAGATCAAATTAAGAACTTAATCTCTAGCTGTTAGAAGTAATTAAATTGAATTCTGGTTTTTAGAAACTAAATTTAAAGTTGTTTTTAAACATTGAAAGAAAACTTAGGTATTTTTATTACTTTCAAAAATTTTGCACTCTCTACAGAGTAATATAATATATAATATAATATTGCTTTTAAGTCAGAGCTGTGCAATCCAGTTCAAATAATTTCTGCAGTCTGTCTTGGCCCAACCTCTATAACATCTGTGTAGCATTTTCTTTGTGCAGGATTTCAAAGGGCTACGCACAAGGTCTCTTTGGTCCTCTAACAATTCTAGTAAATAAAGATAGTCATTAAGCATAAGCATAGTGTATTCTCTACATTCAAGACTAAAAAGTAGTTATACATGATAATTTAAAATATTTTTAAATTAACTTAAAATTCATGAAAACACAATTACCACATGCAGAATTTAAAACAGTTGCTATTCTGATTAACTAGTGAAATGTGGCATAGTGACATGATTTCTGAAATAGATGTTGATCTTTTTTGTTCTTTTGTGGGAAGCAGGAATAAATAACATCTGCAGCAGCATATTGCTATCAGGCAATCAGTTTAAGTTTCCTTTGCTGATCTCTACAGCATCAGCAACATGAGTACCACTGCTGCCCGGTTTTCCTTTACCTTGGGGGGCAGGGGCAGGGGCAGTGGTTGAAGAATTTTTAAAATGCAATGTCTGCCTGGCTTAGCTTTTTTTGCTTTGTTTTTAGTTTAACACACACACGCCCCGTTTCTCTCTCCCCACCCCCCAGCTGTGTCTGACTTGCCTGACAGGAAATTTTCTAATTGCCGGAACAGCTGGTCACAGCAAAAACGACAGGGCTGGTGTTCTGTGCTAGACTTATGACCGCTCAGTCAGAAAATCTAAACATCATGATTTCTTAGTCATGTTTAAGTTTCTGGCTCTACGTGTTCGATCTATCCGGGTGAGCTTAGTTTCTTATTTAAAAGAATAAGGGAGAAATGGGGTAATTTTATTAAGCTTCTAATTTCAAATCAGTTTTAGTTTTTTCTCTGCTTTGGGATCAGTGTTGTTTGTATACAAAGCCTTTTGTATTTTCTTCAAAAAAGAAAAGTTTGTGGTGTGCTCATATTGTGTAGAAGTTTCTAAGATACCTGTTGATAATTTAGCCTTATTGGGAAATTTTTACCTGTATTTACCTGTAAATACTGTACACATTACCTTCTATTTTTCCTCCAGGAATGTCTGAGCTTAGATGTACATTAAGTTTTGTCAGTTTAGTTTTATCAAAAATGCTTGTATTTTTCAAGGTGGTATTTAGTTGTTATTTTAATAGTTAAATTTGCATGTAACTGTGAAATATGTTTTAGTGTGGAGTGACAGTTAAAATAACTCAGGCTTATTAATATCTTAAATTTACTTCTGAAAACTATTCAGAGTAGTGACACACTTGTTTACGTTGCAGTTAATGTTATGGTTATTTCCACTTTTAAATTATAATTTAGTCATAGCAGACATTTAATTTGTATGATTTGTTTTGTTGTTGAGCATCTATTTAAACATTAAAGACTTCTTTTAAGTAGTGAAAAGTCTCTAGTGGATAACTATATTATCCCAAGCACTGTTTCTGAACTGTGTAACAATACATGTAAACATGCAATGTGGTAGAACATTTTATCCTTGAATCTCAAATAACTTTTCATGTTTCTCCTATGTCTGCAAATACTTTTCAGTGGGAAAAACCAAACCTTTTTGCCTACTGTCTTAAGTGAAGCAGGTCTACTAATTTGTAAATTAAAGGAATAGCAATTTAACATCTGCTAGCCTACGTACTGGTTTAACCTTACAATATGTGTTAGAAAATGAAATTTAATTTGCTTGTCATAACTGAGACACTAAAAGAACACATGCATATAAAACATTACCTCAATAAAACAGGAATCATTGCCATCTTAGATTAGTGCTGAATATGCTCATGGAGCATTTTATATAATTGAATGGGTTTTTTTGCTTTGATTTTGTTTGGTTTTTATCATGGTTCTCCGAAATGTTAGCATTCGCAAAATTGGGACAAAACTTATCAAAGTTACAGGGAAATGAAAGTTATACCTAGTGAGTGGTTTGTTTTTTTTTCTAGTGCTGACATGCACATTTTAGTTCATAACAAAAGAGAATTGCATTACAAAACTGCTTTTGGTGACCAACACTGAGCTTTTAAAATGCTTACAGGAATTCCTCAGCTTTACCTGCTAAACAACCTACTGCTCACAGTTCCTTTGGGAAGAAGGGAGGAATTCTGGACTTTATATTTTAATTCTGAGGAGGGAAGGCATCTTCAGAATTACCCTCCCAGCCTGGCCAGTCATGTTTATGCACAGTGCTTCATCTGTTCTTTAAGTTGTTACTCTGGGACAGTACTCGTTCTTCAAACTCCTATCTTGCTTCATCTATAACATCAAAAGTGTGGGGGGAGTTCAGTCTCAGTAACCAGGTCTGCAGTCTTCATTATTTGAGTGAGTTAGTTACCTAGAACAAATGTGGGCACAGACATGCTTCTAAAGCTCAGAACTGTTGTAGTATAAAGCCAGCAATGGAAAACAGTAGAAAGTGTAGAAAGTAGGGAAAAAATACATAAATACAGCGATTTTTCTTTATTATCTGTGTGCATTGTTTTTCCTCTTAGACTTAAAAATTTAACAATAAAAATACCACCAAACCCTGAAACTGAACAATTACAAGTAGACTTTGCTTTTAGGAAATCTTATTTTCTGTCAGGTGAAACAATAGTTACCATCTGCCACAAGTAATTTGGTGTCAGCTGAAAGTGTAGGTTTTCCCATCTTTTAAAAAGAAGCAAAGACATAAATTATGAAAACCTTTATTTCTGACTTTAAATACCCCCATTAATTAGAACTCTCTTCTATTCTTGTTTTTCTTCAGTACTAGTGTAGGACAGACAACATACACAGAATATCCTTCAGTCAGCTTGACTTAATTTTATGCATGGCAATGCTTTGCTTTTCATTACATTAGAATAATTACTACTTCAAAAGCATGCTGCTTTTTAGAACAATTGTTTGTGTACAAGCATTTAAGTAATCATTAGTTCTATTAAGTGACTCAAATTTAGTATTAGTCACAAATATAAAGCATGCTTTTTATTCCATAGTCTAGTTCACTAACATTGCTTTCCAAACTAGTGGGAGATAGTGGAATGCTTGTTGGACATTGAATTTATTTTTTTTGAAAGGCAGTTTTGAATTTAAAAGTAGAAGTATGTATGAATGTATATAGGATGTGTTTGAGATTTTCTAAAAATACGTAGACAGGGGCACTCATCACATTTTTAATTCCCTAAAGTTAATGAAGTTAATATAGTTAATAACTCCCTTTAACTTAATAATGATTTCCATAAGCCCTAGTACAGAAGGTAAAAATAATTGGCTTTCAATTTGTTGACTCTCCTTTACTTCAAAAACCATAGCTCATGTGGGTTTTATTTCTTCAGGTAATAACTGAAAATTCATCCTACATTCGTAACAAGTTCATAACATAAAAATGCATCTAGGAGACTTCCTGTCTCAAGGGAGGGGAGGAAAAGGAAATCATGTATATGAGCTGGGGAACTGTGCCAACATTGAGTCATCCTTTTAAAATCACATGATATCCAATAAGCTTACTGTCCTTACAGGACATAACTGCTTTATGTAACTTCAGCACCAATGCTCAGTATCACAGTCAGTATTTCAGAAATGGTTTCTGTTTGATTACAGGAATCAACATTATTGTGACTGTGACAGGCAGAAAAATATTTTGCCATGTACAACAATGTTCAGCTGAGCCTTCGTAAGTACAATGAAGGCTAACAAAGTAGTAAAAGGTAACTTGCAGTCGTGGTTGGAGTAGTGTCAAGTAAATTGCTGGGTCATCCATTTTTCTGTTTTCAACCTTATCTTCATTTGTACTGTATGTACATGTGCCTCAAGAATGTGCATTTGTCTAGAAGAAGCAAAAAGAGATTTAAAAGAGATTGAGAGGGGTGAAAACAAAGTTGCTACTTGGAAAAATCTCTGTAGTTACATACCTGACAAATGAAAACTGATGAAAGCAGTATTTCTTCTGTGGCTTAAGGTTAAAGTGGAAAATAAGATTGCAGTTAGCTCTTTATTAATTGGATTTGCTTTTTTTTTTTTTTTTAATTATATGGCCAATAATATAAACTGATGCAGCGCTGAGTTTGTCAAATAAAATTCATTAAGTGCATCTGGACAGTATTACAGGGAAGTATTGGTAACTTATGTCTTAGGAAAAAAAAATCTTGCACAATTTGGGGGAGTGACTTTACTCTGGCAGGCAGTGACTGTGAAAGGACTAGCAACACCACTGAACAGTCAGCTAATACAGTGCAATGGTTGGGGCCTTAGCAGCTGCTGTCTCTATGGCTCAAGGCAGGAAGATTGTGGCTAGGGGTAGTGCTGGAGCTATTGCTCCATGTGCAGCAGCAAATCAGGCCATTGTTACCGCATCTTGGAGGGATGCAAGGGCTTCCAAAATAACATTAAAATCAAGTATTAAACATGAAAAAAAATATTTGGAAAAGACTTTGCAAGACTAGCAGCTGGAAGGTCACTTTATTGTAAAAAGTCTGAACAAAACTCACCTTAAGGGTAAAATGAAGTCGTAATTAAGTCTGTAAATCGCTGTACGTAGAAAGTGCTTCTGATTGTACCTTCTTAACTCTACTAAGAACAGTATAGAATTAACAGATAAAGATGAAACCTGGGTAATGTTGGAACCAGGAATTTTGGTATTTAAGTTAATTTCTCCAATAGTTACTTAACCTGGCTTAGATGTTAGAACATATTTTCACAGAATCACAGAATGATAGGAATTGGAAGGGACCTCTGGAGATCATCTAGTCCAACCCCTCTTAATTATTCATTGAGATTAAAGTTTGTTAACCTGTTCATCATACCTTAAGTCAAAGTCTTAATAACCCCATTTTAACAGTTTTTGGTAAGCATGTCAACAATACTTGCTGTCCAGGAAGAACTATTTTTGAATACAGGAGCTGTCTGAGGTTTTTGGTTGTGCCAGATGTACCTCCCACTGGGTTTTGATGAACTCAAGTATATATAGTCATGTCTGTCCTAGTCATTTGTGCTTCTTAGTAGGAAAGCACAATTTATTTAGAAGTCCTTCTGAGGGGCAAGTAGCTTCTCAATCCCAAAAGCAAATATATTGTGGACTATTTTCATGTCCAGAAATTGTGTCATAAATTTCAGAGGTTTTGTTTTATTCAAAAGGAGTGTGAGGGTTAATGTTTTATCCTTGTTCCTTTTTTAATGTGAATTATTTCATAACTTCCATCTGTTCTAGTTGCAGAATGGGTTATTATGTGGCCTTTTACTTTATCTCACTGTGAATCCTTTTATTTGGATGTTATGGGTTTGATGTTGTATTTCTTGACATATTTCATATAGCGAGCAAGTGAGCAGAGGGATAGTTCTTTGGTCAGTGCTTAGTTGTCTGCCAGCTGAAATGCACTGCACTTCTAAGGAAATTTTCACCTACGTCTAGGCAGTGTTCGTCTTGTGGAAAAGTGAGCATGCAGCCTTGTTTTGCAGTCACTTATGTCCCTTTTGTTAACGGAATACGGATGTTTTGTGTTATCTTTAATATCCTCTTCCTGATGCAAAGGACTTGAGGTAATACAGTTATTCATCACATATTTCATGCTGCAAGAACTTCTGGGGTCTTCTAAATCCGGACGGGAACTTTTTTATAAAAAGCATTTTCTCAGAGTCTGACTCTGAATTTCTTAGATGCTTCCTGGTGAAATTTGGGTATGACAATGGAGCCATGTATTTTGTTTAGCTTTTAACTTGCTCTGACTCCCTTTTTCATCATCAAATAAGAACACCCATTTTCCACAGTAATAGACATCAGGGTCATAAAAAACATAATGCTAATCCATTTGAAGTGTTTTAGCCTGTTAAAAATAAATGGCAAGTTCTTCCAAAAAGTCTAATTTATAGGTCTTCATGGCATGTACTGCACATACTTAACTTTGCTCTTGATGTTAAAAAAATAAACTGGCTGCCGTTGTTACTCTGTGCATAGTTAACAATAAATTAATTTAAAAAAACACTACACCTTCTCAGCCCCCTCCAATTCCCAGTCTTGTTTATTTGTTAGCAATCTTACCTTTGGGTAACTTTATAGATTTCATCTGATGTCAGTTTGATTTTACTGAAACTGACAGCAGAGATGATGCAATCAGTCTTTCTGTTTGGGCTGGGTCTAGTTTACTTTGAGTCACATTCTATTTGACCTGAATGCCTTTGTCCTAAGCTGTAAATGTTTCCCTGTACTTTTTACTTACCTTTTCAATTTTATGTTACTTCATGACTTTACACTGGTTAGATGTCATCTCTGTGTAGGAACAATTTAAATATACCATTCCATTATTATTGCTGCAAAACATTATATTTTTTAGATTACTGTTTCATTTTTGTCCCAGTGTTTTGGGATTTCTTTTTTGAACACTTGTCATTATGCATGTTGACAATGTGCTTCTGCGTTTATCCAGGAACCTGAAACTGAGAATATTGGATGCAGCAGGACCCCTATGGTGTTTAGATGTGCTAATGTTCCTTACTCCAGACAGCTTTCTTCTTCCTGATACAAGTGCATAAATCTGCCCCAGTGCCATCTATTTAGATGTTTCAGAGCTTTTTTTCCTGTGTATTATTGTGTCAGAGTCTTTAGTTGAGTGTTCCTCTGTGCATTTCATACAAAATTTGTGGACTAAGAATATTTTTTTAAGAGCTGTTTAAATTCTGATGAGTGCTTACTGTGTTTTCTAAAAGAATATATCTCATACAGCACTTGGAATATTTAGTTGTTTTAAGTGCATGTCTGACAACCCCCTCTTAAAGCATCTACAGAAGGTTTCAGCTCAGACTCCGTAATTCTCTCACAGACCCTTTTCCTTGTTTTTCCTTTCATACTACTGTCACATTACCCTCAGGAATTGGAAGTTGGAAGTAAAAGGGCTGTAACATCTTTTTGCTGCTGGATTCATGATGAGAAAATAAAATCAATCTATAAAAATATTGGAATTATTTGGAGTAATAAGAGAAGTGGAAATTACCAGCCTGCAAGAACAATAAGGATGGTATTGTGAGCGATACTGACAGCTCTCCTGGCAGTTCAGGGCCCAGTTTGCTGCACCTAGACCATCTTATCAGTTGTCCCTAGAACATAATGCTCAGAAAAGGGTATGCAGGTAAACTCCTGTGTAAAGCAAGCAGAGTTTTATGCCATCCGGCTAATCCATGGGCCACTTCTTTGCACATAACTGTTTTTAGATCTCCTACTGAAATTTCATAAATCTGAAGGATAAATTACAGGCAATTTATGTAAAGATCAACTCAAATTTTTCTCTTTGCTTTTCTGGGTGTTTTCATTGCTACTGAGAAATAGCTATCTAGTAAGGCTCTTCTGCTTCCACTTCCTTTAGGATTTCAAGTCCAGTTTCCTTTATCTGGTAGCTTCCTGTAATAAGATCTCCGAAACAAATACAAGTAGCTTATGTTGTAGCAGAGTTATGAAAAGTGAACATAAAAGAAATACACATAAATTTAATTACTAGGAAAAAAAGTGAATATTTAGTGTTTATCAAGTACCTAAAATGCAGAATTCTTTCATCAGCATGATTAGGCTATTATTTTTATAACCTAATAGTAATTAAACAAGTTTTCACTGCTTACCTAGGAGGTGGGGTATAATTTATTTTTTTCCTGACAGACATGTTTCCTATTCTAATTTGCAGCTGATTGCTAAATGAGAGAAATTAGTCACCCTTGGTGCTGCTGAATACCTTCTTTTATTTACCTTTTTTAATTGGATTTATCTGTGGAATCTAGTCCATTCAGTGTTCTTTCCTATATATATATACATTCATATGGGTAGACATACACTGTGAGGTACATTACTGAGAGCTCACTTATACTCAGATATTTACTGACCAGAACAGTTCTGGCTGGTGAACTGTATCAGTACAGGAAGTTATTCTGAAGTAGTGGTGTTTTAAATTCATACCCAAACTTGTTTGTCACTCACTTCCCTTCTAGGCGAGTGTTGATTTAACACTCTGCTACTATTAAGGAAATGTTAAGGAAACTCAGAGTAATGTTACCTTCTGCTTGTTTCCTTGTATTCTATATTTAGTTTCATGATGACGGAAGCTTGTTGCAACCACTTTAAGTTGACTAACAGAGCCTTTTATTTTTTTGTGTGTAAATGTGGCTTTCTGTAACATTCTGGTGTGAAGGAGGCCTTAAGAGAGAACTGTGTGGCTAGAAAAAGAAATTTATGTCTTGAGCCTTCTGTTCAAACATTGCTGCAGTATAAGGCTTGAGAAGAGGGAGCTTTGCAAGCTTATAATTAACTGAAATAAAAAAGCAGGCAGTAGAGTGTAGTTATAGCAGGAAAGAAGATCTCACCAATGCAGCAGCCACATCACTGGTGAGTGTCTGCAGTGGTGTGAAAGTTGTCAGGGAGTGGAAGAACAGAGAGGAGGACCGATCTTTCAGCACCCTATGTGTCATCTCATTTAATTTGAATTCATCACATGGGACAAATGTTTTTTTTCCAAATATCAGTCTATGATCAGAGGCAGAGCTGAAGACAAATTCAGTACCAGGCTGAATGGCTGGCTTCTCTTCTAGCTTACTGTAAGACAGCTTCTATCAACTAATTTAATTACTGAATTGGCTGAGAAAGACAGATCTTCTTACAGTGTGAAAGGCTTGTATTTTTATTCCAGAAGATAATGGGTACAGTAAGGTTTGAGTACTTCTGCATATAATTTGCCTTTCTATAAAAGGCTCAGCTTTTGTGTTTTTAACTGCATTTGCAAAATACTTTGTAGGTTAAAATAACAAACATTCAGTAATTATGTCAGAAAAGGAAACTACAAATTTGAGGGCAACTGTTCATCATAAATCTTGCTCCCAAACATGTCATGGACAAGCAGCTAAAGTATGATATGGTCTGAGTTCCATTTCACTTAAAACAGAATTTTATTAGGTCTTACAAGGACTGAGAAGTATCTGAACCCTGAGAAACTGCAAAGGCTGGAAATACTCTCTTTGTATCAGGAATGTTAAGGTGGTGGTTTGGGTTTTGGTCTGTTTGTTGTTTTGTTTTAGAAGGTGCCCAAAATAAGCACTGGGAAGTCAATTGCATAATAATTGCATTACATTTAAAATAATTTTTTATTCTGTATAGAGAACAAGTTAATATCTTTTCTTTTTCATTTCTTGTTTTTGTTACTTCTCCAATGTCTTTAAATCAATGTGTCTGCCTGATTGGTTTCTGCCCCTTAATCTGGGTAGATAACAAATATTTGAGAAAGCTCTGTTTCACATATCATTTACTTTTCCAAGATTGCTAGAGAGCTAATAGATAAAACAGTTGAGCTGAAATGGATTTAAGCGTCTGGAGAAATGTGTACTTGGCAATCTGTTTTACAGTGCTGTTCCTTCCCTGGGATTCTCTATGGTTGCAGTGGGTAGGTTTTAGTAGTATGTAATCCAACTGATGATATACTAATTTAAAAGATGTAAATGCAAATGCCCATGAGCAAGTAACAGACTTGGCAAGTAGATGGAATCAATACAACTTTCAAACGCTTGTAAAGATTTAGCCTTGAGTTAATTATGGTAGCATTTTCTCTTGAAAGGAAAAAGGAAGTTAGGTTTACTAGGAGATGAAGCACCATGCATAACACGCACATGCATGCAAAATTTTGGCTGTCTTACAATGAAAACTGGCATCTATAATCATTGGTCATCTTAATTTTAGAACACCTGAGACAAGTCCAAGTTCTTCATATTAAATTTTTTTTTCCCCTTTTTTATTTAAAAAGTTGCCTGTTGCTGTGCATTATTGTACATTGTGGGTTTTTATATATGTACACACTTGTCTCGCATGTGCTCAGGATTTATTATTTGTACTTTGTTTCCAACTTTGTTTGAAAAAAGAATCTTTTGAAAGAGGTTGTTTTAGAGCTCAGAGACATATATGGACAACTGAAATGGCCAGATACAAAAGCAATAATTCATGCACATAGTTTTTGCTGAATACTTGGAAAATACACAAATTAGTGCCAAGAAGCACAGCTTTGGAATGCTACATCTACTTTGCTATCACTAGAACTGATTAGTGTACATTTTGGTGCATATAGGTAAGGGGAAAGTCTGGAGCAAGAAAGACATACCCTTGGTGGATAAGGGCCAGGTTAGAGAGTACTTAAGGAAGCTGGATGTCCACAGGCCCTAATAGGATGCACATAAGTCCAGAGCAACCTCACAGATGTCATTGGGAAGCCACTCTTTATTATCTTCAGTGATCACAGTGACTGAAAGAGGTGCTTGAGAACTGAAGGAAAGCAAATCTCACGTCTGTCTTCAGAAAGGACAAGGAAGACCCAGGGAACTACATGGTCAGTCACACCTTGATCCCTGGGAAGGTGTTGGAACAACTAGTCCTGGAAAATATTTTCACATCCATGGACAAAAAATGTGACTGGATTCACAAAGATGAAATCACTTTTGACCGACCTAAGGGGAGGGTGTACAGAGGATGGAGCTGCCTCTTTACATCAGTGCCCAGTGGCAGAACCTGAAGCAAGGGGCACAAACTGAACAATGGAAGCTTCCTCTGAACATCCAAAACTACTTTTCACTCTTTGGGCAACTGAGCCCTGTCACAAGCTGCTCAGGTAGTCTGTGGAGTCTCCATTCTTGGAGATACTCAGATGAAGCCTGGATGTGGTTCTGAGCTGTAGGTGGCCCTGCTTGAGCAGGGTTGGACCAGATGACTTCCAGAGGTGCCTTCCAACCTCAGCCAGTCTGTGAATCTGTTAAATATATCTGAGACTTTCACATTAAAAAGAGGAAAAGTATTCTCTGATTTATTTTATTCACTATAGCCCATAGATGGAATAGGAAGAGAAGGCACAAAAACATATAAATTGTAGTTTGTTTATTTGTGTTATGTAAGTTAACTTACAGTCAGTGCAGTTTAGGTTGAATTGCACATAATGCCTAGATAGTTCTTCAGATGACATTGATAAGAATGCACGTTTTTTACTTACTTTTGAACAGTTGTTGGTAAGTTCTGAAAATCTTTCCTTGTGTGGCAAGGAGTGTTGCTTTCTAAGGGATTTTCAAATTCTGTGCAAAAAATACTGAATTAAATACAGAGCACAAAAAGTCTAGAAGATCCACTTTAGAGCTTTCTGGTGAGTGGTTTTTCACAGAAGGAGGAATGCCTAAGAGTGTCAGCTTTTATAGGTTAGACTCTTCTTGAGAAGAGAGACAATTATATTTGAGAATTTTCTCAGTGGCAGGTAGAGAGTTTATTGCTGATCAAGTGGGGGTGGAGAATGTGCTGCTTTGCAGGGAAAATGTCTTGGATTTTACACTGTCTTATAAAGGTGAGCATTAGCATTGATGCAGCATAGTGGTCCTCATTCAAGTGTTTAAAAGGAGGGCTTTCCTAAGAGATCTGGTCTGTTTGATGCACTATAGATGTGCTTTAATAGGGCTAAATATTGTTTTCCGTTAATGGATTGTGAGCCTGGAATAGAGATTATAAACCAAAAAAATAAAGGCCTAAGCACAAAAAGCTTGGGAATCATTGACTTCTTAATGTGTGGATTCTGATTCATCCCAAAACATTTAAGCCACATAGTTATGGAACTAATATTGTCTTTTGTAACTGATACATATTTGTGTGTGTTTCAATTATGCAAATAGTGTTGCTCAGTGTTTTTTAGCTACATCTGGGAGTGTGTAGTTCATTGAATTGGGTAGCATTGGTATTTTTCAACATATTGTGAATTTATAAGCATTTCAGGAAAATGCACCAGTAACATAAACTTACTCCACTCTTCTCTCTGTCAGGAAGAAGGAAATATCAAAGAAATTGCAATAACTCACCATGTAAAGGAAGGACATGAAAAAGCAGACCCTTCACAATTTGAACTTCTGAAAGTACTAGGACAAGGATCCTTTGGAAAGGTTGGTGACTGAACTCTTGTGGAACCAATTATTCAGGAATATAGCACTGAATAATACTAGGAGTGAAATATTTAGAACAACAACAGTCTTGCATTACAGCAACATTGCAAGTGAAAATTCCTTTCTTATTAGTGCTAACCAGCCCCTGTAATTGTGGCAGATCTTTTTAAAGCAGTAAGTACTTTTCTGCTTTGTGTGATATGTAGATCTCTTAGATCCTTTGAAAAATGAGGTTAATATTAAATTGGGTATTCAATGTTACAGAAAAATGACATTCCACTTTAACTACTCTTCTGTGTTTGAGGGAGTGAGGGTTGAAAAAAAGTTTCTCTGAGTATTCCTGGTTGGTAACTTGCTAATGACAGGTTATCACCAGTACAGAAGCTATTTGCACCATTTGTTTTTGTAGCAGATTGTAATTTTAAAGAAAAGATTTTAAGCAATAATGGCTGATGAAGTAGATCCAATATACCCTGGTGATGTTTACGCTAGGCATTGCCTGTCATAATTTAGTCAAGACACACCATGCCTTGATAGTTACTGAAAAATCTGTAAAGGCTCCAATGTTGTTGGCATTTGCTGAGTATTGTCCACATGGAAGTAGCACTAGATGTACGTGATTCATATTTTCAGTTGTCCAAATCCAACTTGGAAGCAAAATATTAACTTCAGGTGGCAAGACAGATCATTGAGATAAAATGGAATATGCAATTTAAGACAACAGAGCCTTTACATGCATTTTCAGCCTTAATTGCAGTCCTGAATATGATGTTAAGATCTGGCATATAATGCCAAATTCATCTTGGATATGGAGGAAAGAGAGAATTATTAGTCCAATTCTCTCTTGGTGGTAGGAATTTACTGTCAGTCACATTATTGGAGTAGCAGTTCCAGTTAATCTTGGAAGTCCAGAAGTTTAGAAACTATAAAATTTTGTGCTCAAATGAGTAAGAATTCACTGAGAAAACTGATGGGAAAGGCAGTTTCCTATGTTGTTTGATTTTATCCAGAATCATAGCCAAGTTTTTATATGGTAATCTTAAAAAACAGAAGTAAATCATTTAGGGGCAAGGAAATGTAAGATAAATGATAAGTTCAACATTTGCTTTTATTGCTATTACTAAATTCAATGCTGTAAATGCGGGGGGTTTGGCCAAGTTAAAAAAGCAAAAATTAACTGTCTAGTTGACTCAAATGATTGCAAAATGTCAGTCTTGTCCTCAGTTGTTTTAGCCTTTATGCAAAAAGGATTAATATTACAAAAGTCATAATCCTGTCTCTTTTTTTAATAATTTGGGAAGTTGCCACCACTTTCCTTTCAGTTTAAAAAGACGTAATTTACATATTTCTCAATGTCTCTTGATGATCTTCTGGTAATCTCTGGATATTGCAAAGGGATGTTCACATAAGTGAGAACTGCATACAAAAAGAGACAAAACTAATATCATATAACACATGTAGCATTCTCATATACCACAGCGTGTCTCTGCATTTTTTCATAAATAACCAGAAAATCTGTGGCAGGTATGTTTTTCTTCTTCATTTCTAAATCTAAAATTTGGCTGTACTGGGATTCATTTTGTATTAAGGATAATAAAAATCCCACTCAAGAAATCCCATTACACTAAAGAAGGAAATGAAACACACTTTAATTGAGGCTGGTTGTACTTTATAGATATGTGCAAAACTCAGCTGAAGCATGTAATAAAAAAATACAGTTTTGTGACACAAGAGGTTGGCTGTTATAATCTCATAAATTGTTTTTTTAAAAAAAGAAAAATATGCTTTGATCTGCATAGCTTTCTGGGTCAACTTTTTTACACACTTATTTTCATATCTGATATTTATTAGCACTTTTACTATGCAATCTTATGAATTCTATTAAGACACAACTATTTAGAGATTAATACTTAAAAGCTGAATTGTATTTTTCAAATTTGTCTCAACTTCTGAGAGAATCCAAATTTATCCTTTCTTTTAATCACAGTAATCAGTTAAATATAAATTATTTTAATAGACTTTATCTTGAATGAACATTTTAGATTATGAAACAGTAAAAAATGAAAGGAAATTTTGGTTTGGCTTTGCAGAATTTAAATGTCAAAGAAGCTAATAATAGTATTAGGAAGAATAACAAGGTTGGGTTTCATTTGAAATAGTAATGACTACTTGAATTTCTTAGTAAAGTATAGTGATCTGACTGGCCTGTATTTCCTTTTAAGAATCCTTTTCATTTTCAATGCAGGTTTTTCTTGTCAAAAAAATCTCAGGATCAGATGCTAGACAGCTTTATGCAATGAAGGTATTGAAAAAGGCCACCTTGAAAGGTAAGCACTGCCTTGGGTGGGGAAGGGGAAAGGATAAATCGGGGACATTATACCAAAACTTCATCTTTATACACATGCTGTTCAACGCATTGTGCCTTAGAACTTTATCAAACAGCAAACAGCAGAATACACTTCCTTGTACTGTAAACCCTGAAGGACAACATTGGGAGTTATAGGTGAAAGTAGGTTTCTTTCCATGCTGAGTTGATTAGGTGATGGTGGTTTAGCAGAGTAGTTGTGTTACATCTGCCACCTGACTTGCTGCTGACCTGTTATTTGAAACTTAATATCCTTCCTTTTTTCATTTGCTGTGTATCACCAAGGATACAGTTGAGGCCTTTTGCTCAGTTTATATTTAGCTCATGCTATTTAAAAGTGTATTATATCAGCTGCTTTATTCTGAAGGCTTTAAACAAAGGAGTTTAACTCTTTCTTTAAAAGAGAAGTATACAGTACAATTTCCCAGAACTTTTGGCACTTGTTCTGGATGCAGGATATATTTGATAACATCTTGAATTAATCATATGAGTTCTTTGAGAAAAAATTAATTGTAAATTGTTTTGTTTCATTTGGTTTTGGTCTCAACTGGTATCAGTAACAAGATAAGTTCCAACCTGAGAAATCTTAAATCTGTTCTGTAGAATTCCATAAAAGAAAAGAAATTTATTTTTTTTTTTGACTGTAGATTAAAATTAAGGTGATTTTTCATACTAATCCCTTAAACATAATATATATATTTGTTGCTTTATGCTATTATTTAATACTTTTGTTCATTTGTAGTTCTTCTAACTCATGACTGCACTGAAATTGCAGCGATAATTCTGGGATAGTTCCAACAACCTATAGTATTTCACCTGTGTTATTGATTATTATGTTGATTTGCAATTTTAATATACAGTTTCATCTGAAAGTATTCATAGAATTATGCAGGGATCAAATACTCATATTGAATTGTGAAATTGTGCTAAATGCCAAACCTGATATTTTTCTGCTGAAGATCTAGTGCTGAATATCTGTCTCACAAATCTAATTATGTATCACTTCCATTTAAAACTATTACAGAGGGTGTGTTTTTGAACAGTTTCCTATATTTGATTCCTCTGTGTTTTGTGGCACGTGTTATTCTCATTATTTACTTCCTATTTTTCTGAAATTGATTTCCAGTCATTTAAAGCACTTAGATATCCTCCATGGCCTTTCATTCTGTAGCTTGTTAATAGCTCAGAACTGGAGTCAAAGGTCATTCAGCAGTTGCTTTTTCAAGATGTTTAAGGGCTTCTCTCTATCACCTTTTGATTGTGGTTTAAACTTCTGTGTAAAAATTACAATGCAAGATGTGGATCTAGCATTGCCTGCTGATGGCAGAGACTGATAGAGGTACTGAAATGGGAAGCTTGACTTTTGGTTGGAAAAGGAGATGTGAGCCCTATAAATTCAAGAACACAAAAGGTCTTGAGCAGAAAGGTGACACTAGCAGGAGGATCCCACGCTTCAGACATTATCTAAATTTCTAGATGTTTTTGAGTTTCTTCGTCACTATGGATGTTTTAGGAAGAGTGGAGTTGCAAGCAACTGAAGGTTACTGTTGAAATCCTAACATGAAATGAGCCCATTTTTTTTTTCCATAGTTGCAGCATTTTTGAGATTAAATATTGTAATTGCAAATAATACACTGTATTACTTGATTCATGTAAGGTTCTTTAGCTCTTTCAAATATATTTAATAAAGGGGTTTTTTGTGTTATTAAAAACTCCTTTAAGACTTCTGAATCAAAAACTGTGTGCATGATTCACAAATCAAATTTAAAGAGAATATTTTCATAGGAAGACAACTATATTAGCCAAAACATGCTGACATAACTACAACTTTTTAATTTTTAGAGTGAATCCAAGAATATGCACATAGAACTTTGGTGTAGAGAGTAGTTTATTAATACACTGTGATAGAAAATATCATCTTACAGTACCCCTTGATGATGGGAAGAGAAGGAAGCAGGGACAAATCATTCTAGGGAGTATGGAAACAAATATATTAAGAAAAATGAGTACTTCCAGCAGTACACATATGGAAACTACAGTAAATGATGTCAGATTTTGAATGGCTAATACTGATATTGGAAATTATCTCAATTCCTTCTACTTTCTTTGGTCGAGATTTACAAAATCTGGACTTTCTCTGGCTTTTCAGAAATAAGGGGGTTTTATCCATGTAACTATTGCGTAGTGTTTTTCAACTGAGTCTACCTAAAAAACGAATATTCTGATTTTCAATTTTGTAATTCACATGAACCCTTGGAACAGTGAAGTCGCACAACTGTCTTGTGACATATTCATTACTTTAGATGTAAAGGTCAGAATTAAAATGTAATGTTTGCTCTGTTTGACCTGTTAATTGGTGTACTTCCATTTTTAGGAAACAGTTCTGCGGAGAGATGGGTAACTTCATGAAAATGTATCTGTATAACTTGAGTTCACAATTATTATTGTACATGCCTGTTAAGCTAAACTTCCGAAAGACCCTTTTGCTTCTTCGTTTTTTTTCTGCCTTGTTATGTTTTGGTGTCTGAGAGCTCTGCCTTGTTAACTGTGCAAGGAATGCTGACAGCTTAAACTTTGGACTGGACTTCATTGCTCTGGGGTGCATCCTTCAAGAAGTTGTAGCATTTAGGAAAGCGGCAGAAACAGTGTAGAATAAGGGAAGGAAGAGAAATGCAACACCTTAAACCATTGTAGAAAATTTTGCTACCTCTCATCTGTTAGAGTTCTGAATTTTGTTTGTATCCTGATGGATTTGGAGCTTTGGATGAGAACCAGGCACTAGCTGGAGTGGCAGAAGAGTTGCCTTGGACAGCTGAAGCAGGTGCTGTGCTCAGCAGATCATCCTGCCAGTTGGTCTCCATGGATTGCCAGCCTGTATGCAGGGCATCTGCATGTGATCTTCAGTTAGTCAAATCTAGAGTGACATAGGAGCTGATACATGTCCCCTTCTGAGCCTCCACGGCTGGAGAGCACAGGCAGCTTCAGCAGCAACTGCTTCTGATGTTTGATATTTCTTCCATGCACACATTTACTCTCAGCAAACCATTTTAAAATAAACAAGATTGTCTGAAGTACAGTCTACATTGAATATTTTTTTAATTATAAATCACAACAAAGGAAGGACATTTTCTAAGAATCCCTTCTAAATCGTGATGGTACTTAATATCTTATTAGTGCAAGTTATTTGAATGAGCTAAACCAATATAAGCATCTTAATGATAGTGTAATTGTATTTATAAATTTGTTTTGCTTTTTACTTTGTATCTCCCTACTTTTCAACAGTCGAGAAAATGGCTGTTTTCTACACATAGCTGTGGCAGTTTTGCACTACTGCTTAAAAGGTTAACTATATGGTAGGCTAAAGTGTGGTTATGTTTTCTCTTGTGCTTTTCTTATGTTTATTTACTCAGTGTCAGATTTTTGTCAGTAGCATAAACTGAAATAAACTCAAATGCCAAGAGATTTATCAAAATACTCTGCACTGTGAAATAAGTTCTTTCTCGAGCCTTTTCTGTGTAAAATATAGTTACCTGCAGACAGTTGTAATACTACAGAACTCAATGTGAAGTAGATCAGAAAACATTAAATACTTTTTTTATTTTTTTAAATCTTGCTCATGTGCTGTTTTAGTTCGAGATCGGGTTCGGACAAAGATGGAACGTGATATCCTAGTAGAAGTTAACCATCCTTTCATTGTCAAGTTACATTATGGTGAGTTGCACAAAAAATCATCTTTACATTATAAAAATGGGTGCTTGTCAAGATAGTACCTAATATTTGCCTCTTGGTTCAGAGAATCACAGAAAATTAGTGTGCTATCTAAACCCTGACAGTGCAAAGACTTGTGTAGTAATTCTCATGCAAAGTATGCACATGGCTGATTTCATACCCAGTGTTAAATCTATAGAACTGAGAATCTGTAGTCCATTGCTTTATTAAAAATGTTATCTCTTTATGTCTAGCCAATCTTTTCCAAAACCTCTTATATTTTATGTTGTTCACTTATTTTTTTATTATTATTATTTCTTATCCTTGTTTTATTTACTCTATAGAAAACACATGCAATGGCATTACTGCCAGTCGTATGCTTTTAAATTAAATAATATAGACAACCATAGAAAATTATTAATATGAAGGGGTGAGGAAATCAGTATTCTTTAACATGCCATGCAGAAAGTAAACTGAAAAAAGATAGAGAAGAGCTTTTGCAGTTAATTTTTTTTCAGTTTGCTTTCCTTTTAGGATAAATTTTTTCCCTCAGTTTAAACCCCAGATCTCTCTCCCTCTCTGATGTGCCGTAAATAATGCAGCTTTTACTATTTTACTTGTCATTCTTGCAAACTAGACTAGATGTCCCTGTTAAGCTGAGTTTCCAGAGTTTTTAGAATATGTGCATTAGTTACTAGCTTGCCTGTTTAAATCTGGGCTTTTTACTTCCAAAATTTGGAATGGAATGCTGACTAACCTAAGTATGGGGTTTTTCTTAGAAATTCCATTTGTGGCTTGCTTTGCTTTCACGCATCATGAGAGCAATCTGGTCCATGATAAGAGGTTTTTTTTTCCACAAAGCAGGAGGTGGGATTAATTTTAATAGTGAAAATAAGGATAGAATATTGGGAATGTTATTCTTCTGATAATGGGTAAAATTAAATTACGTATAATTTTTAAAACTGTTCTTTTCAGCTTTTCAAACAGAAGGGAAGCTGTATCTTATTTTGGATTTTCTCAGGGGAGGAGACTTGTTTACACGTTTATCCAAAGAGGTAAAGTTTTTTTAATTTGAAAATTGTATATTGTTAAAATTTTACTATAAACTGTCTGTATCAGGAGAGTTTACTTTTAAATTAGTTCTTTTAAATAAAATTTGTAATATATTTTTTAACCAGCTTAGGTTTTTGGGCTTTTTTGCAGAAAGTAGTGACTTCCTGCAAGTGCTGTTGGTTATTTACATTGTTTCTGGAAAAAGGCTTAGACAAGCAGTCTTTCTGCTTTTTACACCTTGCAAAATTTTCTTCTTTTCTTGCTACCATGTTTAAAGATGAGTCTCCGAAGGAGCATTGATCTAATATAAAGTAGTTGTATTCAATTCAATGTGCAAAAAATTCCAAGTATTATATAGGAGGCTAGGGGATACACTGTGAGAACTTGTAATTGTAGCTGCATTCCATTTTCCCTTGCTACAGGGTATCCAGGAAGGTTGTGTCACCACTATAAAGCTGTGCAGTTATTACACTTAATTAAGTGAAGCAATATGTTTCAAGTTACTTCTTTTAGTCTGTTTTACCACAGATAAGTAGAAAGGTGTTAATACTCTAAACTAGAGATACTTTTTTCTTAAAATCTATAGTTCGTTCTTGATTCCCAAGAATATATATAATACTTTCCTGCTGCTGACTACTACTTCTTGACCCACTCAAATTTTGTGAGAATGAATATGGTTACAGAAGAAATATACCTGAATGTACACTAATTGTTCATAACTGATGGAGTGAAATGGGCATGCTCAATGCAATTAATGTCATCTCATAACAATTCATGTGATTTTAAAATAGACCAGATAAAATGCACTCTGAAAGGTCCTGCTTTTCCCCCGTTGACTCCAAAGGGGAAAGTGTCTATGCTGCAGATGTTTAAGGTTAGGAGATACTAATTCCATGCAGTGTTTTTAAAGAATGTTGTGTGGGTGTATTGTCATCCTCATGGGATCTTTTATTATTTGAGCTTTTAAACATTGCTTAAAGGGATTTGCCTTCTTGATTGTGCCTGCACTAGATATTGGGTCTTTGGTGGAATTACCATCAGCAACCTTTTGTGCAAGCTTTGGTATCACTTTCTCTATTTAAACTACTAAGGGGAAAAATATACGGTGTTCTGTGTTCATAACTCCTGCTTAAAATAATTATAATCTGTGCCATCAATTGCTATTCTTTTTTTCCAGTTCCATATGCTTTATCTAAAGATGTTAGTTAGAAATTCTAAAGAAAAAAATTTTAGGGCTTAGAGTAGTAACTGATCTAGAATTAATTTATCTTAAGTTTACTTGGAAGTTTACTCTTATCTAGCTTTTCTGCTGTTCTATCTCAGGCTGCATCTTGCGGTTTTTACTGTGACTGTGACTTCTTTTTCATAGTTCTTAGAGACAGTCTTATCAAAAAGGATGCATGCACTTTTCTTCTTTCTGATTTTGTGGATGAAGTTCAGGTGTTTGGGCTTTTTTAGTCCATTTGTTGTTTGGAAATTAAATGGTCAGCAAAGAGGGAGTTACATTCTTTAAACGTGCTTCCCCCAAATTTTTTTTTCCCACTAAAATGGGTCTTTCTGTTTTCTTGAACAATTGGAAGTAAATAACCTCCGTTTTCCAGGAAGAATAATATTATATTGACTTCAAGTATGTACTGTGAAACAACATTGATTTGAAAACCCTAGTTTTTGTCTAAGAAATTTTAATTTCTAGGGTTTTATATAGAAAGGAATTCAAGTATTATGAACTATCCTGTGAAACCACTGTCACCATTGTTTAGTTGGTTCTGTTGTAAGCTTTACACTTAAAATACATTTATTTGCTTTTTCAGGTTATGTTCACAGAAGATGATGTTAAATTTTACCTGGCAGAATTAGCACTTGCTTTAGACCATCTACATAGTCTTGGAATAATATACCGGGACCTAAAACCAGAAAAGTAAGACTCTTCTGTGGCAGACGCAGTATATTAATTTGATTTGTATGGCACTTGTACCTACAGGCTTCTCTTTCCACCTATTAGACTTCAGTAATTTACTGTATAAACTGAACAGGGAGGAAGGTGAAGGAAGATTTGTGGCCTATTTTAATTTAAAAGGTTGTACTTCATTTCCACTCAAACATGGGCATCTAGTTTCAGAGTGATATGGCAAGTGCTGGAATCCATGTTAGTCAGAGTATGCTGAAATATTCCTACCTTTCATTCTCCAGGTGTTTTAGGGTGTACAGTGGATAAGAGGTCTTGGCCTTTTGTTTTTGTCATTATTGTGGAATTTCTGAACTAGAGATAAACTTAGAACAACTGCATGATATAAAGTTATAGCTGAATGTTGTATCTCCTGTTTGCCTTTCCTCCAGTATTTTTTGTTTGCTTGTTTTTTGTTTAGTTTTAGAAGACGTAAAGAAAATATCAGTGCTATCATCTGGAACATTTAAACCTTTCAAATATAAATGTATACTGTAGTGTTACTCTCTACCCTGGAAGGAATCTAAGTTACAATATAATGCATGCATCTCCTCTTACACCTAATTAGATGGTTAACATACTCTGCCTCATTGCAAGGAAACCTATAATAACTGAAGGGATCCCACATCTCTGTTATACCTATATGGAGAACCTGGAAATCCAGTGTGAGATAACTGTCTCATGTAAAGTATTAGGGGAAAGGAGCAAAAATGAGTAACAAGTATCAAAGAACCAGGTTGTTATGTGGAACTTCCGTAAGAATTTTACTTTTGCGCATCTGCAGGGAAAAAAGACACATTTAAAAATGTTTACCCCTGACTAACAAGAGGGGAAAGATTCATATTCAAGTAAAAAATTGAGACTTTTGGCATGGGTTTGCACTTAGAAACAACAGAGAATTATATCTAACGTTTGAGAGTGTTGTGTAATTCTGAAGTGAGCAAAAATAAACTTAGCAAGTCGAAAAAGATCTTTAAAAAACAAATCAAGAGAACTTTAGTTCTTTTTGCTAACATTTAATTCCAAGAGGAAACCAACAAAATAGTAATTGTCAAAAGACTAAGTATGTACTGCCTCAAACATGGTGTTGAAGGAAAAACAGTAATTGTATGTGTCTATACCTATTGAAATCCTTGGGTGCATCTGATTAAAGAAAAAACTATCAAAGGTTGAAATTAATTTTAAGCTACAGATGAGATAATAGTAACTCTCACAGGCTATATCTGTACTGTGGGGCTGTTCCACCATGGAAACTGCAAGGAGTAAAAGGGAAAGGCATGGAAAATGGGCAAACAGTGTTGTGCCTGGGTCATGCTCATCCCTAGGATGAAAGGCAGCTCCCCACAAAAGAGGGAGGAACTAAGTCTACTGTGTAGGTGGTGTTACAGAGTCCAGTTCCTGAATACATTCCATGCTTTGAATTGTGATTATATTCAGTCACGGTTAAGGATAGTTGGCATCCTGGAGAAGTGTCACCTTTTTTGTGATTGAAATAAACAAGCAGAGGCATAAGGGCTGCTCTAAGTATAGGCCCATGAGTCCTTGGTACAACATAAGAATATTTATTACTTGATATTTGAAGTGGTCAACAGTCTTTGAAACAGTAATTACAGATGAATATCCATTTTATATACATATGTAAACATCCATTTTATTAACATGTCTTGCTCAGCTTAAGGGAAATAGAACTGTATCTCTGTTTTTAACAATTGTGATAATGACAAATGCAGATGTCCAAAACTGAAAGCTCAAGATAAATGCTGCTATGTATAACTACTACTACATTTCATGATCTTTAAAATAAGTAATTGAAGGAGAGGAAAATGTATTGTTCCAAGGGTCTCCTCCTGATGATTCATTTTCTCACATGTGCAATTTTGCTTGACTTTGTGTATGCTGTTGTTTCTTCCTAAATATTTTTAGTACATGGTCTGAAACAACAGTTAAAATATATTTAATTTATTTTCTTTTTTTTTTTAGCATCTTGCTTGATGAGGAAGGACATATCAAGTTAACAGGTGAATAAAGGGAAGATGCAACAACTGGATCTTTCTGTTCATAATAAAATTTTTCAATTTTCCTTTTTTCAGTAAATTATTTTGAAATAAATTAAATATGTTAGTGTTTAAATAAGATATCTGCTTTATATCTGATGTTACAGACCTGTGATAATGCGGGGAGAGGAGGAGAATACTGTAATTCCTAAATTCCTGTATGTGTATTTGGGTGTATATAGGAATGATATAAGCATCACATTTCATGTGGTAATGAGAGCATTGACTGTGAGTGATTTTTATTTTATTTTTTTTTAAATAAAATTGCATTTAGAACTCTTTCTTTTTTCTTCCAGATTTTGGCTTAAGTAAGGAATCCATTGATCATGAAAAAAAAGCCTACTCTTTCTGTGGAACAGTGGAATACATGGCACCAGAAGTGGTTAATAGACGAGGGCACACACAGAGCGCAGACTGGTGGTCATTTGGTGTTCTAATGGTAGGTTTCTGGTAAATGTAAATCATAGCAAAACAGTGCTTTGCAAGGTTTGGTGAAACAAATCAAACATTAAACTATAAGGTGAGCTTTAAGTTAATTTTAACTACCAAAAAGTTTTAAATTACATGAAATTAATAACAGTACCCCCAAGTTTAGATCAAGAACATGGACTAGGTCTCATATCAACACCAACATTATGCCATATTTTTGTTATCACTGAAGTGAAATATGTGTCTATTCCAGTTTGAATGTTAAGACACTAACAGGAATACTAAAGTGCATGGGGAAAAAGCACTGTCTTCCACTGTGGGGGAAAGAATTTAGATCCAAATTTTGAATTTTAATTTATTCTTAAATGGAAAACTTTCCAATTAATCTCCAGTGTAATTACAACTTAGTAGAATAACAACTGTTTCTCTTACACATCAAAATAATGCAAATTACAGTGAGCTGATATGGGATATAGTTGCTTAATTGCTTATGGTGTTTTTGCAAGAACCTAACTTCTGTGAAGCTGCAATGTTGGGGGAAATAATACTTGTGTCAGATATGCCTTTGGAAAAGAAAAACAGGTCATATTTGGTATTTTAGGAACACTGAATGGCTTTTAGTATTTATAATCTTTGTGTGCATTTTTGACATAAAGATGAAATAATTGTATTTTTTTGAAGGAAATGTTTTTGTTTCTTACTGCTTCCTTTACATATGACTGTAACAATATAACTAATGTGTGCTTTGTAGTCTGAGAAGGACTTGTGTCTGAAAATAAGTCATCCTATCACCTTTTAACCATCTGGAATGCTGTTGTGATCTGAAAACTGACTATGTAAAAGTAGAACCTGATAACTCTTCCTAGACCAACCAGCACACACACACCCTCACAACTGCATGTTTTATGAGTAAGAACACAGTCAGTTACAGTGTAGTTGCAGAATATTTTTGTTGATAACACAAAAATAGTTGAAGTTTAACTTTGTTTTATAGAGCTGGAAAGCATACTTTGTGCTTATAAAGTGAACATGTTAAAACTGAACATTGCTGAATGATTTTGCATGTGACTTCTGAAGCTTTCAAGGTCTAAATGGACTGCATTCCAACACTTTCACTTTTCCTTTGAATACAAATATATGGCCTTAAAAAGCAAATTCTCTAAGTTACTTAATATAGTGCAGTGCATTTTTCTCTAAGACATATTTTTATTGCCTGCATTTCTAGTTTACATTATAATTTTCATAGTCTGTATTTATCCACTCTTAAAAAATTCTTAATTAGAATCTGTGAGGATTAAGAATTCAAGTGTTGTTGGTGTGGTATGAGTAGGCGGGATGTAGGTGGAACAGAAGTTGTAGCATAGAAACAGGTCTAGGAAGATATCTCAACATGTTTGGCCTCTTTTCTCCTGCTGCCAGACATTAGGTACATTGTTTAGAAGTATATACCAATTTGTCCTTTAAAACAGTGCCAGACATGTAAAAACATTTAAGTTTTCAGAAGCATTATGTTTTTGTTGAGATACTCTTCTACGAAATAAAAAAGTGAGAACTAGGAAGGCCAATGTTGGCTTATTCTTGAAGTACTGTTGGTCTACTGATGCTGGAATATAGTGAGGAGGGGAAAATAAACATGTGCTGAATTGTTTATCTAAGTGTGTATGCTTGTGAAAAATTGGAGCTTACTAAAGAAACGTTTTATTTCGAGCAATGGTAAGAGAAACATGCAGCACTACAAATTTACCCTTAAATTATTGGGTTTTGCAAGTGCAGTTTGTGATTATTATTTTTTTTAATATAGATTTGGCTTATGCCTCTCACATATTCTTGACAAATGTTTTAAAAGTAGAGTTTTTCATATTGGTATTATTTTAAGTTTTAAATGTAAGTTTATATGTAAAAAAAAAAAATAGAGTAAAAAGTATCTAGTAGTTATGAAGAGCTGGCAGCTAGCATTCTCTGAATACTTTATAGGGTAATAAAAAAATTTAAATTTTATTTTAATAAAAAAGGATTCTA
The DNA here is from genome assembly GCF_000747805.2 of Chaetura pelagica. Lineage (NCBI taxonomy): Eukaryota > Metazoa > Chordata > Aves > Apodiformes > Apodidae > Chaetura > Chaetura pelagica. The sequence continues at coordinate 875,434 of NW_009951946.1, read as the reverse complement.
AAGAACACTGTTTGTGCAACTTCATGCTCTTATTGTAGATCTAAGAATACTGCAGTCATACATTATTCACTCCAGTTATTCATGTACTGTTTTAGTGCTTAGAAGGCTGAATGTTTGAGTCATACCAGAAGAGAGAGGAATAGACACACCCGTGTCCAGGATAAACAGACTGCTTTCACTACCTCTCTTAGATCTGACATCCTTGCAGTGTACTGCAGGCCAGCAGAAGCCACTTCTGTATTTATCTGTTTTTACTCAGTCACTTTCAGAACAAATCAGTATCTTCACGGTGTCTGTTGCCTACTACCAGGCACTGTGCAGAATGTGCATGTACGTACTGTGTAGCTCTTACGTGTTCCTTCAGGCTTTATTTCCACTGTATGCATACAGTAACCACTTTTCATCGTGCATGTCTTTGTCAATCAACTAATCTTTTTCCCCTTTTCAGCTGGCACATGCCAGTTTTAAAGATTTTGACCTTTTAAAATATCTCTGCATGAGGAGAAACTGTCACTAACTTTTGAAAAGGGAATCTTCTTCCCTACCCCCATCCTTTTGAAAGCGAAAATAAAGTTGTCTAGATCAAGTTCTTCAAGGATGAGCTTTAAAGGCAGAAATGAAACACAGAATGTTGTAGTCTAAATTGTTCAGATAAAAGCATGTAAAGCAAGGTATCAATAGGAAAATATTTTGCAGCTTTAAAAATGGCAAAGGCTGCTCAATGTTCATAGTAATTTAAATTGTACAATGAGAAGTTGTTTTGCACAGACTGGGTTGTTAACATGCATGAATTTTGGAAGGTTAAGATGCTAAGTAGATTTGTCGAAAATTAGACTTTGTCCAGGTAATGTAATTGATGGAAGTTTTACTCTATACAGTTTGAAATGCTCACTGGTACTCTACCTTTCCAAGGGAAAGACAGAAAAGAAACCATGACTATGATTCTCAAGTGAGTACACTCTTATTTATATATCTCATCAGGTATTCTACAGGGATGCCCTCCGGGCTGCAATATCTAATTTCTACTCTTCCCTCATTTCCAAAGGTACTGGTAAATCCTCACTCCCTATTCCATTCTATTAATTCCCTTTGCCACCTATCTAATTTGCCTATTCCTCCCCCATACCAGGTACAAAGAATTTCATAGCAGCTCGTTAATCTTTAATAACAACTTCTCCAACCATATGATGTCCCCATCTTATTTCCATAATATTTTTTAACTTTCTTAATCCTTTTTGATAACCTGTGCTTTTTTTCCTTGTTGCTTTTTGGTTGGTTTGGTTTGGTTTTTTGGGTTTGTTTTTGTTTTTTTGAGGAAGTATTTCCTCTCCTTATTCTTCTTTATCTTACCAGCTCCTCACCCTACTTCTTTATATTACTGGTGCTGCAAACAACTTTCTTCCCTGATATTTCCCTATTTGCTAAAGTGCATCCTTCCTTATGTACTACTCTCTTATGACTTGCCCAAGTTCCTATTTTCCCCTTTTTTATTTCCAGTGTACATTTTGCTTTAGCTAGTGTGGAAATTGCTTTCCTTTATGCAGTTAACATTGCTAAGGAAGGCCTGCTGTTTTCTTTGCTCATTCCCTACATATTCTCTGAACTAATGCAACCTGTGACATAATTGGCCCACTTTTGGGACTGTAGCCTGGCACTCTACAAACAGTTCTGCTCCCTCATGTCATAGTTTCACTTCTTTGTTTCCACCCATCTTTTACTAATACCTTTTTTTTTTTTTTCCCTTGGAAGCTCATAAGACTATTATAGTTTACTCATTTGTTTTTTGCTTCATTGTTTATCGTTGTTCCATTACCACTGTTTACCTATATTTTAAGCCCAGCATTTCTTTTGCACTAACAGCCTGTTTCAAAACGCAAATATGAAATTCTTTCATATTTTTTCTAAGTGCTTTGAAAATTTATTATTTGCCTTGTTTTGCTTTCATAACACATACATGTTATATTATTCTTTGCCCTTGTTTTTCCCTCTCATATTTGCAAACATAATTTGTGGTGCTAATTTTTTCCGCTGCCTCAACACCATGCCAATTCAAATCTTCATGTTGTAATTATTGACTGTCTTTAACTTAAAGGTTCTATCTGTTCACAGCAAGCATTAACTGCTTTGTCACTATCTAATTTGCCTTTCTATTCCTCCCCCATACCAGGTACAAAGAATTTCATAGCAGCTTGTTAATCTTTAATAACTTCTCCAACCATATGATCTTCCCAGCTTCTTTCCATAATATTTTTTAACTGCTTCTCATCACCTCATATTTACAAGAAGCTAGTCTGAGATGGTTCTCCTGCCCTCTTGCTTACTTTAGGAGCCATTCGTTTTGGTTTTTTTCCTACCTGTGTCTCATGAGTCACATCTTTCTTCTTTTCTTTGCTTGCATGTGACTCCACTCTGTTCCTCAACAATCTTTCCAGTGTGGCTACAAAAATCATCTGTATTCAGCTGCCATGTAGAATATCCCTCATTGCATCTGCCCAGTTAAATGCCATTTATAAATATTTTTAAATTTCATCTGAGCATGTATCTCTAATTCCCTTTCCAGCTTCTTTCTTTTCTCACCTTCTAGTCTTTGTAATTGCTATTAGTTTCAGAGAGCTGCACAAAAAATGTGGTATGAAGAAAAGAAATTTTAGCTGGTTTAATGTTCCATAAGCTTACAATTATTATATACATATACATGTATTTTGCTGTTGGTAATATGAACAGCTAAAAATAGAAGACATTTGAAAGTATTTTCCAATAAGCTCACATTTTTTGTCTGGCCCCGTAAGAATGGCAGTATGTTTTTGTTTTATTTTCTGTATACTAGTAAATGTACTGTATTTCTCAATTTTTTATATAACTGTTTAAAATGGACAGGTGTACATACAAATTCATATTTTCATAGTGTATCATTTAAGATATTGATTTTCTTACTGTTTCTGAAAATCTACAGAAAATGTATCCTTCTTACAACACTTTTCTCCTGGGCTCTTTATTTCTTACAATGTTACTAAGACATGTTTTTGTTCATTCTTGTGTATTCTACCTAAAACTGAAAAACCCTGCAGTTTGAAGAAATCATAGTTTGGAGCAGTAAAGTTAACTTTTTAAGGCATGTTTTCTCCTTTACTGAAGAGGTATACCTTCATATAAACTTCATGTAAAGTTTTGTCTTCATCCATCAGGAATGTCAGAAAAAGATAGCTGTCAAACATGTAATTGTATAACCAAGGAATGATCACATTTTCTTCTGCTGTGGCCAGTAAGGGCTTTTGTGAAAGGTGGAAAGGGACCAATGACAGTCTTAATTTCTGTTGTTTTTACAAGGGCCTCCAAATCACTCCACTGTGGACTTCAGTATGTACCAGTCCTCTAGAATTTCTTCTACATATTATGTTTCTGTTCATTGAGTCACTCCTCTGTAAGATTAATTACAGTTATGGTTTTGGCCTGGTTTTATATTTTTCTAAGCAGTTGACCTCTTATGCTGAACCTCCAGGGCAGCATCCTACTGTTGGAGCTGTTTTGGATTATAATAGGACAAAGATTTCCACCCATTCCAGCAAAGTCAGTCCTTCAATAACTTTGCAAATAATACCATTGTCCTTCTGCAAACAATGTGTTCCTTGCTTCCTCCTTACAGTGTAGCTCTCAGACACTGTGCTGTCAGCAGAAACTACATGAAATGAATGTGCAATGAAATTGCTGAATATAAAGGGCATGAGTAAGAATTCGGCTTCTATAGGGCCATGGCAGTTGGTGGTCATGATTTGCCTGTACTATGTTACAGATTTGCCCAAAGAAAGCAAGGTTTTTCAGGCTTCCACCCCAACCAGCCAGCTTCTTTAAGGCAGAAAAGAATGGAAAATTTCATGAAGTCTAGTTTTAAAGTAATGAATAGTGAAGCAATGGCAATGTGTATGCACTTGCTGAGGTAACAGGGAGGTGGACATCTACAAATAGCTAGAACAAAAGGCAAATCACATCTTCTGCTTGAAATGCAGAGAAAGCCTGTGTCATGAGTTGTTATGGAAAAATATACATTTCAAGTTGGATGAAAGACAGGAAGGAGGTAATTACATCCATCCTTACTGCTACCATGGTCATTTAAAAAATTGAGATGTAGTAACAGGGAGAGGATGTAGGGTCAACACTAAAGAGGGAGGAGAAAAATATTGTGAGGATTACAAAACAAATGACAGAACTAGAGAAACTTAAATTGAAAAATTCAAGACTGGCAAGTTGGAAAGTAGTGTTTGAAATAGATTGGAAGGGAGCAAAAAGAAGTAAAGAAGGGAGTGATCTTTTTTTTACCTGCTAATCTTGCAAGATCTGTCCTACTTTAATTTGTATCTTCTAGCTTAGGTTTCAAGGTGTTTTGTTTGGATATTTTTGGTGTGTCCTTGTTTGAGCTAGGTGCCAGGTTGAGCCCCACGTTGGGCACCCAGATTACCTTCCTCCCCTTATTCTATACCATATATTACATATAGGCTCTTTATTTTACTAGCTGTCAAATTAAGGATTCTCTCCCAGAGTCAGATGACTTTGAGGTACCTATTGTACTTCACCATCCTTCATCATTACACACCAAGTATGTCCAGGTCCCTGAGCAAAAGCAACACCCCAGACAGGTTTACCTTTGCCTGAAGCAGGATAGACCCAAAAAAACAGCAGGTTTCTTTCACATACCACAGGGACTTTATCCCCATCTGCAGTATCTAAAAGGTCTGACTGAGCAGGACCAGCCCGATGGCCAGGTGGCCTTTGCCGAATTTTTGTCCCAGTTTTTGAAAGTTCCTCCACCCATTGCCTTTAGGGTAGCTTTCAACAGACCATTGTACCTTCCAGCTTTCCCTGAGGCTTGTGCAGCAGTGGTGGAAGCAGCAGCAATAGTGGCAGCACCATTGCCTGTGGGGGATTGGCAGTGAGTGGAGCAACACCTCACCCTACATATCCACAATACATTATAAACATTCAGCAGAAGCATCCCCACTGCAACAATGCCATTCAGATCAAGAGCTGGGAGATTCAGCTTGAAAGAAAGTGGAGAGGTAAAATTGAACCTGATACTTGCATTACCAACATGGACTGTTCCGTTCACTTTAGGATGTGTACTGTAACTGTACACATACAGTATCCCCATAAAGAACAGTATCATAACCCCTAGGATCACTAGGCTGGTGATTAGATGGTTGATTATGGCTACAGCTCTGTGGATAAACCATGGAACAATGACAAGAGCAGCTACACAGAGCAGTATGCTCTTGGCTGCATACCACATGTACATTGCATGTTTGGAAAAAGGTCCAGTAGATTCATTGCAGAAAGTGTCTGTTAAGTTTTCAGTCTGTCAGGAAATGCAGCAGAACTGTTGCCCATTGCTGTCTGAGGGATTTCTCCCATCAGAGATGGAATTTTGAATGCTCGCAATTAGTGAAAATTTATAATCTGGGCTTAAAATCAAGCCCCACATTGGGCGCAAAAAAATTGTTGTCACCATTTGACTCAGGTTCAACAACAACACTCTCAATCCCCTCCCCCTCCCACCCAGGTAGGGAAGGAAAGATGGAATCCTCCCTGGATGCCAGCCATGGACAGAAGAGAAGGGAAGAAGAAGCAGGAAGGAAGTTGTCTCCTGTGACCCCTGACCTTCCTCTGAGCTTTTGTAGATACATGGGATGGAATATCTCTGGCCAGTTTTGCTGTCTAATTCAGCTTCCTATGGGAGGGGTTATGGATCTCCCCATAGTGTCTGAGCTGGCAGTGTAAAGATGTGACCTTGAAGACCCAGCAGTTAGAAAAACATTCCAGCTGTTATCAGCCCAAGCTGGGACACTTTGCTACTAGTTCATAGAATCATAGAATCTTAGGGGCTGGAAGGGACCTCGAGAGATCATCTAGTCCAACCCCCCTGCCAGAGCAGGGTCACCTAGAGTACATCACACAGGAACTCATCCAGGTGGGTTTTGAATGTCTCCAGTGAGGGAGACTCCACAACCTCCCTGGGCAGCCTGTTCCAGTGCTCTGTCACTCTTACAGTAAAAAAATTTTTTCGGATATTCACATTGAACCTCCTATGCTCCAATTTACACCCATTACCCCTTGTCCTATCACTGGTCATCACTGAGAAAAGCCTAACTCCGTCCCCCTGACACTCACCCCTTACATATTTGTAAACACTGATGAGGTCACCCCTCAGTCTCCTTTTCTCCAAGCTAAAGAGACCCAGCTCCCTCAGCCTTTCCTCGTAAGGGAGATGTTCCACTCCCTTAATCATCTTCGTAGCTCTGCGCTGGACTCTTTCGAGCAGTTCCCTGTCCTTCTTGAACTGAGGGGCCCAGAACTGGACACAATACTCCAGATGCAGCCTCACCAATGCAGAATAGAGGGGGAGGAGAACCTCTCTTGACCTACTAACCACAGTTAAAAGAAAGCTTAATGAAGGAAAAAAGTCTTGGCTCAAACCAGGACATTGTCATACTGCGGTGGTTTCCTTAACCCTTCTAAATTGTCTTTTATCTTTCCATCAAAATGGATTTGCTTATTTGGTGTAATTTGATAATAACTGGACTTAAAAGTGGATCAAAACATATTACAAAAATTTACACATCTGTAAAATGTTATTCTATAACTATTCTTGTCTACGTTTTCCATCACCTCTTCTTCTACTTAAGTTCTGAGTCTGAAAATATACTACTCAAAACAGAAGAAAGAAATAGAATTTCCAGGTTTACATGACTGACAGCACTTTTGGTCTATTTCTGATGTCTGAAGACAATTTCTCAGTGATGTTGTTTTGCTTTATATGGCATTGTTGAATGACAAAGGAAAAGGGGAATGCAAAGTTAAGTCTTTCCTAAATATGTTTGTATGCTATTAATTATTTTTATTCTATAGGGCCAAACTTGGAATGCCCCAGTTCTTGAGTCCTGAAGCACAGAGTCTTCTACGAATGCTCTTCAAAAGAAATCCAGCAAACAGATTAGGTAAAGAGTTTAGTGGAATGTTTTAAATGATCATTAAACTGACTAAATAAAATTACAATTTCTTGTGTAAAACAAGCTTTGAAGAAAGGACATAATTTGCATGTTTGCTTTTCTAATGATCAATAAAATACAATTTCTGCTATTCATACGTCTAAAATTAGTGCAAAAATATAACTTTACTAGTCATTCTTTTGTCCAAGAAGGAGATAATTCACACATTTTTCTTCCTTATAAAAGGAGCAGGTCCAGATGGAGTTGAAGAAATTAAGAGGCATGCATTCTTTTCTAAAATAGATTGGAATGTGAGTAATTCAAAATTAATTCAGTAATTTTCTTAGTAGTTTGGTGGTATTGTTTAACTTTTTAATTCACTCTGGCCTATGCCTTCTCTTCAGAAATTGTACAGAAGAGAAATTCACCCCCCTTTTAAACCTGCAACTGGTAGACCTGAAGATACATTTTATTTTGACCCTGAATTTACAGCAAAAACTCCAAAAGGTAAAAACAGTAGAATAAACTTACATATTCAACAATTGGAAACATTGTTCCTGTTCAGCTGATGTAAAATGTCTTGTTCTTCCAGGTGTTGCTGCACTAAATGCTTACAGGCAAATATTCATTAACGTTCCTAAAAATTTTTATGATCTTCATTGTAAATGTTTCATAAGGAACAACTGACTTGTCCTGTGTAAAAATACAGTCATTCTCAGCAACAAAACATATATATAGTTCAATTTTATTTAAGTAATCTCATCCTTTAATTAAAAAATATAGTGTCTTTTTAAAAGCTTCTATGGTTTCATTTAATTAATCATGATGACTCTATATACTATGTGTATGTAGAAACTTAGCTATTTCAGGTGCCACTTTAGGTGGCAAAGTTGATGTTTCAGTGCAATCTGACTCTGCATAGTTTTACACCAATCCATTCAAAATAAAATTTTGTCTTTTTTTACAAATTGGAGTACTTATCCTCCGTAAATATAACATGGATATGCTACTATATGCAAATGTGTTCTGCAAAGTACTTTTGGTTTTGTATAATATAACATTGCCTGACAGTAACATGATCTTTGTAGTCCTTGATTGTCAGTCGTGTTTCTGGATGGTGTATGCAAAACAGTTCAGTAATTATTGGTCCTTACACATTTTCTGCAAATTCTGTGTCCTATATAGAATAAAGCTGTAGTTTGCTCTTCAGAGTAGACATAATATCACCTCTACATTTTAGAAACTCAGCTTGTAAGCAGATGACATGTTTTTCAGATTCACCTGGTATCCCTCCAAGTGCTAATGCACATCAACTTTTTCGGGGATTTAGTTTCGTAGCTATTGCATCAGATGATGAAAGCCAAGCAATGCAGACAGTTGGAGTACATTCAATTGTCCAGGTGAGTACACCCACTTTTTAAAAAAGTCGGTAGAGCAGTATTGCTGTTTCTTGGTGGAGGGATTGTTTCCTTCATGATTTAATGAAGTACCATGCATGACAAAGTCATTATCTGTTTTATACAAGAAAAGTGTAAAGAACAGATTATTTTATCATAATAAAACAAAACATCTGAAAGTGCAGGACCTGTTTCATTACTGAGCAGCCATAAGTGTGAATAGGCTTCAACCCTTAAATCAAAACTTTCTACCATCTGTACTGTAGTAACTCTTTAATATCAAGCCACAATAAGAAGCTGGAGAGGAATAATAGACATCTTGATCTTTTTCCCCTATACATGAGAATATTGGTAGATTCCTATAGTGCAGTAGAAGGCACTGGAGTGTAATTGTGAATTTTTGTCTGGATCTTTTGGACTGCTCTGCACTTTGGAACCTGTGATATATTCCATCCCTCCCAAGCCACTTTAAGTTATTGTGTTAATCTGTGATATTTTGTGACTAATGTCCTAGTATCGTAGTAGTTAGTGTTAACAGTAGTTCTATGCTCCTTTGCCACATAGTTTTGTGGATTAAATTTTTCTTTTGTATATGGTTTCCTTCTCTTGCAAAAGTCTGTTTCTCTGCTGCCTTTCCTGCATCCCTCTCCACTGCTTCCTCACTCCTATTTCCTCTTTTCAGTGCTGCAGGACACCCAGATGGTTTCCTGCAAATGCTTTGCATCCTTTGCACAAACTCTTCATACTAGAATGCCATTTCCTTCCCTTGCAAGTGAACACTTGTCCTTCTTTCAGCTTTTCATTTCTATGAAAGGATTTCTGACTACCATTCCATGCTATTTCCAGTTAATCTGATTCTATTTGGTATGTCTGTGTTTTCCAGCTGACATTCATCTATTCAGACAATAGAAAGAGTGATGCTTTTCTACCAATACTTTATCACATAGTCTTCTGACCATCTTTGTTTTGGAAAGTCTCTCATTGAGCTAATATATCAGTAACCAGAAATGTCATGTTGTCAGTTTCTAAAATACAGTGTGCATTATTTATGGTGTATCTAATATAGAATTTAGCCCATACTAATATCAAACAGAAAGTAGTGGCTATTTAGACCACTTTCACCTGGTAAATCTATCAGTTCAAAATGTGAAGTAAATCAGTAGGAATTCAAATGCTAATTCTTAATATAAAGGTCAGTTATATTTAGAATATTCATTAATTGATAGTGTCATTTTGGCAGCAGTTGCACAGGAACAGCATTCAGTTCACTGATGGATATGAAGTAAAGGAAGATATAGGAGTTGGATCTTACTCTATCTGCAAAAGATGTATTCATAAAGCTTCAAACATGGAATATGCTGTAAAGGTAATTACTTTTCTTATAAAACACACCAACTCTTTTCAGGTTTTAGCATCATAGAGCTTGGACATTGATATTTGCCATAAAAAGTGTAGGACATTGAGATAAATGTTTAGTATAAAAAGATTTTACATGCAGATCTGGATTATACTAATCAACCAAATGGAATATTTACTGGTAGATATTTATATTGAATTGCTATGGTTTTTGTTTTTCTGCTGTTTTGGGTGATGAAAAGTAATCTTCAGCCTTTAAAACACCTCTGTAGTTAAAGTAAAACTGATGGGAGTTATATGACTGCTTCTGGCAGGAAATGCACTTTGAAAAACTTACATGACTTTCCATCATTATTTTAAAATGTGACTGATTACTTTTATTTAGTCATAGTTATAAACGAGGATTTTTGCTTCCAAAGTAGATCCATAAATTGTCAGATAGCTAGGAGCCCCTAAAAGTGCTTAAGTCTGGTGTAATTTCCATGATAAACTTCAACTCTTTGTCTTGGCTTTCTAGTTTTAACAAGGTTTGTAATGTGCTTTTTATGTTATTCCATATGTTATTCTAGCATTTCTTTGAAGGCATTAAATTCTTAGTTGAAATCAGCAGAATTCCCAGAAGTGGAATGATAAGTTTATCTTTTTGTCTTTCTGTATAACACTGTGGAACTGAATGGTTACTCTGGAAGAAGGAGTATAGATTAGCAGACTTTAAAAGCGGGGGGGGGGAAATATTTTAATCCTGTACTGTGAGGCAGTTCTCTGTTTGAATTGTTGAATAGTTTAATACTCAAATACATAAAATGTGAAGATAACTTATGTTTTCCTCTATCATTGTACACAGATTGTCTACTGGAAACCCTCCAGTTTCAATTTGGTAGTTACATACTTATCATTATTCTAGTTCTGGCCAGGAACAGATTTCATTCTGTGATTGAAATTTGAATTAATTTCTTGAAACTGGAAGAAAGTACTGGCATAGCTGTTAATTCTCTAACATTTATTGTCAAGATTGCCTCACTTTTCTGCTGCCTGTTGTGGCTTTTTGTCCTCAAGGAATCATGTATCAGTGTCCAATGTGTTAGCATAGAGCTAGTAGCAGTGAGGACTTTAGGATATCAAGAGGAAGAAAGGTAAGACAAAGATGGAGAAGGCATCAGAGGAAATTCCACAGTTCAGAAGCGGAGGAAAAAATTGAGAATAAGAATACATTTTAAATAGGGAAAAATAATGTTTTGTTTGTTTGCACAAGAACTTCAGAGCCTGATAGCAAGCCTCCAGATATTCAAATGAATTTTCATAATGGAATGCTTGTCTGAATTAATGCTGAGATATTTTTTCCTTCCTTTTTTATTCCCTTACTCTCCTGCTATGTCTTTTGCTGCACTAAATATTTGTTTGAGATGAGCTTTGTTACAGTCAGTAAATTAGCATCATTAAGCCAGTATCTCGCATCAGATTAGGAACTTTCTGTGACTAAATGGTGGGTGACTGAAGTCTTATCTACAGTCTTGCACTATTTATCACAGCCTGAGGGATCTGATCACTTATCCTCCAGAATTGTTTTCAACTGAGAGATTTTTTCAAATATTTTTTGCTTTGCCTTGCAATTCCAGTTTAATAAACTTTGGTTTGGTTATAATTCGTGCCCTTTACCAACAACAATGAACACTGCTTAGCACACCAAAGTGTAATGGAACATAATATACACAAAAATAACTATGCCTATTTGTCTGTTTGCTCTTGTAGATCATTGACAAGAGTAAAAGAGATCCAACAGAGGAGATAGAAATCCTACTGCGCTATGGGCAGCATCCAAATATTATTACCTTAAAAGATGTAAGTAGAAAGTTAAAGACATCCTTAAACGCATTGTAATTGCAAATGACTTTCTAATTTCAGAGATGACAAACTGCATATTTTAGATTTATGTTACTCTTTCTCAGTATTTAGTAATAAAACAATGTCTTAATGCTATTTATTCAACAATATCATTTTTTTTACTGAGATGTCTTATTGTCATCTTTTAAATATGCTCGTATTTTGGTACAACATAATCCTAAGCAGTCAAATAATTTTCCTAGCACAGGAATATTTAATTTAATGTTGGCTGTATTTTCAAAGGAAAAAGCAAGAGTTTTGGTTGGTCAATCCATTTTGAATCTACTTTTGTTTACATTAGTCAAAAGCAATTTAAAAATGTGTTATTATGTAACTGAGGACTCACTGTTTGGGAAGGCACAATACTTAAAGTAATTTTCATGAACAGTAGTGAGTGTTCCTTGGTAGCAGACAATCTTTTCATATCCGTGGTTGTCACTTTTCTTTACCTAGTGTCTTTTTGTGGTCTTTGTATGGAAGATTATCTAGCTTTTTTTTAATTGTCATATTTTCTGACCACGGAAACACATTTTGACCATAAAAAGCAAAGAAAAACTTAAGTTGGGAGGCAGAGGTTTTTCATAGAGAACAGCAGATTCTGATGAGCTAACAGAAAAAGAAAATTGCATTTCCCTCCTTGATGATGCATTAAAGAGGACTAAAAATTAAAAACTATATGCATGATTATTTTCTTAGTCTGCTAGAAAGTATTCTGGTCCCCAGAACCAAGTCTCAAGCAAAACAGCTCACCATTTTCAGGAAACTGAACTCAGCTAAAGGGAGAGTCTCAAACATTTTATTTTATTGAAACAGAAGCTCATAATTGCTGTGGAGATGAGTACTAGACAGCTCTACATAAAGGACATTTACTATAATCTGTCTTCGCTTTATCAGTATCATGTAGTTTCGCCCTTTCTTGGGAGAATGAAATGGGTTTCCACCATGAAGTTTACCTTCTTGCAAGCTAGACACCGTAATTATAGTCCCACTTTCTGTTTGTTCTGCTTTGTGATTGGACAATAAAGCTACCTGAAGCCAACTGTGCTAACAGAACCTGCATCAGGATTCAGGTTGCTTTTAGTACTACATGCTAGGTTTATGTGTTCTTCTTAATTCATAGTAGAGGTTATATAATTTGAGCAGGAAGACAGACGTAAGGAATGTGAGTACTTACTTGAGCTTAAGCATTATGAGTATTTGTCACGGAGAGCAGGGAAACCCAGGCAGCTCAGAAAAGCTGTCCTAATATAGATGCATGGGGCAAATTATTTGCCTAGCCCACAATGTAGTGGTATGCTATTACGGCTTTCAGAGGAAAGAATAAGGAGTACGTGGCCTTCAGACCTGAAACTCATCCAGAGCACCATGTATTATTATACAAATAAAATTCAGTGTTGATTTGTCTCAATTTTTCGTTCCATTCTACACTAACATTTATATGTTTCTATTTTTAAATGCCAAAATAAAATGTTTCTGCATTAAGTCTTTGTAGATTATTATTCTCAACAAAAATTTTATTTATTGTATTTCAAGAATAAATGCAGTAGTATTTGGATTTAACTTAAGATGGAAGTTTTCATTCTTGCTCAGCCTTTTTGATATAATTTGTGAGCCTTTTTTATATCATTTAATTGTGAAGGTGTTTGGATTGAAACAATGGATATTCAAAAGACCAAATTCTTTCTGAGGTACACAGTCCTCTAGGGTTTTTCCTTCTGATTGTTATCAGTGGTCTTTTTAAGTTACACAGTATGTAAACAAAAGAAGGAGCTATATTGTGCTAAATCAGATGTCCTTTTATCCAATATCCTGCCTCTGACAGAGGCCATTAGTGGATGCCTAGGAAACAGTGTAAAAACAGAGGAAGCACACTGCTTCCAACAAACCATTACCTAGAAGCTTCCTGTGCGAGACCATTATATGTATTTCACCATTTTTTACCTATTAGTTACTGTCCTGTAGCAGAACTTTTGTCCTGTTTTGAGTTATTTAAAGCATTGGCGGAAAAATCTTTTCACAAGAGTTTTAGATGGCTGAATACAGTACATTCAGTCTCCCTGTTCAAGTGTATTTACGAGTTAAATAAAACTCCTAATATGTATGTAAAATCTTATTTCACTTTGCAAAAAACCTGTTCTCTTTCTCCATTACATTTTGTTCTTGTGCCTACTTCTGTGCCTCACTGTAGTTTTTCTTTCCAATTTGCCTGGTAGAGAAGACACTGACTGATCTTTGATGTGTCCCAGGAGTTAATTTTAAAACCTAGCATCATATTTATGATGTCAGCATAATATTGTGCACCTGACTGTGAAGATAACTTCAACAGTGTATATTCAGTACAAACAACTAAGTTGGTAATACAGTAGAGTGAGAAGAATAGTTTGCTTAGCACAGCTGGAATTTTTGGGTTGGTTGGTTGGGTTTTTTTGGCAGGCAGACAGAACCAGCAAGGGGTAATGAATTAGTAGTAGTAACCAAAATGTTTCACCATCCCCTTGCAATACCGAGATGTGTGCTTCATTGTATCAAATGAAATAAACTTAGTCCCTCATGATATCCAGGATTAGAGGGAGCATGCCTATTAAAAGAAAATATTCAAAGTGTAAATTTAGGATCTAGAACCTTACGTTTTTTAATTCTGTATAATATTTAAATTCTTAATTCAAAGACATTCAGATGATCAATCATGTATATTTAAGGGGGGAAACATTGCTGTTAAATAAGAACATAAGACCTATCCTTTTTTCCTCTCCTTAAGATCATAAGCTTGTAAAGCCTGCAAAATTGTTTCTTTAGAACTCTTCCTCTTTATTTGGTGAGAAAATATTCTTTTTCATTTACAGTTAAGAGCACAAATATTTCTAAGCTTAGAACTTCAGTATTTCCCAGGTAGTTTAAGACAAGATCAGGTTTAAAACTATTTTTAATTTAGCTCATATGTATTCCTAAATTTATTTTATTACAACTTGGATAATCTTTTCTACTACAAAGTAGTTTTTATTTCATGTATTTCAAGAGAAATATCCCAACATCACTATAAAAATAGGTTGACATAAAAATACAGAACAGAGTCTGTAAAGCAGGAACGACTTTCTGGATAAATTTAAAACCCCAAGAAAGTGGAACTGAAATTAAATGCTTAAATATACTGTAAAACGTGGTGTGGTTCAATCTCTAGTGCCCCCTGCTGATGATATTAAGTAGTTCTTGACTGTTTATCTAGAAGGTAAAAGCCATGCAAAAATCAAGCCATATTCCATAACTGGAAGTAAGGGCTAAAGTACACAGGCTTTATTCATTTTAGACTTTGGCATAGGCTTTGTGTGCAGAGTAATGTATAAGTTGTAGGCTTTTATTAAAACAGCTTTGTATGCATTAACTTCGGTGCTTACAGAGACAATTGGAGGTGAACTTAGATTTTGGGTTTTTTATCTGACTCTTCAGTTGGAATGACCTCTGTTATTTGTAATTTGATGCAATAGTTGCTTCTAGAATTAGCTCTGGTTTGGCCTTAGACTAGTTTACACTTACCACTACTTAATAATTTCTCCCATGTCTAGTTTAATTTGTTTCAATAAAACCATGTGGGGAAAAACTACATGTTATTTATCCTTCTTTGTCTTTAAACATTTACATTCCAGTATTTCTGTGTTCTTTCATTACAGTACAGTCTTTTTGTGGAAGATGTTGTGTTCATTCTGACAATGAGCAATATTTGGGTAGTGTGGGGGGTGAGAAGTATGAGGAAAATAATTGAAGAAAACAGCTGGTTGGATACATCTGCACTATCACTGTACATTTCACAGGAAGATAAGCAGATAATCAATATTTTGAAGTTTATATCTTTCTGTACCTTTTGCAGGTGTATGATGATGGAAAATACGTATATGTAGTAACAGAACTTATGAAAGGAGGAGAACTGCTGGATAAAATTCTTAGACAAAAGTTTTTCTCAGAACGAGAAGCTAGTGCTGTTCTGTTCACAATAACAAAAACAGTTGAATATCTCCATGCGCAAGGGGTAAGTTTTCATCTCAGACAAAATGCATATAGAAGTTAATATTATTCTATTTCAGAAGTACAAAATCATATCTTGATATGCTCTTCTTTGATGTAATGAAGTAATTTTTGGTAAATAATTAAATCACAGCAGGATTTTGTGCTGAAATCAAAGCATTCCTAATCAGATGTATAGATATCCAGATAACAGAGATGATGCAACTGTTTCTCTTGTTCTATGTACAGTCTGACAGTGGTTCTGTGGAATGTGCAGGTAATGACTAATAGATAGGATTTAAGAGGAAGTAAGCCAAGGAGAAGTGCTAGGACTAGTGCTGTTGCTTAGCCATGGGATCTAATGTAATTCCAACCCCATCCTGTGATGAACCCTGAAAACTGAATATTTTCCACCTATAACTGTTGTAAGTTCTTCCACTTCTTGGCTTTGAAGAACGTGGTTTATGATTTGTAACTCCTGCACCACAGGATCAGGAAGTTGTAGTGGACTGTTAGTAGAAAGAAAATCAATGCTTCAGGAAATTCATTTGGAGACAGGAAGCAAAGCAAGTAGTTCAAAGATAGAGAAGGCAAATCCGACAATTGCATGGCAAGAATGACAAGTCATGTTGCGTTTGTAAGTAAACGAGAGAAAGGAGATAGAGAAGCAGAAAGGAAGGGTAGAAGTAAAAAGTGCTAACACCTGCTAACACCTAATTATGCAAGAAGAGATATTTTGGAATGGTTAATACTCAAATTATTTTAAGAAACAAATAACAATTCAGCATTCGCTGTCATTTCTGGAAGCTATTATTTCAGAAAACTTACGATAAAAGTTACCTGGTGTATCTTATTCTGTGGTTCAAGGCTTGCTTCAATCACCTGCTCATGTGTGGGTTTTTATTTGAGCCTGCATGCACAGGAGTAGAATCCTTGGCGGGCAGCATCCATGGAAAGTATGAATAAACCATGATACCTTCTCTATGGGGAAATATAAATAATAGAATAACACAAATCATAACTTAGTTCATTCTTACCACCTGTGGCCAAAAAAGGATCAGTGTCCTTGCAAAAAGTAAGGGACTTTAAGGGCTTCTGTTTGTTTATTTGCTCTAGATCTTTGTAAATATTGGCATTTTAACTTGCATTAGACCACATGCTCTTTGGAACTTCTACTTTTGGAATTTTTCAAGTCTTACGTTAAGTACACTTCTACATGAAAGATTGCCATGTATGTAAATAGTGAGTACTTCAGTCATCTAATTTTTGTCTGGAAAAGTCCCCCCCCATGTCTTCAGTGGATTTTCCTTTCGTAGCTCCTTTGGACACCAGAGGAGCTCATTTTAATATGCTATTGGGTAATACCTGGTTTGACAGATTCTGTGTGCAGCCACCATAATCCATCCCAGAAGCAGTTTCCTCATTGACATTTCTAGGATTCTTTTGAACTGAAAAATTAGCTAAGCAAGGACTTCAATCTTTCTCTTCAGAGTAAGGAATACTTCCAGCTCTCCCCCAAACAAATATACAAGTGTTAGTGCAAGCATACCACAGTTAAAGGTTGGCACAATAGACATCATAAAAGGATAAACAAGAAATATCATGTAATCTTGGAGCAGAATACTTCTCCATGCTGGTAGATAATTGAGAGTGCTGATCAGAAGCATGATGCTAAGAAAGAACTGAAAAACCCTGCATATTGTTTTGCTCTCTTCTCTTGCTCTTAAACAAAATGTTTCTTTTCTGTGCAAAATATATCAATGTAATCTAAAAGATCTGACATCTTTTTAAAATTTACCTTTGGGAAAGCAGCTTAATATGGGAAGGTATTTATTCTGTGAAATTAACAGTTTGATTGTTTAGGAATTAGCATTTGGATTTGAACTAAAACTGTTAACATTTGCTCTTCCTCCCACTTGAGAATTGCTACCCCTTCTTCCAAAAAAAACAAAACTCAAGTGGACTGGTTCTAGAAAGTCTGTCACATCCCCACCTTTGTGCTGTTTTCATTGCCCTTCTCTGATGACAAAGACTGTCCTTTTGCATTCCAGGTTTTATTAAGACTTGTTTATAACACAGCTTCAAATAAGATCAGATTAATTCTGCCAGAATTTAGGTGACTTCTACAGTTTTTGTCAAACATTTGATATCTTCAAAACAGACACTCAGGAACCAGGATAGGCTTTTTTCAACATGCTAGTCCATTAGAAGAAGGCCTTTTTGATATCTGATTATTTTTTTGGCATAGGTGTATTCAAATTCTTCCTTCATCATGCCTTAAATGTTTGCACTGAGATTAATTCAGATTATCTGAATGAAAATAATGGAATATTGAGGGTTATTCCAGCAGCAACTAGTGCATGATCACATAAGCACATCATGAGCTATGGACATCTGTGACTCCAAAAGATATTATTTGCCAAAGGTTCTTCTTTAAAGAGCTTTGTAGGTATCCATGTTACAATAGAAAATACATATATTCACCCATTAGAAAGAGGCATCTGAAACTGTGTACAAAAATATTTAGGGGGATGTCTGAAGGGGGCTTTATACTTTAGAATTTCCAGGTTAGAATTGTAGTACTCTAGACACCACTGAGCATCAGAATACTCCAGCTGTTAGAAGCTGGAAATCTGGAAGCTGATGGGAGATTCGAAATCAAGTAGCAGAATTTATCATTATAATATAAAGGCTTATTGTATTTGGTGGTTTGTTTTATGTTTTTAGGTTGTCCATAGAGACCTGAAGCCTAGCAATATTCTGTATGTTGATGAATCTGGTAATCCAGAGTCAATTCGAATTTGTGATTTTGGTTTTGCAAAACAGCTACGAGCAGAAAATGGTCTTCTGATGACTCCATGTTACACGGCAAATTTCGTTGCACCAGAGGTAAATATTAGGATAGCTTGTATACCCTTACTTATTTAGATGGCACTTTTTTGCTAGTTAGATATTTGTTTCATTCCTGTGCAACAAGTGAAATGACTTTGTAAACACTAAGGATTTGAAATCTCACTATTTTTATGGCTTAAAGGATTTCTAGACACTTCTTTCTTTTTTCCTTTTTTTTTCTTTTTCCTTTTTTTTTCAAAAAAAGTGTTTGTCTCCCTCAGGTTT
Source organism: Chaetura pelagica (assembly GCF_000747805.2). Lineage (NCBI taxonomy): Eukaryota > Metazoa > Chordata > Aves > Apodiformes > Apodidae > Chaetura > Chaetura pelagica. The sequence goes on along the minus strand of NW_009951946.1, from coordinate 856,710 downwards.
TAAAGAGGCAAGGTTATGATGCTGCATGTGACATATGGAGCCTTGGTGTTCTACTTTATACCATGCTTACTGGGTAAGGGTAAATTTAGTTTGCTTTGCTGTAGAATAACAAACCAATATGAACAAAAAGAATAATAAATGCAGGCCCACTGTTGAAGATGCTTCTGTTGAGACACTGTTTAATCTCAACTTTGGCTTCAGTGGGGGTAGAATATGCTTTGGCTTTAGTAGAATCAAATTTTGCGGGGACTAATGTGAAAAATACTTGTTTTTTTCATGTCTCATCTATTTTAGGTGTTTCATTTCTGCTTTTTGGTGATTTAGGGCAACAATTGTTTGTTTGATGTGAAAATTAGCTGATTAAGCAAATATGTTGAAGGAAATATATGTTCCACATACAGTTGCAATGCATTAAGCATCATGGTGTGCAAAATTCAGCCACTGGATAGTCTGAAGTGATGCAGTTAGGATATAATAAATGCAACATAAATTAATTGTATAAAAGATTAATAAGTTCAACTATTGTACCATAAGTTCAAGTTATTTGCTATTGCACCTGTCAAATAGATTATCTTTTTCTGCTGGTTTATTCAGATGTCTCTTTTGTTAAGTGTTAACATAATTGGAGTAATTTTTTGCATTTTAAAATGAGTGACAAACATATTTGGTTTTAGGTATATCTCTTTTGGTTGTGGATATTCTGGTAGCAGCAAAAATGCTTGTAGTAAAGCAAGGAAAAACTGCTGCACCTTCGTCCTTCTAGTATCAAATCAGCAGTTACTCTTTTTCTGTCTCAGCATCAAATCTTTGCAATTAATTTGTAACAGCTTGTTTTATTATAACACTAAAATATGAAGGCTTAAGGAATACTTTCAGTAGTTCAGGATCCATTAATGCTTAGACTGTTATAGGAAACACCTGGTTTTCAGACCCAAAATAGAGGGAACGCCTACAGTAAGAACAGATACATAGTCTACAGTGCTGTGCATTTTCAGGTGTTGAGAATAATTTTGGGTTTTACAGCTGTTGGAATCTTTGTTGCATATAGTGTGTTGAACTCTCTGAATATTATGATCAGATTTATAGCAGCTAATGTGTCCAGATGATGGAAGTTATTAACACTGAAATTGTTTGGTTAAATAGCTACACTCCTTTTGCAAATGGCCCTGATGATACCCCGGAGGAGATTTTGGCCCGAATAGGTAGTGGAAAGTTCTCTCTCAGCGGAGGTTATTGGAATACTGTTTCAGAAACAGCTAAGGCAAGTAGATTTGCTTTGTCCTCTGGGGAATAAGAAAACTATTGCAATGTAACATGTTACTTACAATGTATATGTTCTATGATATTCATACGTTATATGATATATGGCTGGGTAAGTTCCACCCATTGTTATTTTAAAATACTGATCTGATCCTTTATGTGCCTAGAAGTTTGTTTCCTGTTTATGATCTTTTCAAGTTTCAACAGTCACTTGCACTTAGGAAGAAAAACAAATGTGCCTTATACTGTAGTCATGAACAAGTGGCCTTAGAAATTTAATTAGTATTCACAGGCATGCAGAGTCATTCATGATGAGAAATGCTGGGATAAAACTTCATGTGAAAGCATGACATTCAAAAATAAGTCTAAATCAGGATAATGAAAATGTTACAAGAATTACCATACATCCCACTGATTCAAGCTAGAAAAATTAATAATTTTTCACATTTTTAGGCTTGAGTTAGTTCTTCAGTTACCTAGGACAGTTTATTTCATACTCTCTCATTAGGATCTGAGCAGTTTTTTTTCTTTTAGACAATGCAATTATTTTAGAACTTGAAACTCAAGTGTGCAATATCCTTTATGCCCCTTTTATGTAGCTATTGTAAACCACTATAGGATTCCCAAAAAATCATTTATGTGTGTTGTGCTCTTTCATGCTAATTGTTTTGTGAGGTGTGTTCTAATGTACTGTTCTCATAAAGGAAGCATTTTCCCACAAGTCATATCATTCAACTGAAAAATCAACCTGTTAGAATAACATGTTTACACTCATCAGGTAGCAGCTTTTTCTCCCTTTAGTGACATTCTGTTCAGTTGTACTCAGGAGTCTAGAATGAAATAAAAACCTATCATCTAGGAGAAAAAAAAAATCTTATATTTCTTTTTAATATTTTTCTGTTCAAATTATTTAATTACAAAACAAGTCATGTTTTATATGGAAATATCCAGTATTGCTAATGTAACTTAAATTATCTTAAATCCAGTTGTAGCCAACTGAATGTGTTTCTCCACAGCTTAATGTAGAAATGTTTTTTATGCTTGACCCTTACTGGCTGACATCTAAAGTCATCTATAAAATATTACACTGCTGTATAAATTTGTTTTCAGCATCTTGAGTGCTGTCTGCAATTCTCATTACCAGAATTTGAAAAATATAAAAGAGAAGTTGAAAAGATGATTGAACAGGATGTACTAAAATAAAGGCAAAAATCTTCTCACATGTCAAGAGCTACTTCTATTTTTTTTAAAAAGAGTAAATAGAATACGGTGTTTCATCTCAGCTGAGTTGACTGACATGATGGACAAAAGAGATCATTTCACTGATACAAAGAAGGAGAGATTGGTTCCTCTTTTCTCATATGATGATTTTATTAGGAAAATTAGGGATCATTAATACATTATGCAGAAATTAAAAACCAAACAGAACTGTGAAACAACTGTGGCTTATGCTTGAGAAGAGGGTTGACAGCAAAAATACAAGCAGTAAAATTAGTTCAGAGGGGGATGAGATGAAAATCACTAAGGGATGCTTATTGCCAGCAGGAGTACTAAAATTCAATCTAACTTTCACAGTTGTTGAAAGATTGTTAGACACTGGGGAAGACATTCAAAGGAAAATACTATTTTCTCAGTTGTTCCTTTTTCAATACAAATTTCCTACGTATCTGCTATTTGTCATCATTTAAAAAAAAATACTGGTATAGTGGGGCCTCTAGCCCAATGTGCATATTTTTGTGTATTTTGCCTCACTTAATTGGATACTTACCTGTTGTGTTACCAAACATCCATTAAGCCACATAATTAAAAGGTATAGTGTTAGCATTTCTAGGAAGCTTTTCAGCTGTTTCAAACTGACACTATGGGCAAATTTTTATATGAGTAAAATCTTCAGTTTTGAACAATAATATTTTCTAAAGCTGGAGTTTTTCCTGTTATTTGCATTGACTCTTTGTATATTATTGGCAGGATCTTGTTTCAAAAATGCTTCATGTTGATCCACATCAAAGATTAACTGCAGCCCAAGTTCTTAGTCACCCCTGGATAGTTCACTGTGACCAGTTGCCTCAATACCAGCTGAACAGGCAGGATGCTCCCCATTTAGTGAAGGTAAGTAGATATTTGTTAATGCTGTTTAGCCAAAACTAGTGTAAACAAAAGGATTATTTTTTTTTAAGTTACTGTTTCCTCTAAATACTATTTAAATGACTAGGAGTCATACTAAGCTATAAAGTGAACTTGTAGTATGTAGTAGGATTTCATAAGAACCCACTCACAGAGAATAAATCTAATACAGTTGAAGAAGACATTTTCTTACGTTTGAAATTTATTGGACCTAGCCTAGAGGCTTAACTTTCTGTAAAAAATGGCATAGAATAAATATTCTTCTGATTGCGAAAATGTTGTCAGGTGGCTTTAGGGAAGCTGAAAATAGTTTAGCTTATTTTCCAGTTTCAGAGGAGGTTAATCATAAGTGACTAAAAGAAAGCAGTATACTTCATGATCACCATCTAAGCTATAAAGAAGTCCAAAAGGCAGTGTTTATTAATATGGTATCATTACTGTTCTTCATTCGGTCCGAAACACGATCAAGTTTTGACCCTGAAACTTTTTCACTTTGAACAAGTAGAAGGAAATCAGAAATAATTTAATTCTACTTCTCTGTATTCCACCCTACCTTCAATCCTACATCTAAGAATCACTGTTATGCAACATGAAAGGGTTCTGAGGAATATAACTCGGAGTCAGATACTAGAAATTTCCAGCATCCAAGAATACAAGTGGGAAGAGGGGCAAGTTCTGATCCCACAGCTCATAACTTTCTAACATTTCTTGTAAATAAATCTTCATGTGCTGAATAATGTGGGAGATTTTAAAATATTTTGTTGAAAAAGGAAATTATTATATAAGTGAAAAGCAGAGACAGCCCACCGATGGGGTTTCACTCCCCAAATAACTTAATCTAGCAATCTGGGTTTATTTTTTAAGCAAGGTAAAATGGCTTTACATTGATCTGAAAACTGGTTACCTTAAAAAATACTTCCTCCTAACACTGTTGGCATTGCAGCGATGCAGCTGTATGTTTCTGTTTTGTAGATGCAAGTAAACTGGAACTTAAAGCTTCCTCAGAATCTCTGGCACTTAGCAATGTGTGATCTCTAGGGTTTGCATCAGTCACAATGTACTCTTCTTGGTTTTTTTCCCCTCTGCCCCACAGGGTGCAATGGCAGCAACTTACTCTGCTTTGAACCGCAATCAGTCACCAGTTTTGGAGCCAGTCGGCCGTTCCACTCTTGCTCAGAGGAGAGGTATAAAAAAAATTACCTCAACAGCCCTGTGAAGTGACGTCAACCAGATGTTTGGTACCACAGCATAAGATGATAGCACAAATCATGGCGACAGGTAGCACATATCTGACAGATACCTGCAAGCACACTCTGTCCCAGCTGGTACCTATAATGCTGCTGCTCCTGCTGCTGCTACTGCTTTCATCTATCCTCGCTTTAAACTGTTGATGGCAAGTTACTGATCTTACTGGAGCTTCAAATGGAGTGACAGGTGGAAACACCATGAAAACGATCATGTTCACGACTGAATAAACCGGAAGAATTATGAATGCCACCTCTGACAAAAATACACTGAATGAAGCACTCTGCACCATATAGCATTATTTTTATAAGGAATATTTTTTGTCCCCTAAAATATTCTTTGTTACAGGTAGAGATGGACAGTTTATGTTAAGCACTTAGCTTAAACAATCTGTTTATATTAGCACTATATACTTTGTGCCATCCAACATTTTGTATGTTTTTGTAAACAGTTCACAAGCAGTACATTTCCGTGCTGTTTTCTTTAATGTATACATGCCTTGTTTTACTTAGATATTATTAATCATTTTGAAATTAAGTCTGATTAAACAGTTCACCTGGATTAATCAGTATTGTTGGACAGCTCTAAAAGAAGCCTGACTGTTAAACAGCTATTGAATGTAATACTATAAATATGTATTTCTTCTTGCCTATGTCTTTTCTACATTTCCATGTGTTTGACGCTGCATGTCATGTTACGAAAATCAGGATACTGTTTATAGTATTCAAAATTTAAACAGTGGATCTCTCACCATACTATATATGGTGACAGGTAACATAACCCAGAGAAAAGAAAACTTGCTCTGTATCTTACTCTGTCTTTTGTTTCTCCACCCCTCCCTCTTATTCTCTCCCATCTAATCTCTGGACTCAGGAATCATTGCTAAATACTTTCTGATAGAGGACATTTCTATATTGTTTGTTCTTATAATCCATTGTTAATATTTTATCTCTATTCTCTGACTTTTGTTTAAGCTGCAAAGGATTTGTTCAGTAAATGTTGGCATTACAGAAGAAAGCATTGAAGATAAAGCAAAAACTAATGTCAGCTTTGCCAGCAAAAAGTAGGTTTAAGCTGCATTCGTTGTGGTTGCAAAACCGATGGATCTGATGTTCTGTCAGATATTTTCTGATACTTTTAATTAACATGCAAAGCAAAATGAGACAAGAGCCATCCAGATCTGTCTGGGATTAGAATGTGTCATTATGATACACCATGAAAATAGTGTAGTCCCATTCAGGTAAAACAAGGCTGTTCAGAGTGAACTTTTCCCCAGATGGAAGCAAGTTTGTAATGAGGTGGAAAGACTAATTTTAAATACTAATACAAACTTTTAATACTCCTGGCCTTTTGGTGTCTTAAGTCATTAAAGACACGTCTTGATGCCTAGTCTTGAAAGATCAATTGCCCACATGAGAAGGTGCACTGGAATGCATTTGAATACAATGAGTGCCCCACACCACCAAAACAGTATGCCTCATCAACTCATTCCAGATATGAAAATGGCTCCTGGGAATTCCAGCTTTAATAAATATGGATCTGAGTGAACAGCTTGATGTGAGTAATACAATTTAGAAACTAAAAGGTGCAATTCTGTGTTTTGCATAAGAAGGTATTTTCTTGATTTAGTTGTATTAAATGTATTTTATGGTGATTAGTTTGCTAGTTTCCCTGAAATCAGAGGTTTGTCCAAAGGGAGAATCATCTTTATGACACCACAGATTTGCTCTAAATGAATGTAAGTGTTCCTTCTGCCACGAGTTTTTCTGAGTTCTTCAGAGCTTCCTTTGTTAGACTTGTAAAGGATCCCACTTTTATTGCCCTTAGAAATCTGTTAATATTTAATCCATCATAGAATTGTTAAGGAATCAGTTTAATGGAAAAGGATTATTAAATTACCATAGATCTCAGAAATGTGAGCTCTCAGCTCTTCCAAACAGTTAGCATTCTTCCCTTACTTTTGTTCTAGCATTGAAGTTCAGTTTTAGCTGTACAGATCCATCTACCCTTCCTTCAAGAAGCATTTTTCACTAGAGGCAGAAAAAGGCCATTTTTGTTGTCAGTGTTTGCAGTCCCAGAGGAACAGTGGCTTTTAAATATGTCAATCTGAAGACTGTCAGATCTAGTCAATAAACAAGACTGAAATAAAGGGGATGTAGTATGTCAATGACAGCATTTGAGTTCAGGAAGGAATTCCTCATGTGTTCTCTGTGTATATGTAAGTACCTGGCCAAGAACAGACCTAAAGCAGGAACTTTTAAGCTGCTTCACTATTGGCAATATCCAAATTAAAATAATATCGAAATACATTAGCCATATTTTGTGGCCCTCAGGCTTGCTGGCCGTTAGCCAAATAGTGAAGCAAAGTTATTTACATTCTCAACTAGTCTGTTAATTTAATCTAGACCTCACAGATATTACTACCATGTATTTAGCAGGACAGGGTGAACATTTTAAATGCTAATAAAACAAGGCAGTTCAGCACATGCTAACTCAAATGTGTTGAAGTCTAGTTCCACTGTATTTTTAAGCTGCTTTCTAAACCAAGGTATAAAGGGCCCATCTATGCAGGCAGTATATTTTACAGACTAGACTTCCATGGTGTTATGTATTTTGCCTCCTGCTTTGGATCCATGTTTGCAACTTTCACATTTTTGTTTCTGTAGCTGCAGTTGTTAGGAGCTATGAGGAAATCCACAATGTTTTTTCAGATTCTGGCACTCTTCTATTAGAATGTACCTATGACACACAATGTAAATGAATTGCTGGGCTGCTTCTTGGTCTTCAAAGCATAGCAAGAGCCTCTAGGGATAAAGAGTCATAGAGGATAAAAAAGGAGAACTGCAGGTACAGGTTAATTTTCTATATGTAGGCGATGGTGTTTATAGTGTGAAATTATCACGTCCTGTGCTTGAGAGCATAAGAACACAGGGAAGAGTATAGCTGTGATACTCATTACATGCCTTCTATACCAGTAAGGGCAAAGTTCGTTATTCGTAATCACTATAGCATTGAAACTTACTAGGAGTTTTTCAAGAGAATATTTAAAACTTCTTTCTAAAGAGACAAGGGCATAAGATAATAGATTTACATGTGTGGGATTTCCTTGTGTGTGTTTTGCTTTTGTAAATGTGGTGAACCAACTAAAGCTGTGCTTTTCTATTATTGGAAGGAAAGGATTCAAAGTATGCTGGTCCTTAGTAAGCAGCAATGGGTAATAGATGGATTTTCACTTCTGCAAATGATGTAAATGATTAGCTTTATCTTGATACTCTTGACCTAATCAAAGGGAAGGTGTACTTATAAGGGATGTAATTATTTTGCAACCTAGTGGGGGGGGGGAGGGAGGGAAATCTGCTTAAAACATTTTTAAAAAATGACAAAATCACAGATAAAATATTTTTCTACGGTTCTATACAATCATACTTTATACTAGTTTTCTCAGCATGGCATGTGTCTAAGGTACTGTTCCAGGAAATCAGTGGTATTGTACCTTGTTCTAGACCATTACAAGAGCATCTGTTAGATGCTTGGCACTGCTGTGATAGAACTGAAATGCTAGTTTTAAAAAAAAATGTACTGAATACTTTAAATGATTGTTTTATTCAAGAGTCTGATCTAGGAAATGTTCCAATCATGCTATTAATGTGTAATTAGAACTGTTCCAGATGTAACTAAGAACAGTTCTGGAAAGGTATCATTGCTTGTACTCCTGTCTAATGGCAGGTTTTGTAGTCTTCAAAAGAAATTGAAATTTCTACTATGAATAAACTTTCAAACACCTTAAAGTGCTTTTTTGTGTTAGTAATTTTTCTGCCTGCCTATAAAATCTGTTGTAAGTTCACCACTAACAGAGAGCTACACTTGCAGCACACCAAGTGTGCCTTTCCAATCAGAACCACTTTTTATTAAGCATTTGTCAGTTAAAATGTCACTTTTAGCAAAAAGTACAGAGGGAATCAAAGGAAAAAGACTTGCATTCAGTAGGTGCTGTAGACCAAATATCTCTGACACAGCAAGATCAGAGTACTGCAAGAATATTTTATTTTAATACCCTGAATGCACACCAGTCCACTGCAAAAGTACAATTTAAGGGTAGGCTGGTAAATAATATTTGCAAGGTCTGCATTGCTCTGGACATGGAGAACAAAGGCAAATCTGACAGGTGACTATCAAGGCTTACTGATTAATTAATGAAGCTTTAAACATTTGGAAAATTAAGAGCATGTGCCTGAACTGTTCTGTAAGCAATGTGCCACGTGACCTGGAAGTTGCAAGGTCCATCCTTTTTAGCCTCGCAACCCGGAAAAGACGCACGACGGTTCAAAGTTTTCCACAAAACCACAGGAATACCGACAGAGAGTATCCCAAGGCCTCGGGGTACCACGGGAAGGCTGATCAGACACAGACAGGTTTGTTGCCAGGCGGAAGGAGGCCCCGCCGCCCTGCCAGGGCAGCACAGCCCTCCCCTAAGGACACCGGGGTCCGGGGCCTCAGTGCAGCCTCTGTCCCGCCGGCCCAACAACACCTCGGGGTTCGCTTTGGAGTAAAGCTGAGGATCTGTAAAGCCTGGGAAGAAACCGAAGGGGGTTGGCACAAGCGGGATCCCG
>NW_009951946.1:844434-846482 GCF_000747805.2 Chaetura pelagica | reverse complement strand
GGCGGGGGCACCGCCGAGGCAACGGCCCGGTGAGAGCGCCTGGCCCTGAGCTGCCGGGCGCGTCTGCTTCGGGCCTTTCCCCCCGCCCGCCGGGGGAAGGAGGATAAGAAAGAGGGGAAGGCTGATCTGCGTTTTCGTGGAGAGCACTTAGTCCTCTTGCCACGCCTGTGCCTTTTAAAAAGGGCGTCTTCACTTGGCATGTAAGCTTTTCCCTGTGTGTTTCAGGGGCTTCAGCAACCACACAGATTATTCTTTTGCTCTTTGTTAGTTACATGCGTCGAGTTATGTCACCGTTGTTCATCAGACGTTTGGCAGCAGCAGTCTCAAAAACTGAAAATGGCTATCTTCTGCAAGCCCTGTTCAAGGCTTCTGCCACCCCGGAGCAACCAGGGCCTCTTAAATAGTGGAGGCTCTAACTTCTAATTACTGTGTTATTACTCAGTGAAATATTTAGAGCTAAAGTCGTTAAAACTGGATAGGATAGTCAGAGCAGCCATGTAGAGAACAAACACAGAAATCCCCACAAGTCTGGTTGTTTCTTTGACTGCAGTCACAGATAGTAACATATGCTCTTTTTTTCCTTGTAATTTAGGCAAAGGAGGTAAAAATAGGCGTCGAGGTAAGAATGAGAATGAATCAGAAAAGAGGGAACTGGTGTTCAAAGAAGATGGGCAAGGTGAGTTTTTTGCTCTCTTATGGCAGTGCTGTTGTGTCCAGTCAGATACTGTACGTGATGTGCATTGGATGTCTGAGAAATACAAAGTTACTGTGGAGTAAAGAAAGGGATTGTTACTAAGGTTGCGTTTAAATTCTGAATGACACATTGAGTGTAGGAGGAAGACATTAGGAAAAGGGAAATTTTAAAAAGCTTCACCACTCGAAGATGAACCTGACATCCTATTTGTGATGCCATATGTAATACAGGGTGTACGTGAACCTTCTCTAGAAATCCCTTCAGTTGCTCTGTCTGAGGGTCTGCAAGCATCTAGCTTAGCTGATGCAGTTCACTGTTGCCAGTAGCTGCTGTATGTCTCTTGGATGCACAGTCCTGCTTTCTGTTTACACCAAGTGTGACATTTCCTGAATCCTTCCGTCCACTCTCTGGAATCACTGACGTGGCGGAACAGTACATCTCTCAGTGCTGCTGTACCCTGATGGTTTGATTGGGATGTGTAACAATTCTTAGAACAGGAGCGGTAGGGAAGATACTTATTCAGGTGCTGTCAGGTAAAGTAAGCCACAGGAGTGTTCAGTGATGACTAGGATTCCCCTTTCCCCTGCCTTTTGGTCATGGTGAGCTTCCCTCCCTTTTCGCTTACCCTGTCTTGTGTGTCACACTCTTGTGGTTGCTCACATGTATACGAATGCTTGTGTAGTGACTAGTTAACCAGTTGCTTTTGTAGAAATACAGGAAAAGTACTTACTAGATCACAGTAAAAGAAGTGACCACTGAGCTCTTTCTGATATTCTCTTGACAGTTTGTAAGTAAAAAGAGCAGTTGATTTTAATGCATCTATAAAACTTAAAATCCTTTTTGACTCCTAAGCAAAATCTACTTAATGAAATGTTATTCTCAGTTACTAATATTCTTATGTGGTTTGTAGGCCTGTCTATGTTGTGCTAAGGAAAGATTTTAAAATTCTGAAATGCAACTCTGGTTAATTGGGAAATATTTTTTCCTGGCAAGTATAGCCAGTCAGATAATGTTATATAATTCTTACAAGCTTTATAATAATGATGTTACAGTTCTTGCAGGCTTTATAATAATAATGTTACACTTCTTAGAGGCTTCATTATTTTTACTTAAGTGGTAATAGATTATGCTGCAAACTTTAGTAGTGTGTCTGAAGTACTTCAGTAGTGATTTCTGGAACACTGTGAGGGAAGGAGATTAAATACAAGGTGAGAGAGATTGAGGGTGCATGTTGAAGAGAAGCTTCACAGTTTTCAGCTGAAGCCTGGTACTTGCCTTTCAGACAGTTTCTGAGAACACCAGAATGTGTCCTTTCAAGAACAGCATTTTTTTCCACAGAGCATCTGCAGCAGGA
>NW_009951946.1:839277-844172 GCF_000747805.2 Chaetura pelagica | reverse complement strand
CAGGAATGCAGAACATCAGTGGGGTATACAGACGTGCGACTTTGTCCTCAGTAATGACACAAGATTTTGTCTGTTAGGACAGATGCTGTGATGCTGTCATAAACTCAGACTCTGATTTGATAGCTATGAAAATTACCTGTAGTAACACGTCAAAGGGAACAGAAGCATGGATATGACCAAGAAAGAATGGCATTAGAAAAAACGTTAACATCACGATAATACAAAAACTGTGATACATTCAGCAGCCTGTGTGGCTGGTCAAAGCTCGTCTCAGCTGCTCCTATTTAATAAAATGTTACAGCAAATGTTGGTTAAGGTGACAAAAGTTATTGTTTGTTTCATGAAACTGCTTTTGTTTATAAGTTTTGCTCTGTGTTACTGTCTCTTACAGAATATGCCCAGGTGATCAAGATGTTAGGCAATGGAAGACTGGAGGCATTATGTTTTGATGGTGTGAAGAGGTTATGTCATATTAGAGGGAAACTAAGAAAAAAGGTAATTCTGAAGCATTGCAATAGAGAACAGTGGCATTTTGCCCAATACGTGATTCTAAGAATTCATGTATGTAGCTTGTTACAGAAGTTAATATTCCTATTTCTATCTTAAACTTTTCTGATAGTAAGCTAGTTTGTTCTGTTTGTTTCACTGGCACAAAAACAGGCAGGCTTTGGCTTTTGAGGGAAATTTGTAGTTCAAGAGCTGCCTTTGGATGTGTAATTTCAGAGCAGATTTTATAGTTGCTTATGAAATACGAATTTTTTGCATTCTGGAATTCTGTGTATGTGTGAAGTAAGAGCTCCCTAACTGTAGATAGGAAACTTGATAACTATTTTTAAAATGTTATATCTGAGACTAGATCAGTACTTAGCTCAGCAGGAGAACTTTTATTTAGGTTAAGGCTGGCACTCAGCATAAGAAAATAAAGATGCAGACAGGTTGTCCAAAATCACCTTTTTTATATGTTTTTTTCCCTAAACCGTTAAGAATCGGGGTTTGATGCCCCACTTAGTTCAACCTGTGAAGGAACTGAGTAATTATAGTTGTCATCTCACTGGGTGACTTACCTGAGAATAGTTCAGTAAGGGCAGCTTGGGAAAGTTTCTTTATGGCTTCCCAGAGGCACCTCAGGTGCTTTAATTTTACTGTCCACTTCATTAGTTCCCAAAACACTTGCATGCAAAGCTGATCTGCAGAAGTTGTACCTTGAGGGAAGTCAGGTGTACGTACGTGTTTGTGGTCTTAACTTTGCCATCTTTAGATGGTGTCCCCTCTTGCCCTTGTCAGATGCTACAGCTTTTTTACCTTGGCTGGTGTATGGTGTGGAGGGCGTCCTCTCAGAGAGATATGTTCCAAATAAAACAGACATTCGTCACTGTGTTCATTCTGGGTTGTTCCACCTGTTTGTTTTTTGAGACCAATGAGCACACGTATCTTGGCGTAAGTGTGAGCCCTGCTAGCTGCCTGCATAGGCTGCAATAAGCTGTGGAAGGTAATGATGAATGTACACACAGGAATGCTCAGTGCTGCAGAATTAATTTGTTGCTACAGAAAGCATCACTTCTCTATTACTCATGTCTAAAAGAGGGGAAGTCTCAACTGAAAGACATTTTATCACCAAAGAAATCAGTCTCGTGTAATAGAACCATCTTGTGCATTTAAATGAGCATGTCCAGTTTTACAGGCTTCTGGCTTTGGTTTGACTGATTATCGTAGTCATTTACTAGAAACAAGTCCATTAATTTTTATGTGCTTTTCACTGGTTTTGTCCATCATTGCCTTCATCAGGTTTTCCATTCATTTTTGCCGTTGTGGAGCTCAGTTCACAGAGTGGTGGCTTGATGGATTATTTCTGTTTTCTCAGAAGTTACAACTTAATAACCACCTTGTTGGCATGAAGGTCTTCAAAAAAGTTTTATTTACCTTAGTAATCTCTCCATAACATAGGAATTAATGTATTTTTTACATTAGCTTTGCTGTTAAAATATAAAATTGGTACTTACAGTTTACTGGTCAGAAAGTGAAGTTTCATGTCTCAGTAAACCTGAATGTGCTGTTTGAGTCTTGTGTTATACAACATAAGTTTAATTCCTGCAATGTAACACGTTTTCTCTTTCAGGTTTGGATAAATACTTCTGATATTATATTGGTTGGCTTAAGAGACTACCAGGTAAAAATCTCGTGTAATTTTTCAATGAAGAATATCTTAAAAACAGTTGTATTTAATGTTAAATTGCTGCAGAAATTCCCATCTAGCACTTGAATTTGTCTTTATTTATGCTAAATAATTACTTTTAGCTTCCTTGTATTAAAGAAAGATTGTAATGAGTAGATGACAAATCCTAGTTCAGCTTGTTTTTCTAAATTGCACCCTGTGACTTTTCTGAGTGAAGGTGCTTATTGGCACCACACATAACCTTTTATTTCCAGGTGTAGCTTTTTGATGCTTGCATCCTGTGATATAAGGGAAACTGGGCCAAGCACCAAACATTCAACTGTGATAATCAGAATTTTTGGTAGTCAGAATTTTGGAGCCTTGATGTTTAGGATTTTACATTAAGAGGTCAATTGATCCCTGATTAGTTTCTGCTTAAATTTTCAAAAATGGAATGGCATAATTTGACCTAAAGTAATGCTTAATGGAAAACAGTTGTCACATTTTCACTAGGTAGGTGAATGCTAGTGTTGTGTCATCAGTTATTTGAAGACAGATTTTGGTTCTGAAACATACATTGAGTTGTAAAACTTTTAAGATGCTGTCATTTACAGTATATATTAAATTACTAGAAGCCAGGAATTTTTGGCACTTTCTGATTTGACTGCCAAATACCTCACTGTGTGTGTTTTCTGGAGAAATTACTTTAAACGGAATGAAACTGAATTTCCCAGATTATTGGCAATAGGAGAGAATTAAGTTCTCACCCAGAAAGAATGAAGATATTTTACAAATGAGCATTCTTAATGAACTGAAGGGGAAGGAGGAATAAGAGATTATGCTGTAAATAATATAGGTGCTATTCTTCTGTAAATAATATAGATGTTACTAGTCTGCTGAGCTTAATAGGGGTTTTTCTTCACAGATGCCTAATAAATTCTGATAATTTCTTAATTAGGATAACAAGGCTGATGTTATTCTAAAGTACAATGCAGATGAAGCCAGAAGTCTGAAAGCATATGGGGAGCTTCCAGAACATGGTAAAAATCTCATCACTTCATATTGAAAGTTCATATTGGACAAGAATATTCAGTCTGTCTTGGTGTGTGTTTTCCTTAACTGCTGTAAATTCCTTTTTAGCTAAAATCAATGAAACAGACACATTTGGTCCTGGAGATGATGATGAAATCCAGTTTGATGATATTGGAGATGATGATGAAGATATTGATGATGTAAGTGAACACATCTTTTGTATCATATGCTTGAAACTGTCATCTTTGGCAGCAAGCTGTTTTTCATTGTTGAAAGCAAGTAAAATAATACATAGATGTTCAGAACAGCTCACATTTTCAGGCACCACATCGGAAAATGGTGTGGATGTGTGCAGGCCAACTTTCTGTTCTTTATTCTGTCCTACTGTATTCCTTCAGTTGACCTCTAAGCAAACAGCCTGCTTGAAAACATACATGTCCATACATTTTCATAACCCTTAAGATGCCTAAAAGAAAACAAAAGTTGTTTGATCCCAAAGATGCCAACGACTTACGTAGCCACCTCCATTCAGATGATTGTATATGTAAATGCGTGAGGAATTGCAGTTGTGCAGATTGGTGACTATACATGAATGTAGCTGAGTATGTTCATATTGAAGGAACTGAATGTGTGGCCCTCAGTACTGCTCTCTGAGGTGTAAGCACCTTACAGCAACCTCATGGTGGAAAGCAAAGTAAATAATACAGGAAGGTTGAGCAGACTACTATGATTTCCTTGTGTGCCCTGCATAGTAGGCCAGAAAGATCTCTCTGGGAGCAGTCACAAAGACTGATGGGTCAGCCCCTGTGCCATGTAGGGCAGCTACAAATCAGCCCAGCCATAAACTGCTGATGTAAAGTACGCTGGACACCAACTGCTCTTACAGGGCACAGGTTATGTAGGTGTTTTGGGGAAGTGCATGAACATGTGTGGGTTTTACCTAGATTCCTTTGCTGTTTTAACAACCTTGCTGTCTAATAATAACTACAGAAATTATTGAGGTATTTCTGTTTTTTAAAATAACTGGCTTGAAGTCTTCATTTCTGTTCACATAAAAATCATCTGCATCTTAGTAGTTACTAAAGTTAATAAAAATCCTGAGTTTACAGATTGCCATAATCTGTTGTGTTACTGCTTATTACCAAGCTGTGACACCTGAGCATGCACACTCTTACATTGTAGTAGTAAAATTGTTATTCAAATTATGTTTTCTAAGATGATGCACTTTATTTTGCAATTGAGAGATGGATGTATGCAGGGTCAAGTGGCTGAGAGGATAAGTAGTAACTTTGTGAGCCAGCGAGTTGAGTTAATTGGACAGACTGTTCTAAGTGCATTATGTTTTAGTTCTTCATCTTTCAAGCTTCCGTGAGCTGTGCAATGTATTATTATTATTATTTAAGAAAGGAAAAGACATAAAGAGAGAATATCAATAACCTCTCTGAAGATCATCTAGTTCACCTAGAATGAAGTGCGGCTTCCAAGATCATAGTTAATCATGAAGTACTTGGGAGAACCTTTTATTTGTTGTTTATGTCAGAAGAACAGGGAGGTTGTGGAGTCTCCCTCACTGGAGACATTCAAAACCCACCTGGATGAGTTCCTGTGTGATGTACTCTAGGTGACCCTGCTCGGGCAGGGGGGTTGGACTAGATGATCTCTCGAGGTCCCTTCCAGCCCCTAAGATTCTATGATTCTATGATTCTATGAT
>NW_009951946.1:806166-834290 GCF_000747805.2 Chaetura pelagica | reverse complement strand
CTGTGTTCATTCTGGGTTGTTCCACCTGTTTGTTTTTTGAGACCAATGAGCACACGTATCTTGGCGTAAGTGTGAGCCCTGCTAGCTGCCTGCATAGGCTGCAATAAGCTGTGGAAGGTAATGATGAATGTACACACAGGAATGCTCAGTGCTGCAGAATTAATTTGTTGCTACAGAAAGCATCACTTCTCTATTACTCATGTCTAAAAGAGGGGAAGTCTCAACTGAAAGACATTTTATCACCAAAGAAATCAGTCTCGTGTAATAGAACCATCTTGTGCATTTAAATGAGCATGTCCAGTTTTACAGGCTTCTGGCTTTGGTTTGACTGATTATCGTAGTCATTTACTAGAAACAAGTCCATTAATTTTTATGTGCTTTTCACTGGTTTTGTCCATCATTGCCTTCATCAGGTTTTCCATTCATTTTTGCCGTTGTGGAGCTCAGTTCACAGAGTGGTGGCTTGATGGATTATTTCTGTTTTCTCAGAAGTTACAACTTAATAACCACCTTGTTGGCATGAAGGTCTTCAAAAAAGTTTTATTTACCTTAGTAATCTCTCCATAACATAGGAATTAATGTATTTTTTACATTAGCTTTGCTGTTAAAATATAAAATTGGTACTTACAGTTTACTGGTCAGAAAGTGAAGTTTCATGTCTCAGTAAACCTGAATGTGCTGTTTGAGTCTTGTGTTATACAACATAAGTTTAATTCCTGCAATGTAACACGTTTTCTCTTTCAGGTTTGGATAAATACTTCTGATATTATATTGGTTGGCTTAAGAGACTACCAGGTAAAAATCTCGTGTAATTTTTCAATGAAGAATATCTTAAAAACAGTTGTATTTAATGTTAAATTGCTGCAGAAATTCCCATCTAGCACTTGAATTTGTCTTTATTTATGCTAAATAATTACTTTTAGCTTCCTTGTATTAAAGAAAGATTGTAATGAGTAGATGACAAATCCTAGTTCAGCTTGTTTTTCTAAATTGCACCCTGTGACTTTTCTGAGTGAAGGTGCTTATTGGCACCACACATAACCTTTTATTTCCAGGTGTAGCTTTTTGATGCTTGCATCCTGTGATATAAGGGAAACTGGGCCAAGCACCAAACATTCAACTGTGATAATCAGAATTTTTGGTAGTCAGAATTTTGGAGCCTTGATGTTTAGGATTTTACATTAAGAGGTCAATTGATCCCTGATTAGTTTCTGCTTAAATTTTCAAAAATGGAATGGCATAATTTGACCTAAAGTAATGCTTAATGGAAAACAGTTGTCACATTTTCACTAGGTAGGTGAATGCTAGTGTTGTGTCATCAGTTATTTGAAGACAGATTTTGGTTCTGAAACATACATTGAGTTGTAAAACTTTTAAGATGCTGTCATTTACAGTATATATTAAATTACTAGAAGCCAGGAATTTTTGGCACTTTCTGATTTGACTGCCAAATACCTCACTGTGTGTGTTTTCTGGAGAAATTACTTTAAACGGAATGAAACTGAATTTCCCAGATTATTGGCAATAGGAGAGAATTAAGTTCTCACCCAGAAAGAATGAAGATATTTTACAAATGAGCATTTTTAATGAACTGAAGGGGAAGGAGGAATAAGAGATTATGCTGTAAATAATATAGGTGCTATTCTTCTGTAAATAATATAGATGTTACTAGTCTGCTGAGCTTAATAGGGGTTTTTCTTCACAGATGCCTAATAAATTCTGATAATTTCTTAATTAGGATAACAAGGCTGATGTTATTCTAAAGTACAATGCAGATGAAGCCAGAAGTCTGAAAGCATATGGGGAGCTTCCAGAACATGGTAAAAATCTCATCACTTCATATTGAAAGTTCATATTGGACAAGAATATTCAGTCTGTCTTGGTGTGTGTTTTCCTTAACTGCTGTAAATTCCTTTTTAGCTAAAATCAATGAAACAGACACATTTGGTCCTGGAGATGATGATGAAATCCAGTTTGATGATATTGGAGATGATGATGAAGATATTGATGATGTAAGTAAACACATCTTTTGTATCATATGCTTGAAACTGTCATCTTTGGCAGCAAGCTGTTTTTCATTGTTGAAAGCAAGTAAAATAATACATAGATGTTCAGAACAGCTCACATTTTCAGGCACCACATCGGAAAATGGTGTGGATGTGTGCAGGCCAACTTTCTGTTCTTTATTCTGTCCTACTGTATTCCTTCAGTTGACCTCTAAGCAAACAGCCTGCTTGAAAACATACATGTCCATACATTTTCATAACCCTTAAGATGCCTAAAAGAAAACAAAAGTTGTTTGATCCCAAAGATGCCAACGACTTACGTAGCCACCTCCATTCAGATGATTGTATATGTAAATGCGTGAGGAATTGCAGTTGTGCAGATTGGTGACTATACATGAATGTAGCTGAGTATGTTCATATTGAAGGAACTGAATGTGTGGCCCTCAGTACTGCTCTCTGAGGTGTAAGCACCTTACAGCAACCTCATGGTGGAAAGCAAAGTAAATAATACAGGAAGGTTGAGCAGACTACTATGATTTCCTTGTGTGCCCTGCATAGTAGGCCAGAAAGATCTCTCTGGGAGCAGTCACAAAGACTGATGGGTCAGCCCCTGTGCCATGTAGGGCAGCTACAAATCAGCCCAGCCATAAACTGCTGATGTAAAGTACGCTGGACACCAACTGCTCTTACAGGGCACAGGTTATGTAGGTGTTTTGGGGAAGTGCATGAACATGTGTGGGTTTTACCTAGATTCCTTTGCTGTTTTAACAACCTTGCTGTCTAATAATAACTACAGAAATAATTGAGGTATTTCTGTTTTTTAAAATAACTGGCTTGAAGTCTTCATTTCTGTTCACATAAAAATCATCTGCATCTTAGTAGTTACTAAAGTTAATAAAAATCCTGAGTTTACAGATTGCCATAATCTGTTGTGTTACTGCTTATTACCAAGCTGTGACACCTGAGCATGCACACTCTTACATTGTAGTAGTAAAATTGTTATTCAAATTATATAGTAAATTGCAGAAGTAAAATCTGCTGTGAAATGTTTTCTAAGATGATGCACTTTATTTTGCAATTGAGAGATGGATGTGTGCAGGGTCAAGTGGCTGAGAGGATAAGTAGTAACTTTGTGAGCCAGTGAGTTGAGTTAATTGGACAGACTGTTCTAAGTGCATTATGTTTTAGTTCTTCATCTTTCAAGCTTCCGTGAGCTGTGCAATGTATTATTATTATTATTTAAGAAAGGAAAAGACATAAAGAGAGAATATCAATAACCTCTCTGAAGATCATCTAGTTCACCTAGAATGAAGTGCGGCTTCCAAGATCATAGTTAATCATGAAGTACTTGGGAGAACCTTTTATTTGTTGTTTATGTCAGAAGAACAGGGAGGTTGTGGAGTCTCCCTCACTGGAGACATTCAAAACCCACCTGGATGAGTTCCTGTGTGATGTACTCTAGGTGACCCTGCTCTGGCAGGGGGGTTGGACTAGATGATCTCTCAAGGTCCCTTCCAGCCCCTAAGATTCTATGAATGGTTAGAAGACCAATTACTTTGCCATCAAATGAATTTGGATAATCAATACTTAGGGAAGTTACCCTTTTACTCAAGGTTTGGTTTTGAGAATTGTAGGCTAATTTATGTCTGTAATCTTTATGGGTAATTATATTGGCAAAATTGCTCACCTGCGTCACTATTGTAACAGTGTTGGTGGGGACGTAAGAGGACAGGATTTGTTCACATGTTAAGAAAATGGGATATGAACCGAGGCAAAAACAGTACTGTAGTGAGTTGAGGAAGTCTCCTGTTGAACTGTAAACATAGCTTAAAGACAGAGTTGCTTGTTAAAAAAAAATGCATGTGGATGAAATACATGGTGTGGTGTTTTTGCTTTTCAGATCTAATTTGGAACAGAGGTTTACATTCCGACTTCTTTTTCTCCAAGGATTGTTCTACATTGATATTTTGATTATTTTTGGGGTGAAGTCCCATTCTTTTAAGAAGACTGAAAATTCTCGGTAAAGAGTGTAGTTTGTTACATCAAAAGGGTTTATTTTCAATGTTTGTTTTAAAGTATTTATATTTCTTTAGAAATGGAGAATGCTGGATTATCACAAAGGTTCAGTGAAAATGCCACAAATACTTTATCTTCACCAATTAGAGCTTTTACCTCTGGATGTAAGTGAGATACAGTGACATGGGCTGTTAAAAGACTGCATTTTCCCTCTTCTGTTTTCATCACTACAATTCCAGTTAAACTTATATTTTGAAATAAAAATTGCTTACCCTGTAACTATAATGGATTTTGATTAAATACAAATACCCAGTTCAGATTAGTATCAAATCATACTATGCAGTGTCTGTCCTTATACCCCTTGCCTTGATGTTAACTTTTAAAAGACTTTGATAATATAAAAGGAAGGCAGAAATCTGCATTTCAATTCATAATGCGTGATGAATCTGCTTTTCATGTTTAGGAGCATGCTGCTATTTTTATACTGATTTTGATAATTAAAAACACTCGTTATTTCAAAGGTGTAAATTTGCCACAGCAGAGGGGTAGGAGGGAAGTAAAGATAAAAAGTTAGCAGCATCTCAGAATGGCAGTTGTTAAAAACTGTCTTGCATGCATAGCTCTTCTGCGTCAAGCTGTAGTTGCAGAAGATGAACACTGGTGGCATCCATCTTGACAGGGACACATTAGTGCCGACCATCCATCCTTGGGTTTGTGCTGAAAAATACGTAAAATACTTTTTTTTCCCCCAAAGTGAATGCTTAACATTCTCGATATGCTAAACATGTAGAATATTTTTACATTATAGAAAAGGATATGTTAAAAGTAGAGTTTTATTTTAATCTTAAATTCCATACATCGTAAGGTGCAACATCAGAGCTTATGTGAACTTTGAATAACAATATAAATGAAAAAATGGATTTGTGTCAAATGTAGTAAAAGAACCTTTTCATCCCAAATTAATCACTGAAACAAACTAATGGAAAGATTCTTCTCCACCTTCAGACAGGAGGAGTCAGTTAAGCTGAATAAAGACTTAACACCATCCTGCAAAAACTATTTCTGCAGTAGCCTTAGTTTCTCTCTCATCAATCATGTATTTAACAACTCTGAAAGCAGGTTAATGAATGGAAAACTTCCTTTTGTGCCATAAAAATCTGATTCTTGACACTTGTATTCATTATACGGTCTTTTTGGTATGATGTAAAGTGACTACCCCAATAGATAAAAACAAAAATACTGTAAGTATGGAGTGGCCTCATTGTTTTACATAATGTTTAAGGAGTTCTGTGCTAGATTGGAAATTCCAGGGCAAAAATATCCTTTTTTTTACTTTTTAATATCTATTTTTCTTAAATGGATCTGTTATCTTATTCTGGGATAACATTTTCTCAGCGTTAAGTAATTTTGCCAAATATTTATTGGGTTTTGAGTATTTGTTGTAAAAACTTGGTAAATATTGGGAAAAGATTGTACCAAGATAGCGTTCCTACTCCACTGATCTTAAAGTATATGAATTTACTGTGTTTCTATACCTAAAAGGTCAAATTGTGAAGCTGTGATGTTTCAGGTCTATTAACCATTCCCTAGCTCATTACTTTCCTCAAGCAGATTATGAGCAGCTCTGAACATGGTTAAAAGCTCTCAAAACTGGTCTTGAGGTTCAAGTTCAAGTGTCTGTCCTCTCAGTTGTGCTAGCAGAAAGGTTAATGATTAAATGACTGTGAACGTTTACTGAAGATACAAATGTTATGGAAACTATACTTGCCAAAACAAATATTGTATATGTGGGAAAAATGTAAATTTGCGTGGTCAGTGGTGAGGAGAAATAGAAACTAATACTCTGCGGTTGCAATGAATTTATTTCTGTACCAGTATTCTCTAGTATAACAGAGACTTCAGCTATGAGACAAGGAGGGAGCTCCTTGTTCCCTCCCAGGAGGGAGTTCCTGGCAGAATTAGTTATGGTTTGCCCTGAGGTTCCTTCCAATCTTTATTGCTCCCAGGCTTATGTCTTGCTCAGCCTAAACTCTACCAAGTTCTAAAGAATCCCCTTTTTAATTGAATTTCTTATCAATGCCCCAATTCAATACCATCTGGTTTCTACTTGCATACTAGACTGTGGTGCCATCCTTGGATATGCTTCCTCATCTTATTTCTCTGTCCACTACTAAAGCTCCTTTCATAGCCCAATCTATGCTGATTTTTATTGTCCCTTTTTTCGCTTTTACTGGAGAAGGAAAAACAGCTTGTGCAAGTAGCTCCCTTTTCAGTGTCTCCAGGGGCAGAGCAGCAGCTGCCAGGTAGAGGATTGCAAGATTGCTGAATGAAAAGCCATGAAAGGTACTCCATATGTAAGAGTATTCTCTAGATAAATTTTTAAGACCAGTGACAAGTGGTGATCCCCAAGGGTCAGTACTGGGACCAGTGCTGTTTAACATCTTTGTCTGCAACACGGACAGTGACATTGAGTGCACCCTCAGCAAGTTTGCCGACAACACTAAAGTATGTGGTGAGGTCGACATGCTGGAGGGAAGGGATGCCATCCAGAGGAACCTTGACAGGCTTGAGAAGTGGGCTTGTGCAAGGTCCTGCACCTGGGTGAGGGCAGTCCGAAGCACAAATATAGGTCGGGTGGAGAATGGATCAAAAACAGCACTGAGGAGAAGGTGCTGGTTGATGAGAAGCTCAACATGAGCTGGCAATGTGCACTTGCAGCCCAGAAAGCCAACCCTGTCCTGGGCTGCATCAGAAGAAGTGTAGCCAGCAGGTCAAGGGAGTGAGTCTCCCCCTTTACTCAGCTGTTACGTGACCCCACCTGGAGTACTATGTCCATTTCTGGAGTAATTTGTCCATTTCCGGAGCCCCCAACATAAGAAGGACATGGAACGCATGGAGAAAGTCCAGAGGTGGGCCATGAAGACGATCAGATGCTGGAGCACCTCTGCTATGAAGACGGGCTGAGAGAGCTGGGGTTGTTCAGCCTGGAGAAGAGAAGGCTCCAGGGAGACCTTATAGCTGCCTTCCAGTACTTGAAGGGGCTACAGGAAAGCTGGGGAGGGGCTTTTTACCAGAGGGCAGTGATAGGGCAAGGGGTAATGGTTTTAAATTGAAAGAAGGGAGATTTAGGTTAGACCTCGGGAGGAAATTTTTTAGTGTAAGGATGGTGAGACACTGGCACAGACTGCCCAGGGAAGTTGTGGATGCCCCATCTCTGGAAGTGTTTGAGAGCAGGCTGAATGGGACCCTGAGCAGCCTATTCTAGTGGAAGGTGTCCCTGCACATGTGATGGGGTTTGAACCAGATGATGTTTAAGGTCCCTTCCAACTCAAACCGTTCTATAATTCTGTGATACTTAACGTCAGGAACCGCTGCTGGCTTTTTACCTATGGAGTAAAACTGAAAGTAGGGATTCAAAAGTTAATTTCCTGCAGCTAAAGGGTAAACTTTGTGTTGTCTGTGATGTTTCACTCTTTGAGGTCTTCTCTGTGATTAAAACATTGAAACTTGATTTTTGGTCATTGTTCCAAATCTTTGTCTCTTCACCTTATAGTAAGGGTAGCTGTGCATTTGGTTGTACAGTCCTAATGCTTTTTCACCTTAATCCTTAGCAAATATAGCCCAGACATGCTAACTGGAAAAAAAGTATATGTTTTTTCAAAAACCAAACATCTCTGCTCTCCTTATGCATGAGGAGGAGCTGGTAACCCATGATTGTTGAGCTCTGTGCTGTTTACTTGTTACTGTTGATAGGTGACATACAGACTGTGCACTGTGTTGTTAGTGTGCATATATGTGGTGTTATCTGCTAGTACCATATATGTTCTACCATGCATACCATACACATATATGGTACCTTATGTATATATGCACGTGTAAATTAGTGAACAGTATACAACCTGCTAGAGGTTATTAATTGCTCTGTAGTCTGAGTGACAGCCACAAATGAAAATAAGCAGATGGGTAAGGGTTTGCTCAGTGTGGGACTGTGCTTTTGACCAGGTTCTTCATTATGAGAGAACAGGTCTCATGGCATGTCTTGGATGTGAACTCATGCTAGGACTGCTGCTCCCTGGGGCCCTCTGGTGATGAGGTGAGGCCTGTTTTCAGGTGAGTCAGGTTGTCGACTCTTGATGAGCAAGTGCCAATCTTAAGCTGTGATCATTTGCTGTTATTTGACATGAGTATCATAGGACTTGAACACTTGTATTATAAGGTCGTCTAGAGGGCTCAACCCTAGGTTATAATCTCTGGACACTATGCTATCCTATAGATAGTTTTACCACTTCACAGAAGTGAGGACTTGAAAATTAAAGTAAGTGCAGCCTTTTGGAATATGTGTGGGAAGGGGGGACATTATTTGAAATAATCTGGGAGTAGTCTGAGTGTAGCTTTATTTGTCCCTTGAAACTTGAGGCCCATTGCTGGCTTTAGTGAAGGTAGCTGCTGGCCATGCTTTCTCATTCTAGTACAAAACAATCTTCAGAATTTATTTCTTAGGATGTGCTTGCCCTTTGGGAGAGGAGGGAAAAGAGGTGAGCCTTCAACTTATTTTGTTTTTCATCAAAACAAGCGTAAGTCAGGGTTCCTATTGATTAATTCAGGTTGCTTGTGCTATATCTTGCCCATCAGATTTAATGCCCAAGATCACCTTTGTGCTTATAAAATAGTGTCAACTAATTAGAGAGGCAAGCTGCAAATAGTGAGGACCTTCATGTAGTAATTCCATCTAGGCAGTAGGTACTAGCAGCTAGATACCACTAGAAATATCTATAAACTTGTTTCTCCTTTCAAGTGCTTGTTTGCTCTTGGACCATGCTTGAGATCCTGATGTATTAATTACACCAGTTATGTTCCAAAAAAATACATAAGACTGTGTTGTCTGCCCTAGGAGTTAGGTTTTCTTCATGTTCTTTCCAATGTGCTTCTAGATAGGGAGGACACTTGCACAGCAGTTTATTTATATCCAGGCTGTCAGCTTGAGAAAGTAAAGCTTTAGCAGAAGCTGAAATGGCCTTGGTAACAGTTAAGGGGCCTATTGCTGCATCACGTGTCTAGGAACAACATTCTCTTTTGAAGTACTCCTGCTGTGTTTTGCAGGCACTCATTCTACACTCTCGTAGATGGCTCGTATTTGTGCCTCTAGGCTGTTCTCGTTTGAGCCAGGACAGCTGTGACCGTGTAGGAGTCTCTTCTGTAGTCACTAGCATCTGTATTCCTTAATCAGCCCTACACTTCTTTATGGTTAAATTAATGAATTTTATTTCCCGCTGGGAAAGATCATCAGCAAAATGCCTTTGCGTGCTTGGCCTCTGGAGGGAGCAGGCAAGCAAAGAAAAACAACCAACAACCATAGCACATGAGTTTGCCTCTGCTTGTCATTAGGAGCCTCTGTCACTGGGTTTTAGGAACTCTGAGGTGCCCGGTGTCCATAATAATTATCTCTGGGAATGGAAACACTTCAGAAATTTTTCCAAGGTTTTTGAAGCAGACCACCTTCTTCCTAAAGAACAAGCTGGTTCAAGAACAGGCTGACGTGCAAGCCTATCACTGGCAGGAATGTGTGATATATACTGGTGTCCCCATACATAGTAAATACAGCAAAGAGCAGCAGATAGACTAGAGGATCCTCGTGGGACACCCAGACCTGCATGGGTTATACACTTTCCACCATCTGTACCTGTTGTCAGGGAGGATTCAGGTTAGTGACAACCCTCAAGCCAGTGATGGGACTCTCTGCAGTGCACATGCTGTCTCTGTGCTTAGAGGGAAAAGCCAAGGCTGCAAAGTGCTTGAGGAAACAGCTTCTGACTTACAAGGCTTTAAAAGTAATTGTAGCAGACAGTGGTGTGGGGTGGGGAAAGATGCATTAACGAGATTTCTGAGAAGAATTTTATGCTTTTGCTGGCTTACCCCATGGAAGGATCTCCCCTGCTCATGGCTGAAACTGGAGATGTATACAGAAACTGCAGTGGTTAAAGCTGTAGTCCTTGAGACTCGCTGAGAATCCATAGACCCTGAGAAGGTGTGGAAGACCTTGCCACCTTCTGAACCTATGGACAGGGACTGTCCCAACTTGCCTTGTCAAATTGTTCTGGAATAGGTCTGGGATGTTAATTATCAACTGATGCAGCAGTTGGCTGACCAGAGGGAGTCTTGCAGCAGCTCAGTTGTAGGGACCCTTGTGTCTTGAGTAAATAACAATGTGCAGCTAGATCCTAAGTTTTGCTAGAAATGGCAAAAGTAGCCAATGCATCTGTAGGGTGTGATAGAATATATGTATCTTCTGACTGGCAATACAACCTCACAGTTCTCTGCTGCTAATTGACTGCAGTGTAGGAGCCTGAATAGAAATGAAAAGGAAGAAGCCAGAAATTGGTTGTTCGTATGTGTAGGAATAGGTTTCCCCTAGATTTGGTCAATAGCTTCTTAAGCTCTGGAGAGGTGGTGTTTAGATTTTTGCAGCTGGTAGCCTAACCTGGAGGATCTGCAGTATCTTACTCTCTGTGGACCTGAGGGTTATGAAGTTTTTAATGGAACATTTGATTCTTCACACCTATGACACTTGGAAAAGAAAAAGAATGAGTGTGTCTATTTTAATATTCATAAAGATGTTAGATGGTTCTGCCAACCCTGTTTGCTGAAGATTCATCTTAAAAGATGCCCTAAGACCATTGGTGTGCTTGCCCAGTCTTAACTGCATTCCATTTGAGTGGCTGGGTCAGAAGTAATGGGCACCCTGTATCCCTCTGTGGTTGTCACCTCCATCCCTGTAGCAGCAGCTGGTTCCACTTGCAACCTAGTAATGTGTCTTTGGACCTCCACTGTTAATCAGAATATGGGCAAGTGAGCCTCTTCCCAAAATAATGAGCCGGTTATCAAAAGAATTAGACAAGAGAATCAAAAGACATTGAAGATGTGTGTCTGATTCAGGCATGGAGGAGCATTTAGAAGAAACAGCTTGAGTGCCAAGAAGCCAATAACAGAAGATAGCATGACCGTTTCTGATTACTTGCATAGATTCACATCATCTAAATCAATTAAAATAATAAAAGGGGGGAAGAGAAAAGAACATGGCACCCAATAGTTTCCTCCTTTAATATCCAAGCCCTCCTTAAAACAGGTAATCTCCTTATTACTGCTTTTCAAAATAATGTTTACTCTTGATTTACTAGGTTTTTTATTCTTTCTTTCTGTACTTGCATAATCATCATCTGCACACATGACTGTAGAAAATGTTAGTTTATAATCTATTCATATTGCATAGTAAGGATAAGTAAATATATCTTCAGGTTCCTATGAAGACCTGATTCTCCCAGGACAAAGTTCTTGAACTCAGGATTTCTGTTTATGTTGGCTTTCTTTAGCTTCATTTCCTTGCATTTCTTTACCTTCATTTTTTTGCCATCCACACGTTGCAGTGATTCTCTTGTACTGCTCATTGTTGGGCTGTTTTTGTTTCAAAATAACTTGATGTGAACATTATAGTTAGAACACCTTTATCGAGCTATGTATTTTAAATACTTGTCTTAAAACAAATTTTGGCAACTGCTTCAAAGAGCATACACAACTCACCAACCACAATGCAGTTAAAGAGGCATCTTACCTTGACACTTAACTTACTAAATCCTACACGTACTGTTCTGTTAGACTACATTCTTTCTTCCATTTACGGAAAGTGCTAGACCTTCAGCCTCAAATTGTCTATCTCCAGGCTCCTGTTTGACACTCCCCACCCCATCTGAAAAGTCTTCAGTCTTTGTTACCCCCGTAGAGGTGTGGTGGTGTCTGCCTTGCTTGTTAGCAGCCTGCAGAGATTAGCCATGGACCAGAACCACCTCCTGTGGCAGTACAGATCTTCTCTGAACCCTTTGGTGTTCTCAGGAACTGCTTCTGCCACTGAGATGTGCAGAAATACTGTCTCTAAAAGTTCTGTTCAAACTTTTGCTCAGTGTGTAATAACTGACAACAATTGTGCCATCACAAAATCATTTAAATTTGATGATGGAGTTGGCTTTGTGCTCCTCCAGCCTTTATTTTTAGAGGTTTGCAAGATCATCCTTCCTTCAGCTGCTTGAGGGGAATATACAGCTTAAAGGCTCATCCACCTCTTGATACTCCTTTGGAGCAAAAAGTTAACGCATTTACTAAAAACTGGAAGCTATTAAAAAATGCATGTTCTTCCTTTGTAGTTACTTTTGAATCCTTCCACAAAACTTGTGTACGAGGTGCATGCAGAAGATGGGGCCTGTTCTTCCCCTTTCGCAGGTTGCCAGTGCAGTTGGGTTGGGCTAGTTGATCTTCAGAGGTCCCTTCTGAGCAATCCCCAGAAATTTAAAACCTGAGAAATTAAAAAATTTCACGATATTTGGGGACTTAACACTGATCCTCAGAACAATGAAGAACATGGTATATCAGGAGAAAATGAGATCCACTGGAGATCAGGACTATTATATCTTGCATATAATTCACATATTCAGATTAGGACCTCCTGCCTGTTATGTGGTTTTTAATGTTTTTTTCATGGTAACAAGAATGAATGCACCTAGTTTGCAAAGCTGAAGCACTATATCCGTATCATTTACTCAGCAGATATTATGTTACACTGTTATACAAGAACAAGGCATCAGAAGCCACAGAAACCTAGTTCTCTCTTGGGCTGAGCTGAATTAGCAGTAGCTCCCTACTAGTAGTAGGGAGTCTTTTCAAATAAAGTTCCCCCACTGTAGTTCTGTGAATTCAGTTATTTGATGGTACCGAAGGCTAATTATCCACTTATTAGTATGGAGTTGGGTATTGATCACTTTATGAAGTTGGTATTTGTGTTGTGTTGACAGGACAATATTGCATTGGTATAATTGTCGCAAAATAGGACTGGAAAGTAACCTTTATTAAAACATAAGAGTTTCTGAAATAGTGAAGATTCTGACACTGATGGTTAGCAAGACTGGTTTTGGTTAAACAACCTTTCGTTACTTCCCTGGTCAATGCTCATTTCAAACTTCTGCCATAGCATACCAGTGCAACACCTGGAGCAGCACATTCTTAACCTTCTCAGGGTACTTAAGTCACTTAAGAAAACAATTTTTTCCAAACAGATTTTTAAGCTGGGTCACTTCCCCTCTTCAGTTTGCAGTAGTGCTGGCCCAGCTGAAGGAGAAGTGCACTAGGAGGTGAGAAGAGTGGTGGAGGTATGAAGACTGCTGTAAACTGGTTTAGCCTCTGAAGGCTTTGAGGAAATCATGGCTTTAATTAGTTGTTACACTCATGTAATTGTATAGGTTAGAAGGGACTTCTGGAGGTTGTTAGTCCAAGCTCCTGTGCAAAGCAGGTTACTCATGGCTTTGTCTTGTGGCTTTTTGAGTAATTCCAAGGATGGAGATTCCATGGCCTCTCTGAGAAATCTGTTCCAGGGTTTGAACACCTTCAGGGTTAAAAATAATTAATTTCCTTGCATCTCATCACAATCTTCTGTGTTCTGAGCTGTGCCCTTTGTGTCTTATTCATGCACAGTGCAACCAAGAAGAGTCTGTCTCTCTCCCCTCCACCCCAATTATGCAGCTGCAGACAGGGATAAGACCTCCCCTCATAATTTTTTCCAACAGACTCATCAAACCCAGATCTCTGAGCCTCTCCTCAGTATCATGTCCCTTCAGCAATCTTGTTAGTTGTCTGCTGGACTCATTTTTCTCATGCTGGGGAGCCCCAAAATGGATACAGTATTTCAGATGCAGTCTCAACATAAAAGTGTTCTTCACTGCAGTCTGAAACAAGCTCCTAGTGCGTGATTTATTTATTTTTTGTCCACTACCGAGAAGTTGGAGCACTGACTTGATCTGAACCACAAGACTTGAATTTGACTCCAAGTGAAGTGAAAATATACAATTGGGAGATAATGCGTAAAAATTAGAGGCTCCTTTTGGTTTTGTTTTCTTTAGACTAGCTTTTATCTTCAGTGCAATCAGATGTGCTTGTATCTCTGGTGAAACCTGCACCACAGACTATGGTACTGGTACTGTCATAAACACAGATATATAGATCTGAAAATCTTTTAGAGGAAAAACAAAAACAAACAAATCCAACAACAACAATAAAAAAACCCACAATACAAAAAACATGTTTTCTGGATTTCCTGTGAATTACTTATGAATTTTTTTTTCAACTGTGTGGTTTTTTAAGCTAGCTTTGTTAATAGCCATTGAACTTAGTTTGGAGAAAAAGTGAGACTCAGACTGTCACTGCAGCTTTCTGACCAGATGAGGCATCTTCCATAAGAAGACAGATTTTATGCACTTTTGTCTCAAGCTTAGATTTGAGTTTTTGTTAAAGTGATTCTGCCTTGAGGCTGTCCTCCCAAGATTTCTTCAACTTTCAATTGCCAAAGTTCAATCTATTAAAGCTTTTGGTTTTTGTTTTCTGTCAGAACTGTGTGGTTGCCAAAAGTGATTGGCTGCACAGGGTAGTCATGGAAAGGTTTGTATCTCTTATTTCAGTAGTTCCAGTGTGTTTAATTTGAGCTAAGATTCAAAGGTCTGATTTTTATCTACTGAATCCCAGCTGAGAAAAGTAAATGCTACTGTAGAGGGTAGGACATACTTCTCATGCCAGAAGGACCATTAGAGGTTTCCTTGTTTTGAGCTGTGAGGTTCTGGAATTATTTTTAAGTTCATGTTTAAACGAAGTATTTTTCTTAAGCCTCTAATCAGTTTGAGTGTTCATTCTGTAGGGTCATTTCTTCACTTCTTGATTTAATTAGTTTGCAGCCTTTCTTCTAGGGAGGTGCCTTCTGAGGAAATAAACGAGTGCAACTGCTGGAATAATTTAATTGTTGTCACTGCTGAGAGCCTGCCTATAAGCCCCATTTTAAATACCCTACCTGTATCTACTGAAAGGCCATAATTATTTTTCACTGCCTAGGTATCAGCAATGCCTGAAGTCACAGTCTTCCATCTGCAATATCTAAGACAAAAGAGTCTAAGAGATACCACTAGCTTCAGATTAGTCTTCTAAGTGTCAGGAGTTGAAGACTTCTTCCATAGCAGCTGTCACAAACACAAATGGAAACAACACTCAGTGGTGGTTTGAACAGCACTAGCTTTTGCTGTACTGCTGGACCAGGTGCTGGATCTGCACAAGACAAGGGCAAAAGTCAGGTAAAAGGAGGCTTTTGTTGCTTGGGCCTCCACAAAAGAAAAAGGAGGTCAGACACAGTGTTTCAGTACATCCTCAGGTACTTTGCTTTATCTCCCTAGATGCAGGACTTGGAATTTCCGTTTCTTGAACTTTATACGGATTCTGTTGACCCATTTCTCCAGCCTGTTGAGGTTCCTTTGCATAGCAGCACACCCATCTGATGCATCACCTACTCCTCCCATTTTTGTGTCATCTGCAAAATTGCTGAGGATGTACTTTGAACCATCATCCAGGTCATTAAATTGTCAAGGAGTATTACCTCCTGGGGTACACCACTAGTGACTGGCCTCCAGCTTGACTTTATGCCACTGATCACAACCCCCTAAGCCTGACAGCTCAGTTTTCAGTCCTCCTCACTGTCCATTTACCTAGTCCATATTTCATCAGCTTGTATATTAGGATGTTACTGGAGACGGCATTGGAAGTCTTGATCAAGCCACACATATCTTCTCATAGGAGAGACATGATCTCCACTTTGTAAATCAATGCTGACTACTCCCTAGCACCTTCTTATCCTTAATGTTTGGAAATCATTTGCAACATCAGCTTCCCAGGGACTGAGGTGAGGCTGCCTGCCCTGTAGATTCTTGGATCCTCCTATTTGCCCTTCTTGAAGAAAGCAGTGACAGTTGCTTTTTATCCATTCCCCAGAAACCTTTCAGAGTGTGGCCTTGCAATGATATCAGCTCCATGAAGTCATAACTCTTACATAATTCAAGTGCAAAGGAAGCAGAACATTCCCTGAATTGCAGGGTTTGCAAGGAGGAATAAAACTGAGCCTTACTTGTACGTGACAGTGATCTTTAACCTTTGAAATTAAGGTAAATTAATGTTTGATTAACACTGGATATTTACTCAAGTTTTGAAATGTAAGACAACTAATTAAATATCTGTGAAACTTCTTTAAATTCATGTTATTTTAGCATACACATTTCAGATTTCTTTGTTGAAGGCTTATACATTATACATCAAAACATCTGATTTTCCAGCACTTGTAAATGGATTAGGTGCATCCCA
Organism: Chaetura pelagica; assembly: GCF_000747805.2. Lineage (NCBI taxonomy): Eukaryota > Metazoa > Chordata > Aves > Apodiformes > Apodidae > Chaetura > Chaetura pelagica. Next base: position 818,058 of record NW_009951946.1, on the reverse strand, counting down.
TCAGGTATCTTCTGGTTTTAATTTCTCCAAGTATGGCTGCTCTGCTCCTCTCCTTTAGATAGATCATATCCTATAATTTCTCCGTTGAAGCCTAGAACAATACACAGCACAAGGAGGAATTCAGATGTGTAGAATATATGATGCATACTACCCTCTAAGGTATAAAAAAAAACAAAAACAACCAAAAAACAAACAACAAGAAACCAAACCCAAACAAAAATCCCACACCTCTAAACAGGAGACAAGCAGATTGGAGCAAGTTCTGTTAGTGTTGACACCTGAAAATCGTATTGACTATAAATTATCTTATTGTCATTTGCCTAAGATTATAGAAATCGTGGACTCTCATTAGCATAGCAATTTGCCTCTTGCAAGTATTTGAAAACTTCATTGTTTAGGTCTCAAATATGCAGATCCCTCTGATTCAGCCCCTTCTGAGAGCATTCTCCCTTGTACCATCCAGCATCACCAGTACAGAGCTCTGTGGCCAGCACAGAAGTTCAAAGAGGTAAACCCAGAATTTCTTCATAGGTCTTAGTTCCTTCAATTTCCTCTACCCCAGAGGGTGCTCTATGGTACTTAGGACAGAATCTTAATTCTGAAATTGTCTCTCTACTGAGATTTGTGTGTCAAATGGACTATTACATTTTGATCTGTTCCATCATGTCAAGCTATATTGAAAAACCTGGTAAATTTACATTGTGTTCAGAAGGGATTGTCTTTCACATGCAGCTTACTCCTAACTGATGGAGGCAGTGGCACTCTACAGATTTAGAGGAAAATAATTATAATCAGTATTTCCTGTTGGAGAGAAAAAATTATATGCAACTGAGGCACTTTTTTTTCTGTATCATGCAGTGTGGGAAACTACTGGGCTAAGATGTTGTGGAAGCAATATATTTCACAGCAGAATATATTTATTTATATCAAGCTTTTCCCACAGAGCAAAGAAGTTGGATAATGCTTTGATAGCAATAGGCCAAACAAAGGCTAATTAGTCATCTAGGTGCTCTTTGTTTCAGACATGGCAGAAGGAGCAACTGAATCTAGATTCAGATTAATGTAGTGGAGAACAAGGTCAAACAAGCTAGAGGTGAATGGGTGCCAGGGCAAGGAAATTAGGGATGTGCAGCAGAAAAGTGGCTTTAATGCCTCTCCTTAGTTGAAGTCTCTTGCTGTAGCTTTAACTCCAGAAAGTGGGTTGATGAGAGGTGTTGTTTCAGTTATGCAACTCACCAAGGTGTTTCCCATCTGTTGAATCTTTTCTCTTCAAACAGGCTCGGTGACAATCTTCTACCACCACTCACAAAACCAAACAAGTTAATAAATGGATTATAAAAATGCTGGTTGAAAGGCACCTCTGGAGGTTCTCGTTGAGTTGGACCAGTTCAGCACCAAATTATGTCACTCTTGGCTTTGCCCGAGTCTTGAAAAGCACCAGTGACAGAGATTCCTTCACCTCTCCAGACAACCTGTTCTAGTGCCCAGCTACCCTCTTGTTGATTTTACTTTCTGATGCCCTATGCAAACCTCCTAAACTGTAAATTGTGACAATTGCCCTTTGTTAGAACAGCTAGCACTAGTAAGAAGAGCTTTTGTTCTGCCACTTCTGTATTATCCTTTTAAGAGTTTTAAGCTGAGGTTGTATTGCTTCTTAGTTTCCTTTTTGCCAGACTACTTAGGTCCAGCTCCTTCAGCCTCTCTTCAATAACTTTACTAGCCTTCCATTGTCTCTTCAATTTCTCCACTTCCCTCTTGACCAGAGGTATTGAAAACTAAACAAAATTTTTCAGGTATGGCCTCACCAGTACCAAGTGGAGATGATCAACAATTTCTCTAGATGCTTACATTCAACCCCTTGTGCACTGTAACACACAGGACGATTACCTAGCAAGCCACTTCCCAGCCTGTACCCATACATGGGGTTACTCCAGCTGCCTCATAGGCAAAACTTCATACTTCTTTTAAGGATCTTGAGGCCTCTTGACCAATCCTTAGGTTTTTCAGGGTCATTCTGCGTTAAACCATCAGCATTTCATCAGCTTGGCATTCCAGACAGGTTGTTAATGAAAGCATTGAATATGGGTGCCAGTTCTGATCCCAGGGTGCTTTGGTGATTGCCAGCCAAATGCTGAGTAACTGACTGCTACCCCTTCAGACACTTTTCAACACATTTAAGACTCTATTTGTCTAGTCCATGATTCTTCTCTTTCCAGAGGTAGAGGCTGGGGAAGGTGGTGTCAAAAGCCATGTTCAAGTCAAGGTATATTATACCCAGCACTCTACCTTTGCCCACAGAGCCAGTCATTTTATCACAGCAGGCAGTCAGGTAGGTCAAACATGGCTTCAAGGATGACTGCTGCTGATTTATGTGCTCCATGATCTTTCCATTGACTGAGGTGAAGCTGACTGCCATATAGTTCCCAGAGTCCTCCTTCTTGCTTTTTTTTAAGATAAAGATTGATGGTGGCCTCATGCTTAAGCCCACCAGGTCTGCCAGTGGCTTGGGGTGATTCTAATCCAGACCCATAGGTCTGGATGCATTCAGTTTCTATAACCTGTTGCTCCTCTGTTGAAGGATATAGAAAGGTTTAGGGTTACTCTTCCACTGGGAAACATTGTTGGACGAGGATCATACACGGAATAGTTTGAGTTCTGGACTGGGATCAAGGCTAATTTGGTTGACAAGAGCTTAAATTTAGAAATAGGGAACAAAGCTGGGAAAGGTTCATTTAATCTGTGTGATGATAATGTAGTAAGAAAGAAAAACCAGAGGGTCAGGGAAGAGACAATACTGATACGAGCACTTGCTGCCTAACAGAGAGTGGGAAGTACTGGCTAAAAGGTAGCCTCTTGTGGTGGCTGGTATGAAGCTATTGGTACAAGAAAACAGAGGATCCAGAACAACTGAGTCAGAACATGTAGCACAGGGGATCAGCAGCTGTGGCTGGAATGTCAGATAGGAGTATATGCATCATTAAAGAAAGCTAGAAGAAAAAAATAAAGGTGGTAAAATAGAGTTATGCATTAATGACTTCAGACAAAGAAAAGGCACAGTATGAAAACATGGATCATGTTTGGGAAAAAATTGTTTAGAGAAAGGCAGAAAAAAATACTGAAGTATTAAAAAGCTTGCAGTATCCAAAAGAGCCTAGGGACTGGATTTAGAGAGGGATGTAGTTCTCTGTCAGGTAATTTGGAAAAGTGGTACCATTAGAAACTCCATACATATAGAAAAGTTTAAGCCCTCACATTGGAAGACCTGCCTGTTCCTAGATGTGCTAACAGATCACTACACTGCAGTAACAAGATATGCAAGAGTGCTATGAAAACTTTCTGTCATGTGGCTACGACGAAACACAGAATCCCTAAACATTTTTTAACTACAAGTAAGTACTTTCCATTATTTTTAACTGATTTGAAATGAAAAGAAATTCTGAAATGGCAGAATTCTCATTGAATATAAATGCTGGTTTTAGCCATCTTAATTTTTTTCCTAGTAGTTGGGTTAGTTGCATCAGGTTACATCTTCAATTTGAGTTTGAAGACACAGTAAATAACTTCTCTCATAAGTATCACAAATTAATTTAAAATCAAGCTTTGAACAGTCTGATATGCAGTAGAAATTTAAAAAAGGAAATTACAAGATACTCGTACTAGACTGAGAAAAAGACTAATGGCCAAACACCTAGAATTCAGAAAATACACTAAATTACTGCAAAACCAATATTATGCATTTGGTGCTGTCCTCTACATTATTTCCACAGAATCTGTCATGCTGATTTTTATTAACTCACTAGCAATTATCAGATCTTTTTAGTTTATGTTTTGGTCTCTCTTGTGTGAGCTACAGAGGTTTGTAAGCATTTACAAACTGCATTCACTATGTTTGCTTAGTTATAACTTGTATAAAATTCAAATCCAGAGGAAGCAGCATGTTCCATGAATTGCTGTATTGGTGGAGAGGCAGAAAATGGATCCTTAATTTTATGTCGGAGTGATCTTTAACCTGTGAAATTAAGGTAAGTTAATGTTTGATTAACAGCTGGTATTTACTCAAGTTTTTAAATGTATGACAACTATCTAAATACATCTATGTGAGACTTCTGTAAAGTTTTTATCTTTTAGCATATATATTTCAAATTTCTTTGTTGAAGGGTTATACATTATGAACTGAAATAACGGATTTTTCTGTACAGAGGCAGATTCTGTAATTTGTTGTAGCTGTGCTGAAGTCAGTGGAGCTCAGCCTGAGGATCCATTTCATTCTTGATGAAAAAGTTTTGTGAAATGGATCCTCCCTTTTTGTGTTGAAGTGCTCAGTGTATTATTTTATACCCATTGATTTGAGGCTCAGCTCAACCATTTTTCAAACTCTGCTTGCTTCAAAATTATTGATCTCATTTTAATAACCAGGAGACCTTTAGACTGCAAGCATCTACAGGCATAGCCTGATATATCTTGCATTGAAGCAAACACAGAACCACTGTGACCAGTGTTGCATTCTCTATGTTTGAGTGTGCCAAGTTACATGCACAAATAGATGCCAGAGTGTGAAAGTTAAGAACGAAAATGTATTATGAAAGTATATAAAATTCTTATATTTTACAATGTTCTTTATGGCAACAAAAGCTTCTTTTTTCCTATGCTGGGAAAGTATTAAGTATATTCTTAAGCCACATCTGGGTCTGTCATAGATTCCTAATAGGTAAAAATTATTTATTTATTAAAATAATAATTTATTTATTAAGTTATGAAAGCAGACCTAAACCACGTTCACTCCTCTTCTCCACTTATTATCTCTCTCCCACACTTATCTTATGCATAGTGCTCAGAAAGGCTGAATTTACCAGGCATACCCAAAGGGGTGAGCAGAGAGCATGCAAATGGTCATGCTGCAAGAGTGAGGCAGAGTCCTCTGTCCACATGCAGTACTAATCATAAGTTTATGTAGTTCTCAAGACTCCCCAGCTTCTTGGACCTACGTGGTCTCTATGTTTCAGAGGTTTTGTATCCCCGTGGCAGTCATGACTTCCCTTCAAGTCAACCTAATTTCCTACACACAGGATGCAAGTTTAACCAAAAAAAGTAAAAAGCTAATTCTCTACTGACTGTCTGTCATTTGATGCAGTATAATTATTATTCAATGATAACTAAACTGAATTAGTTTAATACTATTTTAGGCATTCAATCAGAGTAGAAAATAGGTTTTGATATTCCAGAACCTCGAGAATAGTTCATTATCCATCTGATGTAGATATGTTTCTGTCCATGCTTCTATCATGCATGAATATAACATAATCTTCCCCTGTATTAGTAGATGGAATGCTGGGGAAGGAGTGTTCCTCATCCTGGCAAGGTGTACCAGTGCAGTTAAACAAAAATATTACAAATAATTGCAAATCCTTCAGGTAAATATCAATCACTTCAGCAGGTGGTGAACAGAAACAGAGAAACATTTCTATGGCTGCAGGGCAGACATTCCTTTCTAAACAAGACTTATCTTCTCCTGCCTCTCCCTGCAAATGCAAAGACTGTGTCACATCCTGTTAAAGCATGAAAAGCTAGCAGAGCTTTTGCCTTTTCTTTGCCTAATACCGCAGTAAATAACTTTTAGTTTAATCCCACAATCAAAAGCAATCCTAAACTCATAAAAATCTAAGTTGTTCATGTTATACCTGGCCACAAATCTGCAAAGCAATTAACAACATAGCTCTCAAGGTTCATGGCTAACTTTTAAATCTAGAGAAGAGCAGGTATTTGGTGGTAAATAAGGAAGGCCTTATTAATGGGAGAACTGGGGAAATAAAATGTATCACCCTTTCAATGAAAAAATTATGAAAGAATACTCAGTTTAAATCAGGTGTGAAATAGGTTTGTGCTGCATTCCACTTCTGTTTATCCCATTATCATACTCAGTAAAGCAGGGTGTGTAGGCAGGACTATGTTTGTACATGACTTAAAATGCCCGTGCTGTCAGTAAATAATAAAGGACGAGGTGGTGAGAAAGTTAATCTCTTTCTCTGTTTTCACTTATTTTTTGTGAAGATTGACCCCCATTAGTGTCAACTTGTTCCAAGTCGAATAGTTCTGGCTGAACTTCAAAAGATAATACACGTGTGAAGCAAGTGAGAATATGCCCCTTGTTCAAGGCATTCTAGGAGTATAAAAAAAATAATATTTGACATAGCATATTGGGGTAAAATATGTGTGATTTAATAATGTAGGGGATTTTTTAATACATGTTTTCACATGGAGAAGATCTAGTACACTTTCTGCATGCCCAGTGACAAATACAAAAGCAATCCATTATGATTCATCCTAAAAGTTATTTTAACATTCGGCTGATATTATTCACTGAATGACATTTCTTAGCTATGTAAGTACATAAAAATAAAGCAGACAGATGTAGTTCAAGCTTTGCCAGACTGAGATGCACATTGGTCCTGCTCTTCAATCAAGGGAGCTTAAAACGATAGTTTAATTCCTGCAGATATTCTGCCTGTGGCTTCTTAGACAGTGAGAGACAAACAGAAATCAAAGCCATTTCACCAGGGCAAATTCATTTATATTTTATAAAAGCATTTATGACTTAAAGGTAGAAGTCCCTTAGAAATACCACTGTGACTTTTGGTTTTGAAACAGAGCACCATTTTGGTGTTGATACCTGGCTTTAAGACTGACACCACCACTGTGTTTTATAGAACAGTTTCAGGCAACTGGAAAACAAAACAAAACAAAACAAAAACCATTTTCTCAATTATCATACTGCATCTCAGTTTATTGATTCAGTGCCCAGGAATTTTTTGTGTATGACTGATGCCTCATGAGGAAGACTTCTTACCAGCCAACAAGTCCATAAGCATTTCTGCCATTTGCAAATCTAATTTCACACTAACTCTCTGGGTACAATTGTGATTCATAATTGATTTTAGAGGCATGCTAAAGGTGGGAAATTAATAATTCAACAATCAGGAATAACTATTATTAGTTACACCCACCATGTTTCTTCAGTTTCTGATGCATGTGTTGCAACTCCTTCTAACCTGAAAGTCATCTTCTGTTTCTCTTAGAGGACATGAACCTAGCCCATGAAGAAGACTATTTGTCTTTGGATGGATCTGTATTGTCTGTAAAAATAATTCAGTGTGAGCACTCACTCTCATCCAGAAGTTATAATAGCTAGTAAATGTGTCACCACACTTCCAAAAGTTTCAGAAAAGGAAGGATGATTTTGAAGTTAGAGCAGGCAAATGCTGTCTGGGGGAACTGGATTTCTCCTGTTTGACATGCAGTGTTTGCATGATGCTGGGCCAGTCTCTCTAACTGAAATGCCACAGAGAGCCATTCTGTCTGCCTCACTTTCTTGGGTTCTCAGCTTCTTGGCTGTCGATTCAAAATGGCCAAAAAGACAAGGAAGTGCTCACCACCGCAGATTTGTTATGTCGTTGATTTGTCCAGTTTGCTCAGAGGTCGCTGTTCTGTTTTCCCTCGGAAGCATTCCTGGGGATAGATGGCTTTGGTTGCATAGCTACAACCACAAGATATAAAAAACACTGAAAAAACAAGCCAAGATTTAAAAAAATAATTGACACTTTAGACAATCTTTACTTCAGTGTCAGCTAAGGTGGCTAAGTTAGTAGTCCCTCCAGCTTCTCTCTGCCTGCATCCTGAACCGACTTTGAGACTTCTTCTTTACCTCTCTGCAGATTTACCTCTGAGATTTTCCCAGACTTAGGTTGAGCAACACCTATTGTAGCTCATGTATGAATATTTGCACAGTCCTGTTTCAACACAGCACTTGCTGAAAACTTGTGGTAAAAAATGAAAAATGGTTTCCACAAAAGAAACACAAAGTGTTGTTGATTTTAACAGTGCACAACACACCATAAAAGAAAGAAAAACACTCTACAATGCAACAGTCTGGAACAAGAATTACCAGAGTTTCATTCACAGAAGGGCAAGCTGGGTGGAAAAAAGCAGAATAACCAAAGTGTCTGCAATGGAACACCTTCCCAATCAGAAGTCTCCGCAGGATGTGCCTTTCAGAGACAAAATTGCACTTGGGAGATTTCCTTCTCTGCCTTATAACTAGTGCTGGAGAAGGGATGGGAAGAGACTGGCCTCAGCCCAGCACACACACGGCTTCTCCCTGCCCTTCTTCCTGCCTTCATAGGCAGCACTGTGGTAATTCACACTCCTGGTCCTGGAGAGTGCGGAGAAACTTCCTTGTGCCATCCCTCAGCTTCCCAAACCTCTAGGTTACTTATTCCTTCGCCTGTGACTCAAAAGTGGAGCCTCACATCACTCCTGGTGACGTGTTGCCTCTAGGACAGTTTCCTTTACTGTGATCTGAAGGGACATGAGAGGAAGGTGGGGGGTGGAGAGTCACAAAGAGACATGGTGACATCTCCAACTCTGAGCATGCAGACAGTGGCTGTAGTCCCATCACAGATGGAAGAGCCCCTTTGGCTGCTCTGGGCAAGAAAGTAATCTTGTTCTGTGAAGTGTGGGCAAAATTCAACAGTTCATAACTTCCTTTTTAAAAGCTGAAGATTAAAAAAATTCCCCAGAGTTTCTCTATCTGTCATAAAGAAGGATACATAGATACATCTGAAACTAGCTCCTGCTTCTTGCTGTAAGTGCACGCCAAAGCCTTGCAGATTTTAAGTAACCCACTATGTCTGGTGCTTAAAAATCCATAAAGCATTTCAAGTCAAACCTGAGCGAGAACAGTTATGGTCTTGTTTCTTACGTTCTGGTAGATAAACACTGTATCAAACCCACTATTCCTTGCTTTAAAACAACCTGCCAAACTCTACAACATAAAAGAATTAATGAATAGCTGTGGACAACTCCAGATACATTGCCTTCTATTAGTTCTTCCCTGTGTGTAAAATATGATAATAGCACTACTTCAACTTAGAAGGCTATTATAAAGTTACATTTATTAATGCTTGAAGGAGTTATGAGAGTACCACAGGAAAGCCATCATGGAAATTAATTAACCTAGCTTCAAGGCAGTGTTTGAAGAATGTACAGTGAATATGACATGAAAGACTCCACTTTACATGACGAAAATGAAGAGAAACATTGAAGAACTATACATTAATTAAACACATCCTTTGCATTGAATGAGGCAGGAGTCTTGTGGAAAAAAACAATCCATTAAGGTAATTTAAAAACTGATTCATATCACATACTACATAAAATACTATAGGGGAGTTTTTTTGAGCTTTAATGCTTTCCATACAGTTTCTTGAAGGTTTCTTTAAGATCTTCTTTTCACTGCATGACTCCCAGTCTGTATTTTGTTGAGGCTGGAGGCAGCTATCAGAGGAAATTACAGTCACAGGAGACTACTTATGTCCCTGTGTGACACGCTGTGCTTGCAGGTTTTACAGCCACTGGAGAGGCAGCACTAGTAGGCTCATGTTCTCTGAGGCAGATTCTCCTGTGGTCCTATCCATCCCTCTCCACCCAACCATCAGCTCCTGCCCGAATACCCTCCCTGCAGATATCCTCACAGCCCCTTCTCCAGCTTCTGGGTATACTCTGCCATACCCTTTGTATCCCCAACATCCATTCCCTGCTTTCCTAATGCCTAGCCCTGAAAACTCATCCTCTGTCTCCTTTCCCTTAGTGTTAAGCCCATGCAACTTGCACTGATGCCAGCTGTTCCTTCTCATGTCTTCATCAGACACAAATAAACTAAAGATTTGTTAAGATTACAGGAGAGTCTTCCTTCTTTTGCTTTTGTTACCAAAGGAGCCCTTGGAAATCAGGAGTCACAGCTAAAGTAAGACAGGTAGGATTTTTCCTCTGTAACATGAGCAAACCAGTAGATTTTCATCTTTAGACAGGTAGAATAATTTTAAGTGGAGCTCCTTGACAGAAGTTTACCCTGAGAAACAGCTGGAATGAAACATGAATTGACACTTTTTAAATTTGATAGATTTATAAATAATGAAAATGAAGTCTCACAGATAAGGCAACGTTAGTAATAGTTGTCACTATACGCAAAAACAAAACCAAAATCTTTCTTGTTAAACTTCTATTGAGGTGTGTGAACCCACACATGAGGACACCACCTGAATCATAGAATGGTTAAGGTTGGAAAGGACCTTAAAAATCATCAGTTTCCAACCTCCTTGCTGTGAATAGGGACACCTCACACTTGACCAGGCTGCACAAGACTCATCCGACCTGGCCTCAAACGCCTCCAGGGAGGGGGCTTCTACAACCTCCCTGGGCAACCTGTTCTAGCACCTTACTACCCTCATGGTGAAGAATTTCTTCCTGATGTCTAACTTAAATCTCTCCTCTTTCAGTTTAAAACCATTACCCCTTGTTCTGTCACTGCCCTGTCTGGTGAAAAGCCCCTCCCCAGCTTTCCTATAGCCCTCTCAGGTACTGGAAGGCAGCTATAAGGTCTCCCCAAAGCCTTCTCTTCTCCAGGCTGAACAGCCCCAACTCTCTCAGCCTGTCTTCACAGCAGAGGTGCTCCAGCCCTCTGATCATCTTGGTGGCCCTTCTCTGGACCTTCTGCAACAGCTCCATGACTTTCCTGTGCTGAGGGCTCCAGAGCTGTACACACTATTCCAGGTGTGGTCTCACCAGAGCAGATTAGAGGGGCAGAATCCCCTCCCTGGCTCTGCTGGCCACACTTTTGATGCAGCCCAGGATGCAGTTGCTCTCTGGGCTCCAGCACACACTGGCAGCTCATGTCAAGCTTCTCATCTACTACCACCCCCAAGTCCTTCTCCTCAAGGCTGCTCTCCAGCCATTCTTCCCCCATCCTGTATTTGTGCCTGGGATTGTGCCGACCCAGCTGCAGGACCCTGCACTTGGCCTTGTTGAACTTCATGAGGTTGGCACTGGCCCACCTCTCCAGCCTGTCAAGGTCCCTCTGGATGGCATCTCTTCCCTCTGGGGTGTCAGCCACTGCACACAGCTTGGGATCATCAGCAAATTTGATGAGGACACAGTCAGTCCCACTGTCCCTGTCTCCAACAAAGATGTGAAACAGCACTGGTCCCAGTGCTGACCCCTGAGGACACCACTCATCACTTATCTCCACCTGGACACTGAACCACTGACCACAACTCTCTGGGTGGGGCCATCCAGCCAATCTCTTATCCACTGAGTGGTCCATCTGCCAAATCCATGTCTTGTCAGTTCAGAGACCAGGATGCCATGTGGGACAGTGTCAAACACCTTGCACAAATCCAGGTAGATGACGTCAGTTGCTCTGCCACTACCCATCATCTCTGTAGCCTTGTCATAGAAGGCCACCAAATGTATAGATGGAAAACAAGTTGCTGACCAGCATCCCAGCAGAATAATCTGCATTTGGTAATAAATAGTCGCTTACTGCGAGACACATCAGAAACACCAACGCAAATTTTTACAAGGTAGTAAAATCTTTATGTGCCCCTTTTTACAAGGGCATGTGGCGATAGGATGAGGGTAACGGTTTAAAACTGGAAGAGGGTAAATTTAGACTAGACATATTAGCAATAAATTCATTACTGTGAGGGAGGTGAGGCACTGGCACAGGCTGCCCAGGGAAGCTGAGGGATACCCTGTCCCTGGCAGTGCTGAAGGGCAGGTTGGATGGGGCTTCGAGGAACCTGGTCTGGTGGCAGGTGCCCCTGCCCGCGCAGGGGGGCTGGAACTAGGGGATCTCTAAGGTCCCTTCCAACCAAAACCGTTCTGTGACCCTGTGAAATACATAAAAAAATAAAGGAACAGAATATACCTTCTCTCTCCACCCCCTTACACTGACTCCGGCCTGTATGTGGAAGACGAATTACGCCTTACACGTCAGTTTTGGCAAGCAGGTGTCTGGCAGCGCCTGTGGCGACGCCCCAGGGCAGCGGAGCAGAAGCC
>NW_009951946.1:760618-804869 GCF_000747805.2 Chaetura pelagica | reverse complement strand
CAGCGGTGCGGGCAGCGGGGCGGGATTCCCTGCCCAGCGCCGGGAGGTGCCGGGGGCCCACGCTGGTGGTCGTGACCTTGGTTCCTGGCCCGACGGGCGGGTGTTAGGGTGGGTCTGGCTGTGCTGCCTTCGCATGACCTCTCCCCGGGTCTACGTGTGAGGTGATTAAGGAGTTTGGCAGCTGCTCGTTATACTTTTGCCCCGTTTATCTGATCCGATGCCTTTGCTTGGTGGATGGCAAACCATCAAAACCTGGGGCGTGAGAGGGAATTAATCTTCCTCTTGTCCTAAGCCACTGCAGTTTCTAAAAGTAGCTTTACAATTGCTTTGGGAGATAAGGAGGTATTATTACCCCAAATTCATGGGGTGGGAAGATGAATCCAAGTCTTTGACTTCTTTGAGGTAACGCTGCGTGGGGAGGGAGCCAAGGAAGGAGGTGGGAACGCCTGTGTTTGCTGTTCCTCGCCCTGCTCCTGAGCTCAGCAGTCAGGGCTCCCACTGTAAGCTGTTGTGGTTGAGCAGATAAGCACCTCTAGGTCTGGGGTCTCCATTATTTTCATGTCTTGCAGATGTAATCGACTGTGGTCAGTCCTCGACATTTGAACACCAGTGCTCAAGTGGAGCAGTGTAGAGTAGTCTCAGTCAAATCTGTTGTTTTATTTCAGTTGGCTGCTAGAAGATGATATACAATCTGGTAGAAGAGATTGTCTGTATGTGTGGTGTGTTTTACAGACAGCAGTGAGGATGGGATTTGGATCTGTTGCAGCAAAGAATGAGATTATTTTTTTGCCTGGGACCCCACTTACCAAATTTTTAGTAATCACAACTAAAGCAAATCATTAACATGGCTGTGGAAATGATGCTCTCTTAATTAATGGGCCTGCATGTATGTTTTGGTCCTGGAGTCCTCATCCTGTTCATAGAAACAGGAAGAATCTTACCTTCGTGTTCCAAAGTAAGGTGCAGTGTTGCCAGCAGAAGGGATGCTGCCCCAGTGAGAAGCTGCAGTCACTGTCCCCCTTCCCAAACTTTGTAGTTCTCTGGCAGCATCTAAGGTTTGATCTCTGGAGTCCTCCGATGCTGAGGGTATTGCTAGGATGGCAGTGAAAGTGAGGTGCCAGATTTAGTGTGTCAGTCACTTCAGACCTTCTGCCCAGATCAAGTGGTAGCAAACAAGCCTGCAGTAAGGACAGGTATTTGCATCTCTTGGCTACTAGGGATGAGACTACTGTTCAATGGTTTGTAATTCTGCAAGGAGCAGAATTCTGTGGCACAAATACATAATACTTGCAGAGCTCAAGTGTATCCCTTTGCCAAAAATCAAAGGCATGTGTCAAACAATAGGGATGCTGCAGCCTGAGAAGACATTGCAGGAATCTTTTTGTCAGGGAGAGTGTTAGGTGACCAAAATGTAGGCGTTTTTGCTGCTGCCGTTCCTAGTAGCTTTAATGACTAAATAGCATTTCAAGGACAAGCTGCTCAGTATCGAACCTCTTGTCTTCTCATTGTCTGCCCAGGGAAAATTGCTTACCAGATGTTCTGAGAGTTGAAATACTGAGCACTTTGATTTTCAGAACTAATTTTTTTTTTTTTTTTCTTTTAGGTTTGACCAACTGTCTATAAGAATTTAAGAATAAATTATGTGTTATGCCAGGTTAGACTGGATATCATAAATAGTTTGTGAAAGGAATTAATGTATTTCCTTAGAAATTCTGGACGCAGGGTTTTGGGTTTTTTCTTTCTTTCTTTTTGGATAGCAGTGCTTTTCCAACTGATTTGTTACCAGCCAAAATAATTTAAAGGAAGTATATTTACACTTCTTTTTGTACCATATTAAATTATCTCATATATGGACATTCAAGGTTGTTAATCCCCAAGGTCAATTAGATTTGCTGCTTTTCATGTGATGTTATTGGTTTTAGTTCAGAGCAGTTTGATACACTACATCCTCTCAAGGTTATTGTTTTACTATTTAAAATACTGTAACACTTGATAGGATTTGCCTCTGTCCTTTAAAAAAAAAAAAAAGTCAGATTCCTTTGCAACTAAGTTTCATTAAATTGCAGTGGAGAAAAGTGCAGTCTTGGCTTTGAAATCCAAGATTGCAGAAATAAAAGGAAGGTGCATCTCTTGAAATGTACACGTTAGGGAAGGCGAATGTCTGAAAAATCTTGTCTGTTTCAGCTCTGCCAGGAGGTCCCAGTGTCAGTATTGCTGAGTAGCTTGTTTGGCTTTTCTGTTACGCTTTTCTTGGCCACTCCTCTTGAAATCTGGTTTGCGCCCCAGTTCTCTGACAGCCAGTTCAGTGTTCAACCCTTCAGTTACAACAAGCTCAAGCTGTTGAGCAGATCCTGGAAGCAGTTATTCTCAGTTTAAGTGCTGTATCCACTTGTGTGTTGTTTTGGTTTTTCAAGTCTTGTTTGCATAGAATTTGTATAAATAACTGGACCATAGAAGTTGGGGAGAGATACAGCTGATCAGGAGGCAAAGGCATATTATGGGAATGCTAATTGCATTGAGTAACAACCAGCTCCAGTTTTCTCTTCCCTGTTTCCATCTTTCTCTTTAATTGGCTCTCACAGTTTTTCTCAGCTTGATAACTCTCAGACTTTGTGAGGTTTGTGTGTCTTCTAGGTCCTGTTTGATAGAGTTACCTTTCAGGTGATGTGTGACGGGTTATACTCGGCTCTCTGTGTACTGTGGTGCAGTGACTTGGGTCAGTAAGAATGTTAAATGCACTTGTGTTACACCCCCAAATTTAGCTTTCCTGTGAATCTCTCCTACTGGCTGAGAGGGAAAATCTGCATAATACAATTAAATAATGAAAGGACTAGCAATGCTGTAACTCAGCAAAGGTTATGGGAGTAATCAAAAGCAAAATTCTTTCAGTGCTGCAACAGATTTTTTTTGTAACCTGCATGATTTATGGCATTTAGATAATTTCTGTTTTAAGTCTGTTTTATTTTTGATTTATTTTGCTGTAATTGATTTGTGTTTGGTATTTCCATCACAGCTTGATGTACCTGTGTATTTCCTACAGTTGGAATAGTGTGTTTAAGAACATGGTACTTGTTAGTTTTCCCAATATACTTGTGTTCAAAAAGCCCACTCAGTGAATTATTGCCACTTAAATAATTTAATGGTCAGCCTATCTAATTGGTGAAAAAAAGGTCACTTCAAAACTTTGCTAATCACAGAGTTATTTTACAGCATCATATTACCCTGGGCTGACTTTAGATAAGGTATTTAGAAATACTTTTCACTGTGTTTTATCTCCAAAATGATGAATGATGGTGATACGTGAGGGTGTAAAGATAAGAGGAAAGTGAGATAGTATAAATCTATATAACAATTAAAATGAGAAAAAATAAAGCAACTAAATATTATTATGCTATTTAAAATACAGTAACGCATTTGCGTCTGTCATTCAAATAATACACATTTTTTCTTGTTTTCATTTCTATCACGAAACTGCCAAGAATCTACAACACTAGCACCCAGCACTTTCTGCAGGTTTGAATGTCGTAAGGATCTTAGCAAAGTGCTTCTTGTTGCAGTTAAATAGTAATAAAAATGTTAATATAGAATTACTTCTGCTTTTGAATTTTGTGTTCTGTATATGTACATACATAATACATAAACATTTCAGGCTTTTTCTGAAGGTGTAATGAATTAATATATTAAAATGCTTGTTGCTCACATCTTAGTTTTCTTTTTCTTCTTTCTTTTCTTCCTGTAACTCAAAATCTTTAAGAAAATAGTAGTAACACTAGTGTATCTGGTTGTTTTGCCTTATGTAATGCCAGATGCTGGAGAATGCATTAGGTAAGATCTGGAAGTATGCCTTGCTTGGTTCAATCCATATGAATTACTTGTCTCATGCCAAGCATAAGGTAGCGGAGCTCTTCTTTATTTCAGCAAAACATTCATGCAAATATTTCTACCTTGCAACTCATTTCGGTTGTAGGTGTGGTGAATTACTGAAATTCTTAATGTGGCTTTCATCAAAAAAGAAAGATACTAAATGTTCCTGAGGCGGTGTGGCATGCCTGAATTTGTTAACTATAACAGGAGTGCAGAAGGGGTCTTCCCCTGCCCAGCCTCGGAGAGCGCTGCTACTTTTTCACCTAAGCAGTTAATCAGTGGTAGTTTGAAGAATACTCCAACCTGAATAAACCAGCCTTTATTATTTAGTTAGAATAAACCTCAAATGTGTAATTATAGTGTAATTGAAATAAACCACATTTTAAAAAACTCCAATCATATGAAGCAAAAATATTTTCTTATGCTGCTAAGGTGGCCATGTGGCAAACTGCAGAAGGGAAAATAAGACAATGTTGCAGTCTTTATCCACACATTGTAACTGTGATTTTTTACATGTTTTAAATCAGGGTTTCTAATTTATCTCCCCTCGAAGGGGTGGTATCAACTAATCTGAATCAGCTGTACAGATGGACTTGCTGCAGTGACATGGGATAAGGTGCTTGCAGTGGGATAGCCTGATAGAGTTGCCAGCTGAAGATAAACTTTTGTCATTGGTGTTGGATCTGCTTTGGGAAGCACTGTCTTTCTGTTGCTGGTGACTCACCTGCTCTTGCCAGTTGTCTTCATTCCCTCATTTATGTTGAATGCGGCATCTGCGTGTGTGTACAGACCCACTCTGAAACAAGGAGAGGACTGGAAGAATGTTGTTGGGGCTGTTAAAATGCTAATGAAAGGTAAGCCAATTATGGCTTTCAAAATACATTATGGATGGGCTGGATGTCCTTCCCCTTTCCTAAAGGGAGGAGGGTGTATGGCTTTACATTTATCCTTAGTTTCTTAATTTTCAGTACTGCACTTCAGCCACAGGGCATCTTTTCTCCACATGCTTAATGGTCTATTAATAGATGTAGGTATTTCCATTATGTTTCCCGAGTTTACTAGTGCTAAGTGCTGTGCTTATAAGTAAACAAGGCAATTTTCAACATAGGAAGTGGTTTAACGGTGCAATGAAATAAATGGGTGACCTTCTTTTGGCATAAATGTCTTTTTGATGAGGTTCTGCATGAGGATGCTGGATTGCAGGGTTGTGCTCCAGGATGTTTCATGGCTCTTTCAGGCTGGGTTATGGCACTGAATGAAAATGTTTGAGTGATGCATAGGGGAGAGGTCAGGATAAAGTAGTCTGCAGAAAAGTTGGATTTTTGTGGAATTATCAAGTTACAGAACAAAAATCTGAAACAGAAATAACTTCACAAGTTATTTGAGGCAGTTTGTTTTTTTATAGTCTAAGGGTAGTTTTGCATATTTCCTCCCACCCTTGAAGTATGTCTTCCCTGTTTTGGGTTTGTTGCTTTGTTTTGTTTTTT
Organism: Chaetura pelagica; assembly: GCF_000747805.2. Taxonomy (NCBI): domain Eukaryota; kingdom Metazoa; phylum Chordata; class Aves; order Apodiformes; family Apodidae; genus Chaetura; species Chaetura pelagica. The sequence goes on along the minus strand of NW_009951946.1, from coordinate 799,518 downwards.
TCCTCTGAGGTTGTAATCTCTGTTCTTATACCATAGTCAAAGAGTGTATCCAGTCTTCCTTTAAGTCTCATGTTGTCAAAGGGTGTCTTAAAAAAAAAAAAGGGTAGCCTGTCTTTGAATCTTACTATATCTGTGATGAAGTTGCCCAAGTGATGTATAAATGGAATGGAAATTCGTGTTACACAGTAGAAGCACATCTACTTTCAAATCCAATTTTTGTCATGACTGGTCTGTTTGTAATGCTTGAAGACAAACTGAAGACCATAAAGGAAGTCTTCATGCAACCAAGGTTCCGTGTTATGCATGCTCCCTAAAGCATACCAACAAGCTTACAGGCAATGTAACAACTCAAAAGGTGTTTAAAATAGCACAGTAATCTCCTGGAAGACTACTGAGTTCTCTATTGAGGCAGAACCCTGACAATAAATAAATGTTCTCTTGCTTACTTGCTGCGGATAATACACCTGTGCTATTGATAAACTGACATCCTATTAGGTTAACTCTTGAATTTTTGTAGGATGGCTTTTTATTTTTCTTTCTAATGGTGTTTTCTTCTTTCTCTGCCAACCAGGTCATAAGGATGGTCACTTTGGTCAGAGTAACAATATCTCCTTCACTGCTCTGTCTTCCTTGATGGCTGGAAGAAGGCATTGAGGGTAGGATGTAAGATCACAGTAGTGTCCCACAAATTATGGTTCCAGGAGATAGAGATGTATCCAGAAGACTTGGATGCATCTTCCATCATATATACGCATACGCCCTAGCTCCAGCCTGCTTCTTGCTTCAGCTTCACAATTGCATTAAATGCAGCAATTCATTCTTGTGCTTCAGCAGAGTTCACCCTGCTCTACCTGGCTTTGGGAGTGGAGGGTGAGAAAAGTATGAGGCCAGGAAGGAGGCTGGACCCATCTGATGGGCTCTGTCAGGAATTGACCTCTCACCATCCCACCTGTCTTCTGCAGTGGTAGCCCAGAGGGCTGAAGTACTTCTTAATTTTATTTTCTCGCAGCTGCAGGGAAGGCAAGGAGATGGGGAAGAGGGAAAAGGTGGAAAGGAAATGAAAATACATTCCATGCTTCTTAACCTCTGCTTCAGGCGTTGCTGTTCAGAAATGGAGAATCACCATATCAAAAAGCTCTTTGAAAATCAAAGGTAACAAAAAAAACAAACAGGCTGAGAAACATTTTCCTAATCTTCACAGCAGGAATTTAACACATGTTGCAATAGGATATACTTCCTTAAGTTACAAACTCAGAAGTAGCTGGGAAGAAGTCCTCAAGATCATTTTCTAATGGCTGTTTTGCACTGAAATGAATCCTGATAACTCCTAGCGATGCACATCTTGGGAAACTCTGGTCAAAACTCTTGTGGTATAAGGTAGTGCTTGGAAAATGTAATTTTTTGTATTCTGACCTTGAGTCCCAATGGCTGAGAGCTGCTGGAGCTGATTCTGAGAAGCAGCATTTTAGGATTATTATATTGTGCAGTCCTTCATAAAACTGGACAGCTGAAAAGTCCTAAGAAAACTGTTAAAAGTAAAATGGAATAACTGTTCAGAAGCTAAAAGCTAGCCTTAACTCCATCTAGAATTGAATTCATTCAGCCCAACCCCCCCTTCTTGTTTCCAGCTATACAGTCTAGTCCATCACTTCATGCCTTGCTAGAGAAAATCTAGTTTGTTTTCACAAGTGTCATTCAGTAAAAAGGTGGTTTCAGCATTGTCTGGCAGATGCAAAATAATAAATATATTTATTTGTAGGTAGAGCTTGAGTGACAATCATTAAGTATACAGTTTGGGGTCTTAGGGATTTTAGTTTGGTGTGGTTTACACAAGCTTTTAAAGGCTGGTGTCAGATTTGAATAGAGAAAACCTTTTTTAGTGTGCATCAGCTAGCACTACTTTAATAAGGTGGTGCAGAATTTGGCTCCTGGTTCTGGCTTTAACCCAAGCATGCTACAGTGAAGTAATCTTCCTCTGAGTCTTCAAATGTTTAATCAGGCACGAGAATCTCTTCATCTGGTGGTAGCTGACTCTCTCCTTTTGGTTCAGAAGTGTTCAGTGCATCAGTGAAAAGGTACTAAAAGCAAAGACAAAAATATTTCTCTCTTGGCTATGGACAGAAGCAATACAAAAATGTTTGCTTGTTTGGGTGAAATTAATTTCAAATACAACTTTTGTTCTCATGTAAGAAGTTTGGATGCTGAATTTACTAGTGATAAATTGGATTTTTTTGTTGTTGTTGGTAGCATTAACCCTTCTTTGTGAGGTATGGAAGGTGCTATAGTTAGTACTTTTGTCCCATTGTCTGCTGCCCTGGGTGAATCCATTCCTCTTCCTGCTGTCAATTCAGGCAGAGAGGAAGGCCATCCTGTGCTTGTTTATGCATAGACCTGCTCTTTCTTTTCCCAAGCTTCCTTTTACATGCACAGGAGAGGCTGTGACTTTTACTGCAACTCTTTGAGTCCTCTTTTTCCCTTCTAAAATATTTGCTGGCTTCTGTTTCTTAAGCCAACTCAACCTTTCACTTGCTGTAGGTAAACAGGTTTTTTGAGACCTGACTCTTTATCTTTTGTTTTGTATTTATGTGTGAGATAAAATTCTGGAATAGTGCAGGATTTCTGTTCAAGTGCTGACTTTCAGCCTGGGTTTGTGGTGATTTGGAGTTCTGCATTCAGCAGAACTACTTTTTGTTGCCACTATCAAACAAAAGCCTTTTCTTGTGCAGGTGTGTCCTGAACTTTGACTTAGCCACAGTTAGTGTCTTATCAGTCCTGGCAAAGAGCTCATTACTTGCTGCCTTCTGCTAAGAATTCTACATCAGATGAATGTATCTTTCCAGTGAGGCACAGTTTGTGGACACACAACCTCTTTTATTAGATCAACCAATTGCAGTCCAAACAAGCAAGCTTACTTGCCCATCAATCTGGAGAAGGAACAGCTACATCCTGGTTCAGGACACATGGTGGAGAAGAGAACAGAACACGAGAAGTGGATGCAGGAGCCTTGAGGCTCCCTTGGCAGCAGCGAGTTCGTGCTTCTTACAGAGGCATGGGATGTTGTCACACAGGGACACACAGCACCTGTGATCTTTTACTTGGCTATAGGTGTGCTGCACTGCTCAGCCACTGCTCAGGATGGTTCTGTTTGATCAGTGTGGATTCTAGATAAGCCTTAGTCAAGAGGGAGGGAATAAAGGTTCAGATGTCTAATTGACTTTGAAAAACATTTCAGTATGGTTTCTGGATTTGCAGGGTGAATGTTGCTATTATATTTACAGACATAGTGACTAGATGAAGTTAGGACAGATCTCTTGGGACATAGAACAAAGTGTGGAATAAGCAACTGTTCTGGTATTACCATTGATGGTGTTTGTGCTCATGTCCAAAACTACTGCAGCTTTTGTTCACTTTTCCCCTAGTGTGGCCCTGAATAGTCTTATTAACAGAAGTTATAGTGTGGGATTCCAGATTAGCAAAGGAAAACAAAACTGTTGTAAAAAAAAAATAAATTTAAAAATCAACCACTTTTTTGACATGCCTTTCTTGCCAGTATATTGCCAGAATGCATACTTTCCTGATTTTTAAAAGCAACTAAACCGAGAGGATCACTGACATGTAGCATTGTTGTGTGCAGTTTTCAGATTTCTTGTTGTCAGTGCTGCAGATAGTGTATTTTTAAAATACCCTTTCTTGCAGTAATTGCTAAATATGCATCAATTTATAAATCAAGTCAGTACAAGGCACTTGTTTTATTTACTGTAATTTGTTACATAGGTTTTTCACCTATTTCTGTTGTATCGTTAATGAAGAGATAAATGACACTACTGGTTAGCTTCCATGACAAAAGTGGTACAGTCTTCACTTTCCTTGCTTTGAGAGCTTCCTTTGTCAAGGAACAATGTCAGATGTGAGCTTACTGGCTGCCTGGAAGAAGTAAAAATGTCAGCATAAAGCTCTTAGCAAGTGTTGGATTTTTTTTCTGAATGCGGTGGGATTTATGGCACCAGACTGTGGGCACATCTGGAGCTAAACTGCAGTAGGGAAGCATGTTGCTGTGGCTCTTCCTGCATGGGCTATGCACCTAGGGACTTTGCTAGCATAGGACTTCTACCATTTCTTTAGTAGAAAAGAATTTAACAGTGTCAAATGTATCGTATCATTAAAGCAGTAGCAGCTTTGCTGTTTTATTGTATGTTTTTTTATGAAGTGTTTTAGGGTTAGAAAAGAGTAGAAGAGATCCTGATGCCACCACCTACATCATCACCAAATATCAGATCTCTTCCTAGTACATATGTGCTGTCCTTCAGTGTTTCAGGTTTTAAGTTATTAAGATAGTTAGGGATATGCAGTAGTTATCTGGAAAAACACCCTTTTGTCTTACTTTACTGATCTGTGCTTCTCATCAGGAATCTTAACTAGAACCCACGGTCAAAGTCTTACATGCCCAAGGGCAATTTTTTTTCAGAGCATTTGAAGATGTGAGAATACATGAGGCCACTTAAAACTGCTTAGTTTCAGATTAAAGAGCTTTCAAAATCATTATAAAACTATTCTTGATATTTAGCCTTGGTTTATTCTCCTTGACAAAAAGTTCAGGACATTGGAAATAAAGGGGGGTGGGTGTGGTAAATATCCTTAAAAGATTTTTGCCTTTGCAAATAGTGTATATTTTCATCTTCTGCATGGATTGCCAGCAAAATATAGAGAAGTAGCAGCTCTTTTAACAATTTTCTTGTAGCATTAGGCCATGTGCTTTTTTAAATGATTGGCAGAACAGCAAATTGTAGACAGAAGGAGTGAGGGTTTTTGTGTACACGTATAGGAGATAGAAAGTTATTTCAAATGGATATGGTAAGCTATTGAGAAAGGTGAAGGCTTCCCATACTACTTTTGTGTCTCACCTTTAAAATATAGGTAGCTAAAACGAGTGTAGTAGTTTTATTTGAAAGAGTCAAAGTAGTAGACAGTGTGTGTGGGGAGGAGAGGTTTGCAAAAGCATGTGTGTGTGGAGGCAGGGGGTAGCCTACACAAAGGCAGGGATAGTGCTAACAGTCCACTTTATTTTAGGAAGAGTGGGAAGTAATGAATACGAAATGGTACATTTTTTGATAATCCCTAGCAGGAACATAAAACTGAAGGTGGTGACCTCCCTTGGGGTCCTTATTGCTATGGGAAGGTGATAAGGGAAGACATTTTAACCACAGCAAATACACATCTTGATTTCAGGGAGGTGAGGAGGTGGGTGTCCACAGTTCAAAGCCAGGATAGGGAGCCATCCACATGTGTTGCAGATGGGCCTTTTGTTGGGGAGGCAGTATAAGCAGCTGTGAAGCAGTGTGTGGTTAACCTCAACTTGTTGCAAACATGGAAGGCTTTCCATTTCAAAAGCTTCTGTATTTGAAATATTTTGTGCAAAATATTAGTTGTCATCTTTTTATGCCTGTCTTAACACTACTCTATGGGAGGTCTTACATGATGACCAACATGAACCGTGGTTAAGGTCTCATGCACAGTGTTGACAGCTTTGATGCCAGTGGGTAAGGAAGGAATCTATTTGCTCTTCATGTTTCTGTAGGAGCTTTCTTCTGAAAAGAAGCCAACAAAATTGCTGCTTCAAATATACATGGGCAAGTTCTGGCAAATTATTCAGTGATTCTTCTGTGCAGCTGCCTGTTCTCTGAACAAGTGTCAGAGTGGAGAAAATGGTAGGGAGCTGACCTACCTTTTGTTGTGGGGGAGCTACAGAAATAGGAATACTTACTTACACGTAGCATGTACTTTTGTGCAGTTGGTGTTACCAAGACATGACTGTAGTTACGTGTATGTTACCAGTAATGGGCAGGTAGTATTGTTTTCCTTAAGCCTTCTCACAATGCATTGATTTTGATTTTTTTTTTTTCCTTAGGTTGAGTACTCTACTTTAAAAAAACCCCACATTATTAGTTGAAGTCACTAACTCATGACATTTGTTCTGATGTTCCCCTTTCTACTTAGCTTACTTAGTGAGGTTTGAGTTTTGCAAGGAAGATTTATTTGCTGATCAGTGACCGTGACTTGATCCCCTAGAAGGATATAGAGCTTTTCAAATCGCTTGGGGGAAAAAAGAAGTGGTGGGGGGAGAAGACATTGGAAAGCAGATGGGTGTGTTGTTTTGGTTTTGTTTTGGAGATAGTGACTTAAAAGCCATCATGAGACTCATCATTTTAGTATCAAAGCTTTGAAAATTTATGAAGGTATAAACAAGCAGTGAATCTGTTAACATTTTGTAGTACATTATCTAGCATGTTTCTTGCAACAGGATTAAGAGTATATATGTGTGTGAGAGTTACTTTTTAAGATACTGTGGTATTATGGGTGAAGCATGGAACTACAACTTGAATTTCTCAGATTTAATCTCACTTCTGTGCCATTTCTGTATCAATTCTCTCTCATTTCCTCAACTGCTGCAAAACCAGATTTTCCTTTTGGTACTGACATTCTTAAATGCTTTTAAAAGGCTGATAAAATTTATTGAATAAAACAGGTATATGTTGGTCATTTGGAGAGATAAATACATTTGTTTTCTTTCCTCAGACATTTCTCTCTTCTGTGGTCAGAAGGACTGAATTTTTCTATTATCAAGAGCTGTAGTTTGCATGGGAAAATCTTGAGGAAATTAGTTTTCATCAATACTTGTTACTTTACTTGACAAGTGTAAAGTAAAGGCCAAAGACAAGATGATGAGAAGAGGGCTTCCTGTTCCCTGTTTTTAATATCCATGAGTGACAAAACACCTGGTGCAGAATCCACTCTCAACTATAGTTTTTGCAGGTTCTTTTGTTTTTAATACATCTTGCTTCCTACTGTTTTATATGAAGATGGTGTGCAAGTGTCTGCATAGAGTGGAGAAAACAATACTAGAAGCATCTGCGTGTGGACATATTTAACTCTGAATAGTGCAGAATGTGGGAATTCTCTCCGTCTGAAATTGCTTTTTTCTCCAGCTGTGTCTGCTGTTTCTGATGAGTTACTCATCAAAAGGTATTACTTTTAATATTTCTTTTACAGGAGGGATTTTGTATTCCAGACACTTTGCTAAAATTGAGCAAAACCATACTTAATAAAGAATGACATACATTAATTAAAGAATAAAAAGGGTCTATATATATTCTTATTCTGTGAAGAAAAGTAATTGAGAGCGACTCACTGATTTTCCTCATAGTTGTATTACATAATTACAAATATGTAAACATAAGGTTTTTGCATATTGATTTTTATCTTTAGTCAAATCTCTGCTTTTATGAAATATTTTTTTAAAAGGAGCATCCTGCTCCTGTTCGAAGATCCTGGAAAAAAAAATAAAAATCAATGAGGCTGTATATTAGAACATCTACTAGATGTGTTGATAAAAAAAAATTCATCCTGCATGTAAACAGTAAGAAAAATGCAACTCAATAAGGTTGTTTCTTTATTCTTACTGCTTGTTATTTTTCATCCTCTGGTAGTAAACTTAATTTACACAGTTTTTGTGCATATGTATACATAAAATTCTTTGGAAGTGTCCTGTATTTACTTGTACTTTCCTTATAATTCTTTTACACCTAGTCACAGGAAGAAAATTGCATATGTCCCTTTGGTTCAGTGGGATGTATCGTGATGGGAAGAAGGATAATGGGATTATGATTAAATAAAGGTCGAGCATTTTATGTTAGCATTACCACACTGCTGATGTTTCCTAGTGACCTTTTTCAAGCATTGCTCTTGCTGTGCTTTCATTAAACTATGAAAACTCCAAGCTCTCCTTGCGTTTATCTCTTATCCCTGAGGTTAACAGGGCGTGAGGACTGTCTATTTCATGCTGCTTTGAGCATTCTGCTTGAGCAAGTGCTGAGCCTGAAAATATATATTGGAAAGCTGGTACTATTACTATGTTAGTGTGTTGCAAGTACATTTTTCTGGGAAATGGCAGCTGCTAGTGAGCTGGTTTGTCACAGGTGAAGATGATGGTGTTGTCAAGTGCAGATTTTTCAGTGTTACATTAGAAACTAGGTTTTCTTAATCTATTTTAGGCATTCTGCTTAAATTTCAGTTTCAATGAAATGGGTTTTGAGGCTATGTTTCATCTCTTTAGCAGTCAAAGGAGATAATTATGAAATTAAGTGCCTAATATTTTATTTCCTTTGCTAAGGTGCCTTTTAGCTGGTGGTACTTCTGTTCTTCTTAAAGCTTTGCTGTTCTGTCTTTTCATTCCCTCAAGGTCCATTCCTCTGGCAGTGAAGGAGTGCCTTTGGAACTGAGAGGCTGATGATGCAGGATATATCATTTATAATGGCACTGAAAAATAGGAGCTTTAGGTTAGTCTAATCTGTTAGCCTTATTTTAGTGTGTTCTTTTAGAAGCCTTTGATCTTTAGCTGGAAACTCATCTTTAAATGTCCCTTCCCTGGAGGCATTTATGTTCTGCTGCCTAGTGTTATTCCTTTGCCATCAATAAAAATGTAGAGTTTTGATTTTTTTTTTTTAAATTTTTTTTTGTTCCCCCAAAAAAAGTTTGTCATTTTTCAGCTGTTAGCAAGTAGGCAATTGAAGATGTGTTATTTTGAAAATACCTGTGGGAAATCCACCCCCTTGCCCGTATGCATGCTTATGCCACTCTGGCAGGGGAGTGCACAAATTGCATTATGGTGCACAATTAGGTGCTCTGCATGAATTTGTCTGACATCTGTCTACACTGATTGTCTTGGGCTCGCTTCAGGAGGAGTGGAATAGGCAGTTCTAAACTCCTCCCTCAGGAGGTGATGGGTCACAGAAGTACTCACCTGCTGAGAAGTATTCAGAAAGCAGGTGAGAAGGAAGCTGAGAGCTCGTAGCTCAGAGGTGTCTGACTGTTTACTCAGGCAGCTGAGGTTTGGACGAATCTTGCCCTCCTTGGTACCTTGGAGATGCTATAGCTGTCCTGATGGAGTGCTCTTTGAGAAAACAATTTGTGAGCCACCACCATGAGATGCTGACAGCTGTAGCTGTCACTTTAATCCTTGCTGGTCAGGTTTTTGGGTGTGCTCAAGAGGTGCAGGAGGGCTGGTTAGGGCCCTTCACATACACTAGGTTGAACCTGCTGCCAGTGTGCCCATGGGCAGGAAGCTGGGTGCTGTTTGCAAGTTGGGTTTGTAATTCATGTTGCATAGGTTAATTGTCAATCTGCTCTGACATTTTTCCCCTCTGTAGGAGCTGCTACTGGCCAGTAATTAAGGGAGCCTCAGCTCAGCTACGGCCTTTCTTCTTTGAAGCCTTTCACTAACTCACAAAAATGTCGTCAGTGAGACTTCTCCAGTGGCAGCAGCTTGTTTGAGCTGCTGTTTTTCTGAGTATGCTGATGGCTTGCCCTGGTGTGTGACTTGAGATGCCCCATCTAGGCTAGGGAAAGCTGCTTCTGACTGATATGATGGGGCAGCGTATGGCCAGGAGGCTGTTTGTTTGGCACCAGTGTGTTGCTTGCTGGCAATCATTCAATTTCAATAATTTCTTTATTTAAGAAGGCAGGCAAATTTTCATGGGATGCTTTTAACAGATGTATGGATATGTCCTGAATAAATTTACCACATTTGTTACTTGCTTTTCTGGTTCTGACATAGACACTTTTTTAATCATAAAAGTATTACTGCTCTATATGTACCGTACGTCACTATAACCTTTGACTGCTGTGGTTACAACACGTGCTACTTAAGCAAATAGTGTTTGTGGTGTTCTAGCTTTTGGCAATATAGTAATTGGACATGTGGGATGGGCGCTATCATGAGAGTTGCCCATCCCAGTTTTAGACATGTCTGTGTGAGGTAAACATGTACACATGGATTCCTGTGAAGCCTGTCATTCAGCAAAGCATGTGAGACTAGGCTGGAAAAAAAAAATAAATTCTAAAAATCATCAAGTTTCAGGCTTTTGATTTTAATTTTGTTTTGATTATACAACTTGATCCATGTAGGGTATTTTTTAGTGCTAAATTGCAGCTAGTGATGAGAAGAGTTTGGGGAAAAGAATATGATAATGTGTTGCTGGATTAGTAAATGATATAGGTATATTTAATGAAGACTAAAACTTAACCTGCTGTATTGATTCTACTTACAGGGCTTGGGTATTGGGTACGTGTTTCCATTGCTTAGTATGTGCATACTAGTAACATAAGCTTATTTCCAGTTATAACTTGATGGCCACATACTTAGCAGTCTGTGGAGCCTCCTGCTTTCCTGCTCCTACTGTCTGTTGTAAAATCTACGTCTGCTGTGCATTTTGTGCTTTTTTCCTAGTGTCAAATTATCATCCTATTTCATAAGTGTATAACCATAGTATAGACTTGCAGAGATTTTGCAATTCTCTCTTAAAGCTAGGAGTAATTTTTGAGAATGAAGATGTAATTATATAGAGACTGTTCTTTTTTTCCTTATTCAGTATTTTCTGTTTTAATCAGATATAATTGTAATCCTCCATAGCAAAATAATTTCTTTCGTATGGGTTTATGTTCAAAGGGACTTCTGAAGTTTAATCAAGATAAGAATATGAACAACTTCATTTCTTCCAGAAGCTAGGACATTGTCTGATTTTTAAGATGATGATGATGTTCTTATTAATAGTCTCTCTCAAACCATCTATAGTAATGCTGTTTCTAAAACAGAAGTTATCTGACTCTCTTGAGCAGAGAAGCATGTAATTGTCAGTTAGCCTTGTTGCATGCAGTTGTGTAGTGGTATGAACACAACAAAACTCGGCACTCAAAGACAAGTCAGAGTTCTTGGCATCTTTCGTTTAGAAAGCTATTTATTCATACTGTGTTTGCTTTATAAATCAAGGCAAACTGTGTTTCTGATGGGGTTCAAAAATAATGTTTTTTATTGTAAATGGGCCAGTTCTTGCCAAGTTCAAAGGTAAGTGGAGTATTAAAGACTTATCACCACCAAATATTTTCATTTTGCATTCCTGATTTTTTTTATTTTTTATTTTTTTTTTCCCCCCACGTCTGTTTCCTGCATGTGAATTTACATATATGGCCCAGGATGCTTTTTCTAGTTCTATCTCTAGGTTCATAAGTTGTGACCTTCAGGAATGCAATCAGTGTTGTATTTGCTGGTTTTACATCTTCAAAATAACCACATTTTTATCTCCTCTCTGTGCTGTTGTACTATATCATAACAGTCCAGAACTGGTCTCTGCAAAGAATGACAATCCATGCTTGTCTCATCCACACTGGGCTCTGTTGGTTTCAAATTCAAATCAAAGCATGCTGTTGTGCAAATCTATTCACTCTCTTAAAATTCTGAACTGTGTTTGGTGAAGCAATTTCTTAGTGAAATCTCATTCTTGTGTGCCTGTTAGATGGACATCTTGTTTTTCCTTCAAGCATCCTCACGATGTACAGAAGTTAGGTTCTAATTCTTCTGTCAGCTACACGGCATTGGAAAATGGTCTAAAATGCTGACATCCCTGAGTGCATTTTTTTGCTGCTTTTGTGAATGCTGCTCCTTCAGGCAAGACAAGTAGGAAGGGGAATCCCTTCCCTGCTTTGACAAATTCCAGACAATGGCACTTCACACTCCTTGTGATGTATCCCATTTGTCTTGCTGCACAACCCTGAGAAAGCCTTATGCTTAGCCGTGGTTTCTTGAGCTTGGCTTGTTCTCAAGCTTATACTTGTTTTGACTAACCTTAGTCTAGAGCTGTACAGTCTGCTCTGTCTGTTAAAAATCTGGCTTATTTTATGATGCTGTAGACTATATCTTGAGCTTTTCTTTTTTGATGTACCAAAGAATTACTGTTAACAGACATAAAAGTACAGCAATATCAGAGAACTAAAGTTTTTATCCTTTAAGAAGGGGCACAGTGTTCTGAACCCCTCTAGGGCTCTGGGATGTGCACATTAAGGGATTTTTCACTGTATTACTCTATAAGATTGACTGGCTTTGTAAGGTGTTCTGAACTAGGGCTTGAGCAATTGCAGAGAATAGAAACTGGAATCTTAAGAGCATGTAGTTAAATCTTCATAATGCCTTCACTTTGTCTTCCCACATATGCTACTTGCTTCTGTTTTTCTTTTTAAAAGCTTATTTTGCCTCTGGAGACTATTGAAGTGATGTTCTTTCTTCTCTAGGTTCTATATGCCAAAATATTTAGCTTGGTCTGGTTTTTTTGTATGCAGACCATAGGGGATGCATCTGTATGCTTTGCTGTTGTGGTCCTCAGTGTTCTCAAACATCACATCACTAACATTATCTTTACAAATAAGGTCAATGTGTAAAAAAAATTGCATCTCTGTTGCCTCAAACAAAAGCCCCTCCTCATTGCCTTGTAGATCCATCTGAGTCCTTGGTCTTTGTTTACCCAATTGTATTCTTAGGCAAGTGTAAACATTTAGGTTGGTAAAGATGAAATACCACAACAGATTTTAATAATTTGAAAGAAGCTCATTGTCATGCTCAGGCATAATATTGTGTTTTGAACAAGTTCAAGTATTAAATAAAATCCTAAATCAGGCCCATCGAGCTCTGTGGCTTAGGTGTGGAATTCCCTAATTTAGTAACTCAACACCCTCCTTTTAGCTTTGAAGAGCTGTGCTGTCACCTCCCTCCCACGTGTCAGACACAGCTGCCTGCTTCAGCTGTAATCTGTCAAAACCCTACATTAGATTTGCCAGTCATGGCATGGGAGAGCGATGGTGCAGAAGTGCTGTGGGGCTGGGTGTGCTGCTCGGGGTGTCCTCCCTCTAAAGCATTCCTTCATTTTGCTTCCACTCCAGCTGCATGGGGTGGCCCTCTTGCTCCTCTCTGCCTTGCCAAGTCAGTGTACAGCTGCCTTTGCAGGGTAGGCAGAGAAGGGGAGTGATCTGCTTTGTCTGCATGCAGGTGTAAAACAGAAATCCCCAAAAAGGATCTGCTGCTTGTAGGTTTGAGCTGGTTTCATTAGGCGTACTCTGGAGTTCCTGGATTGTGTCTACCAATCCACACACATGATTTAGTAATTCTGTTCACGAGGCTAAATATTTCTACTTCAAGATATTTTGGTGTAGTGTGTAGGATGAATTTTTTCTTGGTAAATCTTAAAAAGTAAGTAGAAAAAAAATTCCAGAATTCTCAAATAGCATGCTGAGTGCGTGGCAGGCTTGCTGGGTGGGTAATCTACATCAGATATCTATAGGGCACTCATCACCTTGATAATGAAATACTAAATCATAGGGCTTTTAGATACATGGACTTTGTCCATAGAGACTGTGATGTCTCTTTTGTTCTGTTCTTTACTTCTGGGGTGCCAAGCAGTCTTGCAGTGTAGCTGCATACTGCTGATAGACTATACTGAACAGGTAAATTATTCTAAATGTATTTCACAAGGACACTCTTAATGTGAGCATTGCTGCAGCAATCTAGAGGTATTTCAGGCTGTCACAGACAGCAAGCCAGTCCTCTTTGCATCATAGCTTTGCAGGTGGTCATGAATGTGCACCTACACAAAGCCTTCCTGACCATGTTGGGGATAACTATGTGCCTTGATCCATTGCAGGTTTAAAACATTGTGATCTATAGGACCCCTCCCCCTCATTCCCAGAAGCAAATCTTGGAGAGTCTACAATGTACCGATTAATGTGGACTTTTTGCTATTGAAGTCTAAAAACAACTGTGATACTTCAGGTTGCAGATAGAATCCCATAATTATATCTTAGTATGATAATGTCTTTTAAATTATAATAACTTTTAAATTAATTTACTTCCCAGGAAAAGCTTTTATACTGAGTAGGAGTGTCATTTGTAATTTCTAAATAAATGTTTTTCCTAACAGCTTGTGTGCCTTATGTCAAGCTGCTTATTTCTGGTTTAATGAATAATGGAAGAATTGGAGGACACTTCATGAAGTTTTTATTGTTGATATTTTGTGTGGTTTTTTTTAATTGCATAATTTGACCAACCTTTTAATAGATTTTAATAATTACTAAGTCTGAGGCAAGCCTCTGTTGCCCAAATCAGTATCCCACACCTTGTGAAACAAATAGGAATGACCTGCATTTCTTCAAGCCTACTGACTGAGGCATATATACAGAGTTATGAAGATCCCTTACATTTGCAAAAAAATGTGTATTTTTGTACAGAAATTAGTTTCTGAGCACCAGAAGGCAGTTATCAAAAATACCATTTTGCTCAGCTGCTGTAAGCTGGCCCAGTTCCTCTCCCCCTGGCTTGAAATGAAAGCAATACAGTTACTTCTAACCCTGCTGTGGTTCTAACCAGATATGTAGCTATGCTGACTATCGCTACTTAAATGTGCTTGATTTTTATTACCTTGTCACCATAGGAAAATAATGCCCTGAGTATGTTAGACTGTTATTTTTGTACTGAATTTGGAACTACTGTAGTGTAGAAGCAGCAGAGATCATTTGGATGCTACTACAATTATGTATAATAGGTGAGAGCCTAGGACTGCTCACTGCAGAAGGGAATTTATTCAGAAATTGGCTGCTTGGTGCTATGAAGGCACTTCTTAGCAAATAGGTGATTTTCTTTACAGGACTGTACAGGCTTACCCCAAATCAGCTACATTAAGATATCCAAGTAAAAACAGTGTATGCTTTGTGTTCAGGAAATGTGGAAGTGATGGCTGCAAGACTAGTGACTGTATGGACTCTGTTGTGATTTATTTGGTGTTTTTTCTTAATTTTGGTCTGCTCTTATTGATAAAGAGGGGGCAGATCTGCAAAGTTGACCGTGTTCCTTCCTATTGCTTTCAGTGAGCCTGTGATTTTAATCGGCATGTAACTTGGGACTCTGCTATGAGTGTGTTAACTACTTTTGCTCACTGAACCAGTAATAAGCTTCCTAAATTGTTCTTCTAGCTCAATTCTCACAGCTGACAAGTGAGCCTGCGGTGCCTGCAGCCTGGCTGTGAGGACCCCAAGCCATTCCCCTCTCCTGCTCTCATTTAGCAGTGGGAAGTTTTACTGGAGCTTTTACAAAGCTTTTGTACTCATGTAAGCCTGACACCCTCAGTTTTTGAGCATTGCATTGAAGTGGATGTGGGACCCAAAGAGATACTTGAAAAAGTGGTGTGTCAAACAGGAGCTGTAGTTCTTTTATCTGTGTAATATGATAAGAAATTATTGTTTAAAAGGTGGCAAATAGGTCTTTAAAGCTTTAAAACAGAAAGTTGTCCAAGGACTCAGAAATGGTAGCTTTACAGAATCATGTCTTTGCAAACAAGTATGTGTGGGGTGAAAAAGGCAAGAATGTTCCTTAAAGGAGGTTCAGAGACAAAACAGCTCTAGTCAAGGATGAGAAAGGGAGTTGATTTTCCAGTATTTCTTAGTTACAAACTCACTGTTTTTTTATTGTTCAAGAGTTTTTGAATGATGTCTTATTCTCCATTTACACTAGAAATTGTTATCAGGTATTTTTCTATTAAAGGAAATGCACTGAAGACTTCACACAAAAAAAAATGCATTGGAATTGCTGATTTTCTAAGTAGAAACAAGCTGAGACGTCTTCTGTCAGTGGAGGTGGTGAGCAAACTTGGAAGGATCCAATTGAAGATGAGGTTATAGTTATTGCACTTTAAAAAAAAAAAGTCTGTCATCTGTGCCTTTCTGCCTCTCATGGAAAATAAAAAAACGGGTGGAGTTAGAATTCTGAGTAATGCCACAAGTTAAGCCAGCCTTAGTCATAACAAAATGGATGCCCAGTACATCATCTCTGTGTATCAGAGGTGTCACTGTGGAAGGGCTTAAACACATACTCGCACCCTTGAAGCTTTTGAGATAAAAACCTACAGATGTTGTTAAATTTGGGTCAGGTCACTGGAAGGATATTCACATTTGCCAAATACTTACTCAGATAGCTTCTATTTCATGTTAGGTATGTGTCTGTGTTAAGTTTGAAAACTAATCAGTAGTACTTTGCAAAAACCAACATTCAGACTCTGCTTTAAGGCAGTTTTTCTGTACTGACATTGGTTTAATTTTTTTTTTTAACTTCATTTTTATGCATTTCTTGAGCCCTAAGTAGTCATTTATATAAATCTGAAGTGTAAGACAAGGCTTGCAGGACCACTTAAATATCACTTGTTCTTCAGATTGCCACATTCCCTTTTGCCAAGTGATTTCAATTGATCTTGCAGAGATTGAATTAATGCTCTCTTTTAATAGCTTTAGTTTATTGAAGAGTAATCAACTTGCCATATCAACTCAAGGTCTTTTAAGTATCTTCTGGTATGCATTTTGATTAAGACAAAAGTTGAAAGTTCAAAAATGGAAGCATACATGTATTTTAGAATAAAATATAACAAAATTTTGTGGCAGTGTGATATTGAAATATTGCTGTATAGCTTTTGTATAGGAAATAATGTTGTCAAGAATTTTAGGGTATAAAATTCGCCAGGTTTCTAAAAGCTCTGTATGATTTAAGATCAGCTTGAGTTTTAACTTTGTAGCTGATAATCAATCAATGAAGTTTGAATGATGGGGAAGAACATGGGATGGTAACATAGAGAACACTAATAATGATGCAGGAGACAGATGTGTAGTTTAAAAAAAAATCAGAGGAAAGCTAATGGAAAGCTTTCTTTGAACTTATGGTGAGAGGAACAGGTTGTCACTAGAGGATTTATATCCCATCTCTAAATTTAGGCTATTTTTATTGAATGTTTTATTATTAAAGTAGTATGGAAAGCTGTATATTGACATATTTATATTGATTAAGAATGGATGTATAATTTTTTCATTAAATATTTCTGAACAAACTTGCTTCAAAAAGAAAAATAGGTCTATTTTTCCAGTGAATCAAGTACAAAATCTGCTTGTCATAGATTCCTGTCATAGAGCACCTAAAGTTCTATAAAATACAAGCTTTGAAATATTTATATTTGAATAGTATATAATTCGTTTGCGTTGATTCTCTTTTTTTTTTCTAATAGAAGTTGAAGGGACTCTTGCTGTAGGAAATTTTGCTTTATAAGCTTGCAACTGTCTTTAAAATAAAAAAAAAAAAGATGAAAATACTAGTCTAATCAGCTAGTGTAAGGGTGCTTTTCTGCTGTGATTTTTAAGTCTGTCCTGCCTTAATAATGATTTTAAAAGAAATTGAACAGTGTGTTTTTCAGTTGCATTACGACTGTGTCAAAATATGAGATGTTTGGACTTCTTATAATTTGCAGAATTGCCTTAGATTATTTCAGTTTGCTTAGCTAGGCTGCGCTCTCATGCTTGGAATACTCAAGGACTCCACTGCAGGTCTGTGCCTGTGGCTTCAGGAGCAGAACAACATCTACCTTTCCTTTTTGTCTCTTTCATCAGCGCTGGAGCCTGGCCCTTTGCTCCCCTCTTTCCTCTGCCCCGCCAGGAAGAATCAATCTTTGGGGTCATGCAGCAGCAGCAGAAGACACTGGTGTTTATTTTTCTGTCCTTTCTTTTGGAGACCAGGCATTTTACCTGGAGAAAAGAAGTAACTGTATTCCAGCACATAAGGCGTGGTTACAAAGAGGATGGAAGCTCTTTCTTCACAAGGAACCACATGGAGAAGGCAAGGGGTAACAGGTACAAGTTGTACCTGCAGAGGTTCATCTTCAAAAAGGATTTTTTTTTTTTTTTTTTCAGTCAGAACAATAATCACTGGAATAGCCATCCAAGGGACATGGTGGCCTCCATCACTGGACGTTGATCTTTACGAGATCCTTTTCAGCCTAGGCTGTACTGTGGTTCTATGAACCTGCAACTCCACCCTCATCTTAAGAGGACAAAATTTTGAAAGTAACAAGCAAACCGCATACTTGCAGTACCAAAACTGAAGTTTTGGAGTAAGACCTAATGGGTGATTTTTGGAAGGAAAGCCCATATTTAAAGTTTCTCTTGTGTGGCCTGGAGCTGCTCTGGGCTGGGCATGCCTGCAGTGTGGCAGGCAGTGTGTGCTGGGCCTGCTGGAGCAGGTTGGGGTGAGGAATTCCTGCAGCTGGCAGAGCCCATGGAAATGTCCAAATCACCTTCCCTGCTGAATGGGGTGGCTGGGTGCCAGGGAGAGACTTCACTTCATAGTCCTGGGGAATGATGCGCATTTTCTGTCTGAGCGGGCTTCTCAAGCTCCCCAAAGCAGTAAGAGCATGTGTGGGCACCTGAGTTTGCTTGCAGCTAGTGCTGTGCAGCGTGTCAGCTGCCTCTGACAACCAGAGAGGGGCTGGTGGCACTAGCCCTGCCAGGGAAGTTGAGTCCTTGCAGTGCCTTGGGAGCTCCCTGGGGCAGTTTGCAACCTGGAGGAGAAGATGTGACAGTGGGGTACAGGGCAGTTGTCCTGGAAGCCACAGGGCTGTGGGAATGAAGATGTCACATGTAGTTTGTTTGGGGTGTTAGGTTTTGAGGGAAGAGCTCGTGGATTTGTGCTGGGGTGTGACAAGGTAGAGGGCATATTAGAGAACTGGCATGTGTTCATAGGCAGGGCCCAAAGGCAGGGCGCTTTCTTAGGTGGAACTTAATTTATTTCAAGGCAGGCAGCAAAAAGACGACTCCCTCCATTTCTTGTCTTTTTAATAAAAAGAATGAGGAAAACTGCATAAAATTAGTAGAAACAGCAGAGCACTGGCACTCTCCAGAGCCAGATTGCACTAAGGTAGGAACAGGGAATGATCCTAATCACACTGAAGAATCATCTCAGCAGCATTGCATATATACCTGTGTTTCTCAGGTGTATATAAACACAACTTGCTTTCTTAATGAAATAAAATCTAAAAATAAACACTAGCTAACGTAATCCACCACTGAAGCATAACATGGTTATTGTTCTTTACACCACACAATCCTCAACATGGCTATAACATGCTCAGTGCTGCCCATCTGGCAAATACGAGTCCTGTGGACAGAGCTGCTGGGGCTCTGCTGTGCTCAGGAAGGAGGTTTGGGGGTGGTCATTCCTGGTCTGCCTTGCATGTGGTGGAGGTTGTGGCAGTGAGGTTTCTGTTGATTTCTCAGATAACCTTGTACATTGATGAGCATCCTAGCTTGGATATAGGGTTAAGGGCAGGAAAGTTAAATAAGCTTGTCATGGGATCTTCAGTGAATAAACAAACACAAGGCATTTTAAAAAATAAATGTTTATACAGCACTACTATTCATCACTGCTTGTGAGAACTAAAACACATTTCTATGTTTCATTTTTCAATTTCTGTCCCCCCACCTTCTACTATGCATAGGTATGTGGGGATAATAGATCTATCTACACATGCATTAAGAAATTATTTTTCTAAATCTTAATGTTAACTCTTAATCCTGTAAATCAATCTAAAATGGCTGAGAGGGAAAAAAAAAAAAGAGCTAATCCAATCTTTGGCTCTTCGTGTAATAGACAATGCTTCCAATTAAACTCTTTGCCAGAAGGAAAAGTAATATTGAAATAATTATGTGCTCACTGTGTAAAGTATGTAATCTTGCCTAGAAAGACAATATTTACAGAGTGCTACTCGCTGATTCTCCTGTAGAAGTTAGCTTTGTATGAATCATTGTAAATGACCTATTAATTTTTTCAGGGTCATTTATATAAATCTGAAGTGTAAGACAAGGCTTGCAGGACCACTTAAATATCACTTGTTCTTCAGATTGCCACATTCCCTTTTGCCAAGTGATTTCAATTGATCTTGCAGAGATTGAATTAATGCTCTCTTTTAATAGCTTTAGTTTATTGAAGAGTAATCAACTTGCCATATCAACTCAAGGTCTTTTAAGTATCTTCTGGTATGCATTTTGATTAAGACAAAAGTTGAAAGTTCAAAAATGGAAGCATACATGTATTTTAGAATAAAATATAACAAAATTTTGTGGCAGTGTGATATTGAAATATTGCTGTATAGCTTTTGTATAGGAAATAATGTTGTCAAGAATTTTAGGGTATAAAATTCGCCAGGTTTCTAAAAGCTCTGTATGATTTAAGATCAGCTTGAGTTTTAACTTTGTAGCTGATAATCAATCAATGAAGTTTGAATGATGGGGAAGAACATGGGATGGTAACATAGAGAACACTAATAATGATGCAGGAGACAGATGTGTAGTTTAAAAAAAAATCAGAGGAAAGCTAATGGAAAGCTTTCTTTGAACTTATGGTGAGAGGAACAGGTTGTCACTAGAGGATTTATATCCCATCTCTAAATTTAGGCTATTTTTATTGAATGTTTTATTATTAAAGTAGTATGGAAAGCTGTATATTGACATATTTATATTGATTAAGAATGGATGTATAATTTTTTCATTAAATATTTCTGAACAAACTTGCTTCAAAAAGAAAAATAGGTCTATTTTTCCAGTGAATCAAGTACAAAATCTGCTTGTCATAGATTCCTGTCATAGAGCACCTAAAGTTCTATAAAATACAAGCTTTGAAATATTTATATTTGAATAGTATATAATTCGTTTGCATTGATTCTCTTTTTTTTTCTAAGAGAAGTTGAAGGGACTCTTGCTGTAGGAAATTTTGCTTTATAAGCTTGCAACTGTCTTTAAAATAAAAAAAAAAAAGATGAAAATACTAGTCTAATCAGCTAGTGTAAGGGTGCTTTTCTGCTGTGATTTTTAAGTCTGTCCTGCCTTAATAATGATTTTAAAAGAAATTGAACAGTGTGTTTTTCAGTTGCATTACGACTGTGTCAAAATATGAGATGTTTGGACTTCGTATAATTTGCAGAATTGCCTTAGATTATTTCAGTTTGCTTAGCTAGGCTGCGCTCTCATGCTTGCAATACTCAAGGACTCCACTGCAGGTCTGTGCCTGTGGCTTCAGGAGCAGAACAACATCTACCTTTCCTTTTTGTCTCTTTCATCAGCGCTGGAGCCTGGCCCTTTGCTCCCCTCTTTCCTCTGCCCCGCCAGGAAGAATCAATCTTTGGGGTCATGCAGCAGCAGCAGAAGACACTGGTGTTTATTTTTCTGTCCTTTCTTTTGGAGACCAGGCATTTTACCTGGAGAAAAGAAGTAACTGTATTCCAGCACTTAAGGCGTGGTTACAAAGAGGATGGAAGCTCTTTCTTCACAAGGAACCACATGGAGAAGGCAAGGGGTAACAGGTAAAAGTTGTACCTGCAGAGGTTTCATCTTCAAAAAGGATTTTTTTTTTTTTTTTAAGTCAGAACAATAATCACTGGAATAGCCATCCAAGGGACATGGTGGCCTCCATCACTGGACGTTGATCTTTACGAGATCCTTTTCAGCCTAGGCTGTACTGTGGTTCTATGAACCTGCAACTCCACCCTCATCTTAAGAGGACAAAATTTTGAAAGTAACAAGCAAACCGCATACTTGCAGTACCAAAACTGAAGTTTTGGAGTAAGACCTAATGGGTGATTTTTGGAAGGAAAGCCCATATTTAAAGTTTCTCTTGTGTGGCCTGGAGCTGCTCTGGGCTGGGCATGCCTGCAGTGTGGCAGGCAGTGTGTGCTGGGCCTGCTGGAGCAGGTTGGGGTGAGGAATTGCTGCAGCTGGCAGAGCCCATGGAAATGTCCAAACCACCTTCCCTGCTGAATGGGGTGGCTGGGTGCCAGGGAGAGACTTCACTTCATAGTCCTGGGGAATGATGCGCATTTTCTGTCTGAGCGGGCTTCTCAAGCTCCCCAAAGCAGTAAGAGCATGTGTGGGCACCTGAGTTTGCTTGCAGCTAGTGCTGTGCAGCGTGTCAGCTGCCTCTGACAACCAGAGAGGGGCTGGTGGCACTAGCCCTGCCAGGGAAGTTGAGTCCTTGCAGTGCCTTGGGAGCTCCCTGGGGCAGTTTGCAACCTGGAGGAGAAGATGTGACAGTGGGGTACAGGGCAGTTGTCCTGGAAGCCACAGGGCTGTGGGAATGAAGATGTCACATGTAGTTTGTTTGGGGTGTTAGGTTTTGAGGGAAGAGCTCGTGGATTTGTGCTGGGGTGTGACAAGGTAGAGGGCATATTAGAGAACTGGCATGTGTTCATAGGCAGGGCCCAAAGGCAGGGCGCTTTCTTAGGTGGAACTTAATTTATTTCAAGGCAGGCAGCAAAAAGACGACTCCCTCCATTTCTTGTCTTTTTAATAAAAAGAATGAGGAAAACTGCATAAAATTAGTAGAAACAGCAGAGCACTGGCACTCTCCAGAGCCAGATTGCACTAAGGTAGGAACAGGGAATGATCCTAATCACACTGAAGAATCATCTCAGCAGCATTGCATATATACCTGTGTTTCTCAGGTGTATATAAACACAACTTGCTTTCTTAATGAAATAAAATCTAAAAATAAACACTAGCTAACGTAATCCACCACTGAAGCATAACATGGTTATTGTTCTTTACACCACACAATCCTCAACATGGCTATAACATGCTCAGTGCTGCCCATCTGGCAAATACGAGTCCTGTGGACAGAGCTGCTGGGGCTCTGCTGTGCTCAGGAAGGAGGTTTGGGGGTGGTCATTCCTGGTCTGCCTTGCATGTGGTGGAGGTTGTGGCAGTGAGGTTTCTGTTGATTTCTCAGATAACCTTGTACATTGATGAGCATCCTAGCTTGGATATAGGGTTAAGGGCAGGAAAGTTAAATAAGCTTGTCATGGGATCTTCAGTGAATAAACAAACACAAGGCATTTTAAAAAATAAATGTTTATACAGCACTACTATTCATCACTGCTTGTGAGAACTAAAACACATTTCTATGTTTCATTTTTCAATTTCTGTCCCCCCACCTTCTACTATGCATAGGTATGTGGGGATAATAGATCTATCTACACATGTATTAAGAAATTATTTTTCTAAATCTTAATGTTAACTCTTAATCCTGTAAATCAATCTAAAATGGCTGAGAGGGAAAAAAAAAAAAGAGCTAATCCAATCTTTGGCTCTTCGTGTAATAGACAATGCTTCCAATTAAACTCTTTGCCAGAAGGAAAAGTAATATTGAAATAATTATGTGCTCACTGTGTAAAGTATGTAATCTTGCCTAGAAAGACAATATTTACAGAGTGCTACTCGCTGATTCTCCTGTAGAAGTTAGCTTTGTATGAATCATTGTAAATGACCTATTAATTTTTTCAGGAGGTTAAAAGATGGAAAGTGCTTAGAAAAAGCCTCCATTTGTTTCCAGAGAGAGAAAGGAATCTCAGTTGCCAACATCACTAACTGGAGGTGACTTTGTCAGAAGTGCTTTTTGAGAGTGGAACTGAATGGCCTATATACACTTACTGTATTTCTGAGAGATGTTAAATAGATGTATCTTCAAATAGTGTTTAGGAATATTGTGTTTGAGATTATAATGATGTCTACTTAAGTGGTGGTCAAATATATCTTTTACAGCTCCTCTTCACAATTACTCTGTCCTCTGTGTTGGCTTCAGTCTGCTGCAGTGATTGTTATGAGCAAGACTGATTAGGAAGCTTTACTTTTTATTAAAAAGAAAACAACCCGCCAGAATGTTTTCTGAAAATAAATTTTAGCAGTAGCTGTGGTACTAAGGTTGAAAAGAATGATTTTATTTCCCTGCTGTTGTTTTTCTCAGTTGCACTGTGCAGGATATTGTCTCCCATGTGGCTAGATCTACATGGTATTAATAATCAGAGTTGTTTGCAAAGCAGGCTGTTTTCATTTTCCTCTACATACATTCTGGTTTCAAACTGAAGCTTCTCAAATTTCTTCCTCAGTCTACCTTTATCAGTTTCAGAACTTGCTGTACTTGTGTTGTATGTATGTATGGGGTGGTCTTGTTTTGATTTTTTAATATTTTTTTTTTTAAATATGTGGGCTTTCTTTAACTAGGCTTTGATATACACAACACCTTGGACTTTTTGAGATGCAGATTTTAATAGGGAAGTAGCTCTGATCTTTTAGCTAAACTGTCGTGGTAGATAATACAAGGTAGGAATCTGCCCGCAGCAAGTGTGTGTTTGAGACACCCTTCCTCTTGCTTTTTAAGGTGGCAAAATAAAAAAGACTTCTATTTCAGCACTCCAAACCTGGTGATTATTGTTGACACTCCAGCCCTTAGTCTGGGAAAAAGTCATGAGCAGTAAAACTTAAGAAGAAACAGTGGGGTTAATACAAGGTGGGGGGGAACCCAAAACCCTGCTGTATTAGGTATCTAATGTTTTCCCTGAACTCATCTTTATCCAATCACATCTCATTACGCAGGAGAGGCTGCTGGGTTTTTTGGGATGTGCACTGTAGAGTGTAACAGCTTTTCCTTCCCTTCTGTTATCTGCTGGTGGCCCCTGTGCAGTGAGCAAATGGATGATTTGCTGGCTTCTGGTTAGTTGTGCACCAGCAGCCATTCCTGATTGTTAACTACATTGTTTATTTATTACCATATTTTGTGTATAAAGCATTTGGCTCAGTACAATCATAGCCCTGGGTAGTGGGCCTCTATGGCTTATTAAGATAGAAATAGAGAATGCAGTAATACCAGTTTTGAACACTTCCATTTTTGTCAAAAGTACTTCACACTTTATAAGTCTCTATAAAAAAAAAAGGAAAAGTTAATACCACTATAAAGTGTGTTTTTGCTGTAACCTGATTCACATAAAAGTTGGACTTGGGGAGACATCTGTCTTTAAAAATGTCTGAAACCTGGTATGCTACTTGCTTTTGACATAGCTATTATTTTACTCAGTTATCATCTAGTGGATGAACTAGCAGAATAATACTCTATTTCTGGAGTGGTTTTTTGATGTTTTATATGGTGAAAAATCATCTTGTTTTTTGTCAGTTAGTGCTTCCTGGAAGCAATAGTGGAAAAGAGGGTACAGGGTTTTGTTGCAGTAAGCAGGATGAGAAATAAAATGAATCCTGGAAGAAGGGCTGAACTTATGGGTCCTCTGCCTTTACAGGGCTCTTCAGCTCTAGTGTGGAGCCTGTGCCCTCATATGGATGCGTCCCAACTGGCGTTGATCTCCTCTGTTTGTCGGAGGCATCTTCAAGGGGGCAGTGACCTGCATAAAACATATCTTCATAAAGAAGTTGACTGGTGGAATGGAAAGGACAGATTGGTGCAAGGGGCAGTTTCAGTGTTTATCTAGAACTCTTATGCTGTCCAGTAGACCTGTTACTATGTGGGTGATTGGGGTGCTTGGACCTTGGCATCTGTGAGGAATACAGAGGACTCCAAGTAGCGTGTTTTGGTTTTTGCTTGTAAATTCTTTTGGATTAACCCTTTCTTTTGTCCTGTGTCTATTCAGTTTGTGAAAAAGGATGAATTCTTAATTAAGGGTTTGCCAAGTAATGTTCAATAACTCATTGCTTGTAAATTAGTTTTATATTGCATCATTCATGGGAGATTACTTCACTTAATCATGTGAAACTCACCTACTGCTACACCACAGTCACTTCTGAGGTAAAAAATAGCTGCTTGTCTTTTTCCTGTCATAGCAATATGATGTGTTTGTATACATGGTAGATCCTACCTAACTATATTGCAAACCAAAAGAAAGGTGATGAAAAGATAGTCTAACTTGAATCTACTAATTTTATTAATTTTTAATTAAATTGCTATGTTGCTGGAAGAAAAAAAAAAATAATCCATTGATAATTCTATGGTATTTCTACAATTGTGTTGCATAATTGTGTCCATGTACACCTACAGTATAGCCGAGAAGATAATTTTCTACATAAAAATTTATTTAATTCTGTAGGATCCACAATAGGAATTATTTGAAATAATTGACGACATTCTTGGAATGAAGAAAGTTTACTGTCTTGTCTGCTCTGTAGCCGTAATGTAAGTTCTGGCAGCTTGTGCAAGGTCGACAGTCTGGTTGTCTCAGTAGAGACCCCAGAGAGATATTAAGGGCAAAGATAAGGAATGAATTGTAAAAAGACAATGAGCTATGGAATGACTTGTATAGCAAGTTTTATTGGTACAAACGTCACAATAACTGAAGTCCTGTATAAAATGAAAATTTCCTGTTTTATTGCTTTGTGTCATGAAAATAAAAATAATCAAGTAGGAAAGAACATACTATTGATTTAGTATTGACGTTGGCACAGGGAGAGATGACGAGACATAAGTTTTATAAGAATTCAAACTTGATTATTTTGCTATCTTTTTCAGTGCAAAGTGGATGCTACATTATGAGATTTTGACTGTTAACATCTATGCAGTGGTGCCAAATAAAGCTACATTTGTTTTATATACAGGATCAATCAGGTTAAATTTCCTGCCAATAAATAGTTGTTTATTAAAACCACAGTTGCAACACATCAGAAGAGGGGGAGAGGGGAGGAACAAAGAACAAAAGAGAATTGAAAGGTAAATTTTAAATAGAAAATAACCAGGCTAATTGTAGGCTTACAAAGTCTAAAAACATATTAAAATAAATTCAGCTAACTGGCCTTCATCTTCCAAAATATACAATTACATTGTGTTTTAGGTAGATAATGTAATTGTGAAATCATGTCATTGAAGTGTTTTCAAAATCAGCTAGAACGAAGTATCTCCTGCCAAGCATATGTGACCTTCAATTTCTCACATTCGCCATGCATTTATCTCTGTGGAAGAGCTTTCTTTTTATCTTACTGTACACATCCATACCACGTGTTACAAGACTATGTCATAGGTTCAAATAAATCAGTATGCCAAAAACCCCAAAAAGGTTACATAATTAGCATTGATGTATTCAGTGTGGGGTCTCCCATAGAAGACTGTGTGAGTTCTGCAGCCAACATCAGCCTTGGTACATTTATGCTACTGGTCACAGGTGCAGATAATTTCTTTCAGAGTTTGTTATGTTCTGTGCAAATAATTTCTTAAAGCTCATCTGTTATCACCAGCTTTTTAGCTGAACAGCGCTGTTGGATAAACTGCAAGCAATCAATTTCTCATTCTCAGTTTTATAAATAACCCAAAAGAAATTGCCACTGATAATTATTCTTCCATTAGTGTTGGTCAGTTTATCTTGGCATTTTAATGTCATGACACTGGATTAAGCTTCTTTTAAAGTGCTCATTTAATATGTTGTCTCTGCCTTTCTTTTTAAGCCTGTCAGCTTAAATGTCAGGCAATTAACTAGATGCTCTTAAAATCAGTACAGCATAGCATCATATGGTTGTTTCATAAAACTGTGTTTAAATGCATGTGTTTTGGCTAATCTTATGTCCTCTCATTTTTTTATTGCCTTTATTCTTTATGAGCTATTCAGAAAATAATGTGCAGAAGACATATGGATTTTTCTCTGAACCATTAGGTTATTAAAAAAATACATCATGCAAATTTCTATATTTGTTGTTCTTAGCAACTTCCTTTTTTTTTCCTAAGTTGTTAGGAGTTTTCTTTTTTTCCTAAGGCCATCATCCTTTGTGAATAGCTGGGGCCTTGGAGGCAGAAAACCCTTAGTGCTGTAGGATCATCACACACTGAATATGATGTATCTCTCAAGGTATGGAAATAAATAAGAACTTTAATATGGGTTTTAAGTACGTGGCTACAAATTTCAAGAATTCAGTTGTCTGTATTTCTTCAAAAAAGAGATGAAGCATAGAGGACCATATCTATCTGTCTGTTCACCCATCCTTCTTTTTTCTCACCAGTAATTAGCTATTGAAGCCATAAGCCAACTTCAGCCGAACTTGACAGAAGTTACAGTTGAAAGGGTGCTATATATTCCAGCAAAGATGGTAAAAACAGGTGATGTCAGATATTACATGCCCCTTAGGAAAGGGTTGATCCTGAATGCCTGACCCCCGAGAGTACTTCAATAGAAACTTCTGCCTAGACACAGACAGAAGACAATCTTGTGTCTAGGCACTGCCTTATAGGAAATGAGCCTTTTTAGTGGCCCATTGAGGTTTTCTCCAAGTTACTTGTTTGAATTACTAGAAAAAATTAGATTCTGTGGGCCAGGCTTCCAGCTCTGCCCTTGCATATGAGTGAGAATAGAAACTTGTGCAAAATGCGACAAATTCAGGTGCAAGAACTACCAGCATTCATGTTGCATTCCCAGAATTGTGTAGAAAGGCATAAGGACTAAAATAATTTACAAATTTTGCCTTTGAACCTAACAGATAGCTTTTCTAATACTGTGATGGAAGATCCGTACAAGCCTTTTAACAGAGGTTTGTAATTTTGGACAAATACAAAACATTTTTTGTTAAAACACTTTACCTTAATTTCTGCTGGCTTTGTATAGTTTTTTAAATGTCTGGACACTGATGTTGAATTACTAACTCTAGCACTTACATGCCAGTGTTGGCCTTTGGGCTGAATCAAGTCATTCTTCAGATGGTTGAGGGATTAATAGAAATGTTCAAGATTATGTTGTTCTTTAAGTATTTGTATTTTCTTAAAAATAATGGCTTGGTCCTGTGCGTTTGGTCTCTGAAAGGAATTCAGGCAACAGTAAAAAGTAAATACCGTGCCAGTAGAGTGGGAATATATGTGCAAGTGGCTGCATGTGTCTACAGACTGTAAAATGATTGTGCCAAGGGCAATGCCAGCCAAGTGCCTGTCATCCTCCCCTGGCACCTGCAGTGCTGCACACACTCCTGGGTGGGCCTTCCCTTGAGCCAGGGCAGAGGCAGTGAGGATAGCGTGTTACTGACTGAAATGCATCTCTCAGCTCCTTTCTCTTGGGCCTTGGAGGTCACAAAAGAGGATGAGAGGTACCTGTGCAACCTGGAGTCTCCTTTCATCCTGGGTAGCTTTGCTGCACAGCACTGCTGAAGTTTAGAGGATCTTGGACAGAAAATACTGAATACAGGACCTAATCTCTGTGCTAAGCACTACTTGCTGCAAAGCTTAGTGACCCACTATGTTTTAATTGGCTGCTTTCCAGCATCTGAAGTGTGCCATGAATTCTGCATTCAGTGTATGTGTTCATCTTTGCATATCACTTAAGCACTTTGCAGACAGCTTAGTCACTTTGTATGGGTACTTCTTCACTTCTGTTTTATCCTTTGGTTTTATGGATCTTTGTAAATCTTTGTAAAAGTTCCAAATTCTTACACTGAAAAATCCCCACTTCCTCTTTTTGAGACTTGATCAGTGGATGCACAATCCACTCATCTCTCTTGTGTTGAAAAGTTTTGGTTTAGCAAAATACTTATTCTATAGGCTAAGAGCTCCACACAAAGTTATTTGTGTTCTGAATTTGCATAAATAAAACACCTTCTAATTGGAACTCATTGAATAATCCTCTGAGAAATTGCAGATAAATTAAATTGCCTGTGTCAGTGTTAAGGCAAGCTCCACTTTGGAACAAAGGTATCTAGAAGGTCTAAGCAATTGAGAACCTGTAACACAGTTCAAGGGCAAGAGCTGACTGATGTTCTTGCTTTTGTGGCCTTGTCCTTTGGAGGGGGATTGTTTGGTTTTTAACAGGGACAGTTAACATTTTCTATGCACTGTGGCTAATATTAAGTAGTTGGATCAAGAAAGATCATTATAAATTGTCATAGAAAGATGCATTCGTTACGTACAAAAGGATGTATGTGAATATAATATTTTGTTCTCTTTGTCTGGGGCAATGAGGTTGCCAGTGCTTGGTCAAGTCTCAGCAGTGTCTGGCAGGTGGGACTCCATGCACTGAAAGCTTCATGCATGGTGTTCCTTTAGAGTCAAAAGCTCACACCTAAAGGGCAGGTAGAAAACTAGGCAGAAGTTGCACCAAGGACATGTTAGATTCTTGATGGAAGACCTAGAAAGATTGGGTTCTCAGACAAGATAAAATAACTACATGAGTGCCAGCAGGAACTGTTCATGTTCTGCTTTTAAAAGGAGAAACATTCATATCCCACCACTAACCTATATGATTTATTGTGAGTTTTATCTATGGGCCAACACTGGGGCATCCAAAAGCAGGAGCTATATGGAATACACTTTGATAAGCTGATCAGAAACATAGTTAAAACTCCATGTCTATACATAATGCTTTTAAAATGAAATAAATTGGTGTGGTACATGTACTAAAATGCAAGAAAAAAAGTAAAATACATTTAACTGTAAAAGCTGTTTCTATGAGGATTTACTGTGCATATTCCTAGAATAAATTGTTTTGGCTTTGATAATCAATGGATGTTACTCTTCTCCCTGGAGTAAATCCATGGGAAATAATATTAATGTGAAGGACAGTAAAAGCTAAATATTAACTCTCCTAATCACAGTCAAATCCACAAAGGATGAAATTCACTTGATTATGTCCACTTTGGATTAATCAGCTTTGCTTCTATTTTGAAGCTTTCACCAAATCACAGGGAATATGTGCTTTCTGCATCAGATATCTGGTATCTGCCTCTATGTGGAATTATACGCTGCTTCAGCAATGCACCAGGTAGGGACAGAGCAAATTGGAGGTTATTTAGATTAGTCCTCGATAGGTGCATGCCATGTTAGCAAGTAATTAATGCTTTACTATTTTAATAGAAAGATACAGAAATGGAAAGTTGCAAGTGGATTCTTCCTTTGTTAAATACTGTATATTCACTTTACTCGCCACAAAGAACAAAAGAGAAACACCCCAAAGCCTTCCCCAGTTCTTCAGTCATTGCTGACTTGATGAGGGCAGTGGGGATATAGTGAGAAATAAAGGTTAGTATTAAAAATTAGTTTTACTGTCTAGGAAAAAAAAAAAAGTAGGCTTATTGTGGAAATCAGGGGCATACTGGCATCACTCTGTGTCTCTGTAAGCATTGTTAGAAGCCAAACATGTTTTCTTGAGTCTTTAAATATGCCTTTTCTGCAACTCACAGCACATCCCAAAACACGGGTATCTCTCTTGCAGTTTCTGTTAAATTAGGCTTGAAATAAAAAAAAGTTAGTAACAGGACTCAGCAGAGCCGTCTGTGTATGTATGTGTGCAGGGGACTGTTTAAGGTCAATGCTACACTGCAGAGACTGCCACATCTGAAACCCTTATTCATCAAGCCTCCAAGAAGAGGCTCCAGAATAGCAAATTCTGGCTGGAGTTGGTTTAGTTGTTAATTTGTAGTTTTTGCCATATCGTGCTTTTGTACAGTTTCTTTGTGCATGTTAATGAAGAGTTGAATAATAGGACTCTTTATTTCATCTCTACCCACTGGCCCATCTGCTAGCAGTTGCTTTCCTGCAGAGGCCCATGGTCCTGCAGGCAGAGACCACAGAGAAGGAAGACAGGTTGTACAAAGACTGATGGGGCTTCCCCTAGAACTATCCTGCAACCTCCAAGTTACCTGAAATTAAGAGATTTACAGCCACTCTGACCAGTGCTGTGAAAAGTTCTTCTTGGATAGAAGGACCTCTGGCAGCAGAATAATGGCCTTCAGCACCACGCTCCAGTGGCTCCAGTGCTTTGATGTGGGCAGCTTGATACACTCCACACTACCACAGTGAAAATCCCAATTTTCCTCTTAACCACGAAGCAGAACTTTGACAGGGGCCCTGGCTGCTGGTGTGGTGGGGCTGCTGGGGTGTCTGGCCTGTGGGTGGAGTCCTGCTGCCGAGGGGAATATTGCTTGGGGTCACAAGGCCAGTGGCACTGAGGAGCCTGAGCATGCAGACAGGAGCTCTCTAACTTTCCTGAATGCTTCCATCTAGCAAGCAGCAGGTTTCCTTCGCCTTTGTAAATACTGTCTCCTGCACCCCTTTATTTTAAATTACAGCATAGGATGTTCCTGTGAAGGTTTGAAAAGTGTTCATCGCTGTCAGCAGAGAATAAAATGGCAATAAAAGGAGTGTTACACCTCACCTGCAGGTCATCTCCTTGCCCACGGGGGGGCTGTGCAGGACTGCAGTGGCTGCAAAAGCTTCCAAAAAAGCTCTTGCTCCTGGAAAAGCAGTTCTGTGCTCTCCCTTCACTTTTACTGTTTTCATGCACTGCAGCTACCATTTGAGAGTTCAACATAGCAGTGAAAATTGTAAAACCACCAAAGTGTAAGATCACTACTCAGTGCCATAAACCAGCAAAGCCCATTAACTGGATGAGGAAGTGGCATTTGGGGATTACAAGCTAGGTGAACGTGGCAGAAATGGATAATTACAATTTCCATCTGGTTTGCTGATGCTAAAAATATCTGATTCTCACAGTGAAACGCCAGTTTTCACTGAGCTGGTTACCTAATACGTATATAATAAATAGATAACAGCAGCAGATATTGATACATAAATATGTATTGCAATTCCAGAAACATTTTGAATGAGCAATTGAAGTGTGCTAGACTACACTATAGACATAAAGCATTTGTTTCTAGTTCAATTTTCGTGACAAAAGTTGTTTGAAATAATTTCTTTCCATTTGTTTCCATTTTGATGTGTATGTTCCTAAAGTGAGATTGTTCAGGTAGACTTAATTGAGGTGGAGAAACAAATGTTATATAACCCTGAAACACTCCCTTAGATAACTTATGCAAAATAGCTATGATTTGAGGCTTAATATCCTACAGTGAGGCTTTTTCTTGATAAGATAAGGTGACCTAGTGTTTACACTATTCGTAGATATCCTTCATCCTACAAATGTATTTTCCATTTGTTACTATAGCATCTGAGCGATAGGACCTCTTTTCAGACTTGGTTGAGGCATGCAGGGGCTGTCTGATCCTAACAAGGTATTTCTGTCTTTTCTGTTTTAACAAACTAGTTCTGCTGAAGTCTGTGAAGGTAGTCTGTGCACGTTCATCAATGCATACATCCTAAATACATGTTGGGACAATTGCTAATTCAGAAGATATGCAGTGAGTGAATGAAAGAAGAAAAAATTTCTCGAGTGGAAAAAATTTGTTAAATTTGTATTATTATTATTATTCCCTTGCCTCAGTATATAGTTTCCAGCTACTGACAGCAGTTATTCCTAGGTGAATCCTACTTAAATTTGGTTTCAAAGTGTTATCTCTGAGTTGGAAGCAGTATTTTGTTTTGTTTATTTCTCTTTTTTATCCATTACAGAATGCATGGTCTTTCCTTCCAGAAAGTTGATGAATTGATATCTGTTTCACCCCACCACCAAAAGTAGCTTGTGATTGTGCCCAGAATTTTAGTATTATTTACTTTCTCAGGAAGCAGGGTTGAAAAGGATGGCTTTCCTTGTACACAGTGTGTGTGTGTGTAGGATGAATCCATTATCAAGACAGTGTAATAAATGCATGAATTCCTTCTGAGTTACACTCTTCTCTTGTTCCTCATTATAAACCTTGTGTAGTTAAGTATCTGAAGGAGCAAAGGACTATGTTGTTATTTTTTTTAGTATTCTTGAGGGCTTTTTCTGATAATATAATTAAAGTTGCGACTACATAAATTTAAAAAAACTTACTTCTCCTGCATCTTAAGTGCATCTTCAAATTTGATTATCTTTTATACTGAAATTTCTACATATACTAGAAAAAAAATAAAATTAAGCCAGTTGTGGTAGGACAAAAGCCCACATAACAATAATAAAAACCTCAACCAAAAGAAAACCCCCAAGCCCCAGCCCTCCCCAAACCTTCTCAACCTTCACTAGAAATACTAAAAAAACCAAAACCAAGTCACCCCAAAAGTTCTGCTTGGACTGTTTTAAAGGATAAGTCTTACAAATAATTCGTAGTTGTGATTCTGATGTTGTGCAATGTCCTTTTTAAAATAAAACAGCTTTAGTAGTTGTCAGTAAACTTAGATTGTACTGCAGATGTGTAACAAATCAGCTGCAATTAGGAAAAGTGGCTAGACATTTTGGTAGCAACAATTATAAGTAAATTAAATTCTTCAAATCTCTTTTTTTTAAGCTATTTTTCTTCTTTTATTTGATTTCAGATATTCTGCAAAAGATAAAATTATTGAGACTTGCCTTAGAGCAGGAGTGATGTGAATATCTACTTGGGTCCCTACCTGTCAGGTTGCTTTGGTCCCAGTGATAGAGTTGTGCCTACTTCAATGGATGGTTACTGGAGCAGTAGCTACTTTGAAGATAGCATCAGAGCACACAAGAGCTGTTAACTAAGGCTCTGGACATAATGTTTACATGTATGAACATTTTATTTTGTGATACTATTTTATATGAGGCTATTAACAATAGTTGCCTGTCTGTCTTCTAGCAGAGGAGTAACTAATTGCTGGATGAAAAATATATATAAGCAAAAGGAACTCCCCTTCTTTGTTCTCTCCTTTCTCCCTCCCACTTGTGAATAAAGAGTCTTGGAAGCTGATTAGTGTAGAGAAAGGAAATATACTCCCTTGAAACAGAATAGGATGGAGAGGCAAGTCTGTCAGTTTTCCCTGTTTACTATCTGTAAAGTGTCTTTGAGCAGGTTTATTCTACATCATAGAAAATCTGACATACATTTCTACCATTTAATAATAGTTAACTTAGCACGTGTTTGCATGTATGCTACAAAGATGGACTTTTCATACAAATGGTACATGGCGTATGAGAAAAGGTTTTCATTTAAACTTCCTGTGAAGTTACTGAATGTGTTTTCAAGTTAGCTGCAGTCATATAATAAATGCAAAAATATTAATTAAATGGAATATGTTTGTGAAGGTATATTAGCATGTGCTACTAAAATGACTATTCTTGAATAATAAAAGGAATAGTAAAAGATTACAGAACTCAAGATTAAGATTAAAATGTTTAAATCTACTTAAATCAAAGTTATTTGCATGCATCATATGCATTCACATATATTCAGACTTCTTTTGAAGACAAAATTCTTCAATTGTAGTATGGTTGAAAGGATTAATTGGAATCTGTGTTGACAAGGGTAGGAATACAGAGGTTTTTAAAGGAACTACTGAACTTAGAAATTATATGTTTAACTTTCTTCATTAACATGAAAGATGCAGGGTTTATTCTGAAGCAACTGAAGTAAAAAATATCCCGTATGGTTTAATTCTGGCTCAATCTGCACAATTCACCTTCCTCTTTGTGCAGTTTTTGTAATCACCTGCAGTGACAATCTGAAGGGCCAGGCTAGAAGGGGAGGAAAATCCTAGCTACAGATTTCTAATGGGGCTGGGGTCGTTTGAAAAATTAAACTATAAATGTTTGTGTGTGTTAAATCTGGGAGTAAGACTGGCAAGTTCTGGTTAAGCCTTCAGGCTGCTTTCTGCCTGAGATTACAGAAGCCCATGAATAAAATGGCAGTGTTGAACACAAGCTGACAGAGTGCTGCTGCTTTGTGTGTGTTTACCATGTTGTGGGCTGTCTAGTAGGGACCTGCTTAGTCAACTAAGTTGTTAATATAGTGTTGTTACTTATCTACTGTTTTCTTTAGTAAAAAAAAGTACATTCTGCTAATGTGTCTTAGCCCTTCTCCAAGTGTTCTTGAGATGCATCTGTTGTGTCTGCATGATGCTGGAGTCTCCGTGGGAGACTGGCTGCACTCACTGTACATAAAGCACATAGTCCCAGGGAGCTGATTAGTTGTCTCTGGAATCACACAGAACTGAAAATATCAGGTTTTTTTATTTTAGCTAGTTTTTCATTCCCATACATTAAGATACTTGTTACTATATGTGATCACCAACTGACCTATATGTACTTTATGTATAATTTTAATATTATTTGGCCAGTATTTTGGAATGATTTAACTTTAAACTTAAATAAATGTACCAGTAGGATATATTTTGCTACTGTAATCTTGGTCTAAGTATGGCGTACAGCTGAAGCTCTTGATTCAAGCAATTAATTTGAAAATTCAGAGTGGGGATCAGGAACATAAGGCAGGTACTTAGTGACACTTGGTGTCCTAACTGTTTAACCAGAGCGTGAAGGTCCCTGACAGCTTCTCTGTCGTATCTGCCAGGCCACCTCTCACACAATTAGCCTGAGGTGTCTGAAATGTCTCTGCATTTGGCAACTGAGTCTGCTTTTAATGACTTCATCTATTTAACATCTTTATAACAACAGATATACCCATCCTGGTATTTTAATTAGAAATAATACAAAATGTTCCTTTATTTTTTTAAATTTAAAATCTAACTTGGCAAACAAAAATTAAATTAAGTAGCTGAAACTGGAAAAGTTCTGATTCCTTATATTTAGATTTTTGAGTGCAATACAATGAACAGCTTTTTTAAATAAAGCTTAAAAAAACACAGTTGTGAACTAAGAGGACAATCTACTAAATCTTATTAAACTTACCTGCAAAACCCTTGTTGTTTGTGCTGTGACTCTATCTGAAAGCCTCTTAGTGACATACCACAATAAAAATGTAGAGAAAGCACCTTCTGCCAATAGAAAGTGTCATTGAGGTACAATCACATGCAGTTTTATACCTTTGTTCCCCCTTCAGAGCATAGTAAATTACTGAAAACTTCAGTGTCACATTTCTGCATTTGATAGTATCCAGAGGGAAGCAGTGGCAGGTGAAAAAGTCTGTTCTTTACTATCTCAAAGCACAGTCATGGGAGAGAAAGCAGGTTTTTTAGGGAAAAGTATTACTTCAAACAGTGGAGTTTACCAGCAGAACATCGGATGTAATTGCAAGTGGCATCTTGAGCTGGTCTGGTCTGCTATAGAGACCACCTTGCCATATCCCTGGAAAGGCCACCCATTGGCAGAATGGCAGCCAATACTGCCAATACTGGGAATTTCACCAGCTCAGCGTCAGTGTGGATGACATACACTGTGTCAAAGGTCTGAAAATGTTGAATGATGTCATGTAGAATGGGTGAAGGTCTAAAGGTGTTGAATGCAGCCATGTATGGTGGCCAAAGGTCTAGGTATCTTGAATACTGTTTTATAGAGCTGGCCTCAGATTCCCTGCCACCTTTCCTTCTATGTTGGGATGCCTGCTGTCAAGGGCTTTGACATCTGCTATATATAAGTACATTGTGAAAGCAAGTGCCATGGGATATTATAGAGGACTAAAGTGTATGTGGATTCAAAAACAAAGTAGGGAAAAAAAATATTAAATAAATAAAGGCTCTACCTGCTGGCAGTTTCCCAGGTGTAAATTTCCGGAGAGGAGGTGTTCAGGCAGCGGGTTGGTCCTTCTGAAATGTACTCTCAGCTTCCATAACCTGATTGTCCTGCTCAAGTACTTGTTTTCTCAACCAGAAACAGCCTATGGATTTCAAAAGACAGAGCTTGCCTTGTGTTACATTGGAACATGACAACCTTCCTCTTTGTCTTGAGCAACCAGCAAGAGGCTTATGCAAGCAGTACGTGGAGTAGAGCAGAGTGTGTGGACATGTTCTGGCACTATTTCATCAGTCTGAATAGGTTTGCCCTGCCCATCAAAAAAGATTGAAGCAGCACTTGACATGTCAGGTTTTACTTCTGTAAATATTTATTTTGAAGTAACATTCAAGTGTTGAAATAGTTCTGCAGCATTAGCTGGTGTATGACTGCTACAGGAATCCTGCTGACATTTTAACTGATTTTAAGCTATGGTACTTTTCTGTAGAAAAGCTTTTTGTAACAAAGTCCCAGAGGAGCAGCTGTCCCTCTTTGGTCAAAAAGTAAGGCATAATCTCAAGGAATGAGCCCAGCAGTTAGACATGTGCCTTTTGAGAGTAGGACTTGTTGGAAGAGGTGCTTTTTGGAGGTCTGAGAGATGGAGTGGCTGTAGCAGCAATCTGTGTGTGTGTGCTTCTTTATGGTAAAAACTTCGACGTTGCTACTTGGGCAGTTCCCTTATTTTTCTGTGTGTCTCGGAATAGAGGGTTATTGGAGACTTTTCCACCCGTGTCTCTTTGCAGAACTCTGGTTGGCACAAGGCACAACCAGCCAGGGGTTACATCCTGACTCAAACTTGTCCTCTGCTGCTACACGCCTTTCTAACTGAGGGATCAGGGGCATAGCTGTAAATATGAGGAAGGCTCAGGATAAAGCTGAGGATCCAGACCATTAACCTGAGGTCACTTAGCACAGTGAAAGCTGTTTTGCTGTGGGCTTTGCTTTTCCGTTCAAACCTTGCTGGTTCTGCCCTCTGCTGGCAGCTGATGTTACGAAGTGAAGACGGATAGGATGTTCATGTCATGGCAGAGATGCCTGTGCTAGCCTGCTCTTCGCAGTCTGCTTTACCCAGCAGAATTTGAGTTCCTGCCATTAATCAAATTTCTCGCCACAGGGAGCTGCTTGTGCCCATTACGTTTGTAATGTATATTATATGAAGATTTGTAGTAAAACCACTAATTTTGGCCTTAGAAAATCAGCCCGAGGTGTAAGTTATTAGCCAGGGAATAGTTATTCAGTCCTTCAAAGGTGTATTTACTTTCTGAAGGCAAGCAAACTTCCGGTTTTTCAGCAGGCATGCTGATTCATGAAGTCAAGTCCTTGAGTTAAGAAATGCTAGCACAGAGGATGCCTGTGCTATTTTAATGCTACCCTTGCTGCATGCCTGTGCATTTGATGCCTGTACTTATTAGATTGCATACTCTTTTCCTCTACGCGCTGTTCTGCGCATTGGTGTGTTGCACATGTAATAAGCAGCAATCCCATGTATTTGTTGTTTAACCTGTGACATAGCCAAGGCAGGAGTGCTGTTCTGCAAGACAGGCCTCTCGTTATAGTTCTGTCTACTTTCCAATTTCAGAAACAAGTGAAGCAAGAAGGGACTTAAAAGGAAAAAAACGCATAATACATGTCTAAAATGAGGCAATATAAGGATTTTACTGACTGCTTCAATTTTGATACATCCTCATTTCCTAAATATCTGGCATTACAGCCTTTGTCTTCTTTCAGTATTACCTGGGTGCGGTTGAGACATCCAAGCCCTTGAGAAAGCCAACCTGAAAAATTGTGCATTGGCATTGGATAACTATGATAGTTGCGAGCAAGGCCAGAGCTTTTAGATCCACTTCTATTACTTGTGTTCATGAAGCAATCAAATTAGAGAGAAGTATGCTGTAGTATGACAGGCATAACGGGACATATTTTTGCCAGTGGGTTTCATAGGTAGTTTTTTAAAGGACAGTGATGAAGGTCAGTGCAGTATTTTGTGAACATAATTCATGGGCATGCACTGTCTTGCTGCTTCTCTCCCCATCCCTTCAGCTCATCCCCATCCTGGTTTCCAAACTTCAGGTTCCACTTCCCCGTTGGAGTTAT